>NC_041397.2:135539783-136142283 GCF_900747795.2 Erpetoichthys calabaricus | reverse complement strand
AACGGAGAAAGCACATGTACATAAGTATTCACAGCCTTTGCCGTGAAGCTCCAAATTGAGCTCAGGTGCATCCTGTTTCCCCTGATCATCCTTGAGATGTTTCTGCAGCTTCATTGGAGTCCACCTGTGGTAAATTCAGTTGATTGGACATGATTTGGAAAGGCACACACCTGTCTATATAAGGTCCCACAGTTGACAGTTCATGTCAGAGCACAAACCAAGCATGAAGTCAAAGGAATTGTCTGTAGACCTCCGAGACAGGATTGTCTCGAGGCACAAATCTGGGGAAGGTTACAGAAAAATTTCTGCTGTTTTGAAGGTCCCAATGAGCACAGTGGCCTCCATCATCCGTAAGTGGAAGAAGTTTGAAACCACCAGGACTCTTCCTAGAGCTGGCCAGCCATCTAAACTGAGCGATCGGGGGAGAAGGGCCTTAGTTAGGGAGGTGACCAAGAACCCGATGGTCACTCTGTCAGAGCTCCAGAGGTCCTCTGTGGAGAGAGGAGAACCTTCCAGAAGGACAACCATCTCTGCAGCAATCCACCAATCAGGCCTGTATGGTAGAGTGGCCAGACGGAAGCCACTCCTTAGTAAAAGGCACATGGCAGCCCGCCTGGAGTTTGCCAAAAGGCACCTGAAGGACTCTCAGACCATGAGAAAGAAAATTCTCTGGTCTGATGAGACAAAGATTGAACTCTTTGGTGTGAATGCCAGGCGTCACGTTTGGAAGAAACCTGGCACCACTCATCACCAGGCCAATACCATCCCTACAGTGAAGCATGGTGGTGGCAGCATCATGCTGTGAGGATGTTTTTCAGTGGCAGGAACTGGGAGACTAGTCAGGATAAAGGGAAAGATGACTGCAGCAATGTACAGAGACATCCTGGATGAAAACCTGCTCCAGAGCGCTCTTGACCTCAGACTGGGGCGACAGTTCATCTTTCAGCAGGACAACGACCCTAAGCACACAGCCAAGATATCAAAGGAGTGGCTTCAGGACAACTCTGTGAATGTCCTTGAGTGGCCCAGCCAGAGCCCAGACTTGAATCCGATTGAACATCTCTGGAGAGATCATAAAATGGCTGTGCACCGACGCTTCCCATCCAACCCGATGGAGCTTGACAAGTGCTGCAAAGAGGAATGGGCGAAACTGGCCAAGGATAGATGTGCCAAGCTTGTGGGATCATATTCAAAAAGACTTGAGGCTGGAATTGCTGCCAAAGGTGCATTGACAAAGTATTGAGCAAAGGCTGTGAATACTTATGTACATGTGATTTCTCAGGTTTTTTATTTTTAATAAATTTGCAAAAACCTCAAGTAAATTTTTTTCACATTGTCATTATGGGGTGTTGTGTGTAGAATTCTGAGGAAAAAATGAATTTAATCCATTTTGGAATAAGGCTGTAACATAACAAAATGTGGAAAAAGTGATGCGCTGTGAATACTTTCCGGATGCACTGTATATCAGATATGTGAAGTAATATTGCATTACTTTACTCCTAGTTTAATTTGACCTGTGCTATATCTTGTTGAGCAGAATACTGTAATCCCTCAATTATGATTTAATAAGTGGATAGTCCATCCATGCTTACATTTCTGTGTCCCTTTGCACCAACAAATCTAATAAATGAATGCAAATGACAGTCAAAGATCTGGAATTACAGAAAACATTCACCTGTTTAAACAAAGAAAAAATAACAATATAATGATTAGGCACAAAAAAACGAAAGTCCTCAAAGTAGCCCAGACCCAGAACTGACAGCATAGAAGTGAACCTGAAAAAGGACTGAGATATTTTATACCACCTATGGGTACATAAAATTGATGGGTTTTTAATCCAAAAATGTTGTTGTTGCTGCAAAAAAAGACTCAAAGACATATGAAATCAAGACTTCTGTTAAATTACTTTCCGAATATCTCCCTAACTGTTTCACATTGAAAATGTGAGTTTAAGTTGGGGATATCACTGAAATAGCTCCTCCATTAAGGAACTTTAAATCATTTCATTCCATAGCTGTAAGTGAAAGTGTGCAATCAATGCAAGCGGGCGTCCTGTACGGGACACTGTAAAGCATCCTGTGAAGATGAAACCAATTCATAACATAATTTACTCTTTGTAGTTTAAAGCTACAGTGCAAAATGGAAATTCAAACTTTTTAAAATAATTCTCACATATGTCAGGACTCTGTTATTAAATACCTTAAGAGATCGTACCAACTAAACTTGTCATTGCTTACTTACATCTCACTAGTGTCAACTTAACCCCTCTAACCGCTTGTTCAATTTGTAACACTTAAATATACTCTGCTATGTGTTATTGTTAGAATAAATACCATATGCAGAACTAAAGTTTCACCAAACTGACCCTGGCTATTTCATCACTGCAGTCTTCCCTTGAGGATCCTGCAGAATGTCTTGTAAGAGTTCGATGCTGTACTTGTGGAGAAAGAAGCTGGAGACTACTGGCACGGGACTGCATGCCCTGGCCAACAACTAGGCCTCCTTCGTTGCCCTGCATTCTCGGTCGCTCTCTCCTGACATACATTGAGTGTCTATGAGGTCTCTGCTGGGATGAGAAAGGACTAGTGTAACCCAGACCATATGGAAAAGACTCATGGGGAGCAGAAAGTGAATGAGCATGTCCTCCACCACCGTCCGCATGGTCAGGTGACTTCAATTCATCCACAGCCTTGGCGTGTCGGGTTGATGGCCTTCGAGAGTCCAGGGTGCCACTCTCTATTCGGTTAGTGCGCCCAGAGGGACTTATCACAGGTCGACTGTCGCTATGCCTTGGAGCTGATGGGCTCGTAGGAGCATTAAGGTCCATGCAGCTGGAAGGGAAGTAGCGGGAATTAGGGTCTTCGAGGTGTATGCGTGCATCGCTAAGATTTCCAACAGACTTTGAGTCTGTGAGGACTCCGTGGCTCTTGGAGAGTGTCAGGTATGCAGGGGAGTTTTTGGAAGGAGGAGGCATGGAGCTGTGCATGGAATCCATATAGCTATGACGGTTGTGTTTCTCTCCCGATTGCAGAGTTCCCGTTTTCCCTTCTATAAATGAATGTCTGTTCTGTAGTGAACGAATATTGGACTTTAGGTATTTTGCTCCAGGGCCTTCAGAAGCTTTGGATCCCACGTTGAAGTCAAATTCGGTCTTTCCCTTGGTGTCCTTTGGACTAAGAAGATGAGGCAAATTATTGTTGGCCAGGTCCTTGTTGCTTGACACTGAGCGGCTGAGAGTCTGCTGCTGATAGTTCTTCGGGTGCATGGTGGGACTGAGCGCAGCTGCAGGTGGCAGGTTACCATTGAGAAAGGCGTCAGCGGCTTGGTGGTGTTCTTCTCGGGGCAGGCTGGATGCTAGAGTCTGAGCATCCTTGCTGTTCGATCTGTGGTGAGACTGCAGCCCTCCACTTTTACTACCATGGCTCCTAGGAGGAAGAAAAAGCAAAAGCACAGAACTGTATGAACCAGACAAATCTACAATGGTGTCAGCACAAAGAGTAAGCACAGGTAGCAAAATTACATTCAGACACATTGACTGAAAGTGCTAACATGCTTTTTCCTAATATAATTTCTTAAAAATTGTCTCTCTATTATAATAAAAAAATCCTGGGATGAGACGTGACTTTTTTAGAGAGACACTTTCAAGTCCTGCGAGACGAGACTTTGTGCCAAGAGATTTAACCACGCCCGGGGCTGGAAATAAAAGACAAAGAGTAGATGACAAAGTAGAACGTCGTAAAGAACTCAAAAACGTTGGCGCGATACACATGCAGAGCAGGTTAGAAATAATGAAAGTACTAAAATTGGAAAGTCTCAAAAAAATTATAGTAAAGAGCGCATTAGCACAAACAAAGTGAAATAACGGAACAGCGAAAAGAGATTGAATATATTGTTTGGATTTAAACTTTAAGTTGGAGACTTGTATATTGTCTAATTCGTGTTGCCATCAGGGAAAAGTAGTGTTTCTTCCCAATGAAGAGGCGTATCCGCGAGAATTAAAAGATTTGTTGTTTGGTGAAAGCGAAATACACATACGTGACCAGCAGAGATGCGAAGTGGCTGGCGAAGGCCGGGGGGGTTGGTGAGCGAAGCGGACTAGGGGGGAAGCCCCCTAGTATTACAAAAAGAAGCCATTTGAATGTACCCTATACAGCCTAGAGAGATGATTTATGCAGATTTATTTTTTGCATATTAAATGCTTGTTTTCTAACAGGCTTTCAAACACTAGAAGAAAAAACAAAGGACTTATAATGTCACAGGGCACTTGCATAAAAATCCTGTCATCTGTTCAGGATGTTAAGCAACAGACGCAGTGCTTGCTATAGAAGCACTTGAGCTCCAAAATCTCCTATCGTTTAACATGCTTCTTTACAATGACTGCTGCCAGATTCGACATTAAAGTATTAAAAGCTAACGAGCAACGCCTGCATTGTCAATCCAGGACTCACCTTGCGCTACCTTTTTGTGACAGGATTTATATTCATTACCGCCATCTCTAGTATGAGCTTACCAGCTTTTTCAATTATTTTCTTGTGCAGACTCCTGATGGTTTTATCGACTATGCAGCAGCACAAGTCGAAGGGACACATTTTAAAACCTTTATAAAGATCACAAATAACCAGTCATTATATTTTTCTTCCATACCTGCTTCCTCCTGCCTGTATAGGTGTTTATGAGTTTTGGATTTTCAGGTTAATTCCAGAAGAAGCAACTTTACACCATCCAGGAGTGAAATATTGAGGCAATGCAGTTATCCAGACTCTTCATTACAAGCTATGCTGAAGAAGCCAATGAATGTGCTCACACTACATTTTATACACTGTAAGTTAGCTTTTGAATACGTGATACGAGTGTCCACTTGATTCATAGTCAGGATTTAGTGAACAATTCATTAAAGCATTTCATTTAAATGACCTTCTGAAAAATCTGTAAATTCATCTCTTTTCTGTATGTACTTATTCCAATTCAGGGAGGTGGGGAGCTGGAGCCAATTTAGGCCACAGCACATGCAAGGCAGTAACCAATGAGGAATAGAATGCCAGTCCATCATACACCTACACTCACTCACACTGGGTGAATTTAGAGTGATATTTAACCTAACACAAAAATCTTTGAAATGTGGGAGGAAGAATTCACAAAAGCATAAGGAGAACAAGCAAACTGAGCTGGGATTCAAAGCCATCATTCTGGTGCTGTAAGGCAACACTGCAATATGCTACATTGCATTTTTTGTCACACACGTGCACATAGGAGACAGCTTAAGGTCTCAAATAATTGTGATTACCCGCCAAACCAAGGGTTGGTGCTGTCCTCTAATGCTTTTTCTCTTTCTCCCTTTGTAGAGCAGCCAACTCAGCTTTCCACCATTGACATCTCTCCTGGTTCCAGTTCCTTCTGGACCCTCCCTTCCTGTCATCCGGTCTTATAAACTGCCATTTTTCCATATGTTGTCAGTTCTGTTTAAGGTGTCAGGGGTTATCATGGAGGCAATCCCAAATCCTTATCTTGGTCTTTGCTTATTTTACAGTTTCCATTCATTATCTAAATTAATAAACTAACTTACTTAGCAACATTTTTCTGTTTGACTCTCCTAAAAGTAACGCATATTTCAATGTATGAACGCAGAGACAACATAAAGTAAAAAAAAAATGTTGTCTACAATGAGAATTTGTGACAAAAACAGTTTGTGTTATACATTTTTATTCTAAACTTTTACAAAAAAAAAAAACTAAAATACTGAAAATTGACCATTTAAATTATAAAAAGGGGACCCTCACCCCACTGACTTCACCTTATTTTTCTCTATACCCATAACCTCTTGACAAAGAAAAGACTTAAAACCTGAAGAATTTGTAAACACACAAAGGTCTGTAAATATGTGGGGGTACTTTACTAGCCCTGAAAAAAGTTGAGGATGCATATAATATTTTGCAGTAAGGGAGAAAGAAGAGGAGTTGGCCAAGACATAGAAAAAGATGTGGCTTTTTGTTTACGGGCCCAACACTGACTTGGCTGTAAAATGGCCATTGGGATTGGGGTGGCCAGTTGGCCAAGGTCTCCAGGACTTGCCTGACTCCATTTCTACAATCTGGTTGAGGTCCTACAATTAAATGAAAGGATTAACTGATTGTTGTTTTTCATTTACATTAATTAGTTTCTACTTGAACTAATCTGTATCCTTCTATGTGATAGTTCTGTATTTAGTGAGTGGTATAATCTATTCTAGCATTTTGGACTGAGAGTTGTCACAATGCTCTGCTCTTGTACCTGGTGAGAAGTGTTGAGCAAGAACAAAGCAGTTTCTACTATTGTGTTGTATTTCTGATGTAGCAATGATAGACTGGCCATCTACCTCTGTGAAGAGGATTACTTGTTTTCTGTTTTGTGTATTGAATTTGTTTTGACATCCATTGCATGCCCTGGGAGGGGGTCTATCTCTGAATTTCCCTTTCTTCCATTTTTTACAAGGTTTTTTGGGAGTTTTTCCTTGTCTTTTTAGAGAGTCAAGATTGGGGAGCTGTCAAAAAACAGGGCCTGTTAAAGCCCACTGAGGCATTCCGTGTAATTTTGGGATATACAAGAAATAAACTGTTCTTGTTGTACATCTAATGCATACTTGGGTAAACTGACCATATTACACTGCATAAAGTAGAAATCCTTAACTAAATTCTATTCTTATAATCTCAGTAAGACACACAAGCTTAGGGCATGTCTCATCTAATATTACAGGGAAGAAATTGACTGTAACATCAACATTAACACCGATTCTGTTTGCTTTAGAATGGAGAACTATCTGGAGGACCAATGACATCACTTCTGCGTCTTCTCCACTCACTATATAAACCCCCTGACCCTGGGAGTCCTTGTAAGTCTGAACTAAATGCTCCAAGTGCACCCACGTCTATAAAAATCAGAGACTAACCAGGAAAGACACCATGCCTTAAGTATCCTGCATTTCCTCCTTCTTCTTTTTTTTATTTTACGCTACAACTAGCTGGCGTTAAACAGGGTTTACCTGCTGGTGCTCCAATCCATCCTTTTTGCCTTAATCACTTAGATTAAGTTATTTGGTTTGGACTTATTGCATCTACAGGCTCACATCGTGATACACAGACACATCACTTGTGTGGTGGTGAAATCATGTTCAAAGATGTCTAGAACATGCAAATATATTGAAAATTGACCCTGTTAGGTTTCATTTGTAAATACTTCCTCTATATGTACTTAACTATATAAAGTAACACAAATGGGAATGGTTTTGTTCAAAATAAGTAGGTTTCTAGCACTTTACATCATTCTAGAAATAGTCAACCACATTCAGGGATGCCTAAAACATGCAAATCTGCTGAAACATTAAGTCTAAATTTTGACCCTGTACAAAAGGGGTCAATACAATACAATTTATTTCTGTATAGCCCAAAATCACACAAGAAATGACGCATGGGCTTTAACAGGCTCTGCCTCTTGACAGGCCCCCAGCCTTAACTCTCTAAGAAGACAAGGAAAAGCTCCCAAAAAAAACTAGTAGGGAAAAATGGAAGAAACCTTGGGAAAGGCAGCTCAAAGAGAGACCCCTATTCAGGTAGGTTGGGCGTGCAGTGAGTGTCAAAAGAAGGGGGTCAATACAGTACAATACACAGAACAGAACAAATCCTCAATACATCCATCCATCCATTTTCCAACCCGCTGAATCCGAATACAGGGTCACGGGGGTGTGCTGGAGCCAATCCCAGCCAACACAGGGCACAAGGCAGGAACCAATCCCGGGCAGGGTGCCAACCCACCGCAGGACACACACAAACAAACCCACACACCAAGCACACACTAGGGCCAATTTAGAATCGCCAATCCACCTAACCTGCATGTCTTTGGACTGTGGGAGGAAACCGGAGCGCCCGGAGGAAACCCACGCAGACACGGGGAGAACATGCAAACTCCACACAGGGTGGACCCGGGAAGCGAACCCGGGTCTCCTAACTGCGAGGCAGCAGCGCTACCACTGTGTCCATCCTCAATACAGTATGAATATAAAAATTTTAGAAGTACGGAGCAGAATTTAACAGTAGATGATATCACATAAGACGATTTGGATATATTTAGAGTCCTGGAGACCTCATCCATCAAGCTGCCTCCCCCATTTGACCATTCCATGGCTGAAACAGCACTGAGCCAGCCAATCCGATGAAAGGACCCCTCTCTCCCACAATTCCTGCGATCCTACATCAGGGATGACTTTATTTTAGGCTGGCAAAACAACTTGACAGGTGGGCTGTAGCATCAAGTGCCACATTTGAGTACCGAGAAGAGAAACAGAATAGGTGAGGGTTAGTATCCAATTCTAACTATCATGTTACTTCTGGTTTAGTGCTAATGACTAACAACAGAGATGCAGTCTGTACAGTTAATCAGCAGCTCTAGTCAGGATATGCTAAACTGAAGTAGTGAGTCTTCAGCCAGGATATCACAGGATATTCACTTTATATGCTTTGTAGTTGGGTTATACATAGTACTGTATATGAAAAAGGGGTCTACTTTCATTCTTCATGTTCACCCATTGTCTAAGGCAGCGATGCCTTGCATTGCATGTGAGCTGTGGCTGACCCTGGGTGAAAACCTGCCTACCCCCCCGAATACTACCCTCAAAACCTGGCCCCGACAATCATGTTTGATTCATAGAGGCAGCATCGCAGATGGATCATGGCCAATCCTGGATGATCTCTCCAGCTCCGACGATCATGCACAATTTACCATGGAGGAAAAGCATTTACGATTGAGCTTGATTCATCTAACGCTTTGAGGATTGTGCTAAATTCCTACATAATAACACCCCCGCCCCCTCAGGAGATGATCTTGCTAAATTACATGTGGCTTGTGATCCCACTGCCATGTGAAAAACTGGGTCGTCAAACCACAAAGTTTGGGAGACACCAGTAAGGCGCTCCTTTTAATTTTCCTGGAATTGTCTTGCTAAATATTTCCAGTAATGGTATATGCAGACAAGTAATAAAAACAGTTAATAAAAGAATCTCTATATGGAATTGGATGATTATTTCCTGGAAATAATATTAATTTTATATAGTGCTTATACCCAGTTCCACTTAGTGGGTTCCCATTTTGTCCCCTCTTATACTGTACAAGACAGTGAATCACAAGCATAAATATGAATTGAACAGGTCAGATGTGTAATGTTAAAATAACTCAGACTAACAGACAACAAGGATTTGTCGAAATGGCTGTGATGCGTTTAATCTCTTGAGAAAGCTGAAGTCGAGTTAATGAAGCATCACAGACAATGAAAACCTGCGTCTCACTCAGTTATCTTGTATGCTAGTATCATGTTTTTTGCTCTAATCACCATGCTTTCAAAAGATGTTTTAGATGTTGCCTTTCTTGATGTTAAAATCACCCCAAGGTCTCAAATCGTCATTTCTCTTTGCAGGTCAGGATTTTTTCAATCAAATTCAGAGACTGATCTGGTATAAGAGTAAGACAATGTGAGGTTCAATATTACTTGTTGCTTTGGGAAACCAAGAGTTGATTCACTATGAGATGAGAGATCATGTCTTTTTAAGAAAAAAAAATGAAAATCATAGTCAAGAAATAAGAATATAGCATAAAAAGATTTAAGTGTACAGACTGAACTACAAGCAGTAGGAGCTCAAAGTGTCTGCCATTAATATTCTGCTTTGAATATTGGTGGGAGGTAAAAGGCTGAAATCACATACTGACAGAATGTTGTCAGGCAACGGAAAACTCAGGAGAATGTACATAACACTAATGTGAAACTAAGAGATGGACACTTCTGCAGAAAGAATATCTATAACACAATCTTGCCTCACGTAGAAGCTGCAGACTTTTCAAATGGGTCTGCTTTTGCTCTGTTAAATCCTTTCCAGTTCAGCTAGGCATGTGTATGCACTCGGAAACATTACGAGAAGTGTCCAGCTGCAGTCAGGACAGTTTTAGGTATCGGACAGATCCAAGCACTTCAGACACTATGAGGTCCATAAATTGACGCCTTCTTCTGCAGCTAGACTCTATTGAACATTACTGGCAAAGGTGAGGTGCTCAGAAGTCTTTTCCTGGAGTTGTCTTGCTAAGACAAGTATAAGGAAAGCATAATAACCGTTTGCGAGAGTGCAGTTTTTTTTTTCTTTTACAAATTGCATGAATTAACTGAATGAATGACAACATCTTACCCTTAAAAACATATGGAGATTTCGGAAAAATTAAAAATAAAAAGTTGAAAACTTGCATGCCAAAATATTTCTGCCATAACAACCATGTTTAATATAACCTGACCATTTTGTGGTTTCTACCTGCTTGAAGGGGCATTATTCTCTCCATGATATGATTTCCTTTTGGAAGTGCGTGAAGGTGATGAACCCCCAGTGCGATCCAGTAGCCGCTGCGTTTGAAAGGCATGATGATTTAAACATTGGTCCGTCAAATATCTCTCTGATGGATTTAACTTCAGCAAATTCTTGAAAAAAAAAACGAGAGAAGAAGTGTTACAGCATTGCAGCAGTATACTCAATGGGAAAACTGCACCCTAAAATACAGAGTAACTCAAGGGGTGTAACAAAAATAACATCAACTAGCTACTAAGGATTTATTTACTTATAACATGTGGCATTTGCAAAAGTTTGGGTACCCTACTAAGTCAATACTTTGTAACAGCCCTTTAGCAGAAATCACAACTTGCAAATGGTTGTTGCAGCCAGCTATGAGTCTTTGAATTCTTTTGCAATGGAGAGTAATATCTAGAATATAAAATGATCATTTTTTTATTCATATCAAACAATACCTATTTTTAATTTGTTTAACCTGGCAGGAAAGTTAATGTCAACAACAATCGAATTTTAAAATTAAGAAAAGCTGTATTAGTCAGTCCTTGCTCGTGGACATTTATGACTTACCAGATCAAGTTAAGTCTTTTGCATTCAGATGTTTAGTGTCTATCAGAAAATACCAAATCAGAACTTGACTGCTGACGCACCAGCGCTGGACTGGTGGGGAGCTGAGTCTGCCTAAGCTGAGTCTTTGGGAACTACACACCCAGTGGTGCATTAGAAATGGACAAAATTGAGGCCTGTAGAGGCCTGCTTGCTCACTCACTCACTCTCTCTCTCTCTCTCTCTCTCCTATCTCCCCTGCTCCATTCATGAAGATGGCTATGCTTCCTGTTACTATCATTCTATCCACAGGCAATGTCACATCATGTCGGACCAGACAGAGAGATCAATCAACATACTAAGACAGGGAGGCACCTGGTAGCCTATTACTCAGGCTCTATTATTACTATTTTCCCGGCACTTACATTTGTAGCTTCCTTCCCTATATTTTGAGTATATTATCTTTAATAAATGAATAAATGTGCAACGTTTTCTCCTGACTGTTGTGGTACTCTACTTAGTTGTCTGGGATTATGTAAATGTAAAAGAAATGTGGAAGTGTTGAACTACAATAGCAGTCAGTCTTGACAGTGCAGTAAAAATATGGGATTGGGGCATTCTGTTAAAGTCCACACAATAGAGTCTAATTGGGAAAACAGGGTCAAAACACTTGTTCTGGATTTGTCCCCATGCTTCCTTGCTGATTACCTCCAGCTTTGAGATACCCTTGGACTCTCTTGTGTACTCAGTACATTTATGACCTACTCACAGATTTTCAATGATGTTTAAGTCTGGAGATGGTGAGGGCCATTCCTAAATGTTGTGTTTCTTGAGGTAGTGTGTTTTTGATCATTGCCTGCTGTAGAAGCTGCCCTTTTTTCAGCTTTCAGTTTTCCAGTATTTATACAAAGTTCCATGGGCCAGTAAGCTGCCACACAAAACCAGAGAATAACAAACAGATCCACCTCCATAGTTTACAGTTGCCAAGGTGTTCTTTCCTTTAAATGCTGCTAATTTATGTTGTCAGATAAACCTTTCATGGTTATTGCTGAAGAGTTTGATTTTACATTGATCTCTTCAAAGCTCTTGTTTCCAAAATGCCTGTGTCTTTTGCAGATGTTGTTTTTTTTTTTTTGGTGAGATTGCAAGTTTCTTTCTGATGGCTCTTCCATTTCTTCCGTTTATCAGCTAAACCTGCATGCAGGACACTTGGAGTCATGTGCAGATTTTGCAGTTCAGACAAGCAGTTCTACCTGTCAGTTTTCTTCATCTTCCAGGTCCTGTATTGACCTCCACAGTTCCTCTTAGCTGCCATTTCTTAATATCCTTTAGGATTGTTGAAATTGCTAGCTGGAAGTGCTTTGATATCTTTGTATAGCCTCCCCATTTTGTAGGCATCAATTAATTTCACTTTCAGATCTTCATTCAGTTGCTTAGAAAAGCCCAGGGTTACTGAGTGTTGCACAATGTGTGAAGACTCAAGGGATTTATGAGCCGTTAGAATTGTCATCAGCTGACAGTTCCGAATGACAATTCTTGACTAGTTGAATGACCTAACAAGTTCTAAGACAGTACAACTGAAAGAGTAACAACACGTTTTGCAAATAACACATTTACTTTAGTTTATTTGTTGTCAACTCTGTATTTACTATTTGATTTAATTCAAATATCAACAAAATATATAATTTGGCCATGGCTGTCCAGACTTGCATGGAACAGGATATGGTACTACAACTGACAGGACTATAATTATGACATAACCCAACAGTCTCAAACCTACATAATCAGGGTATTAAGGAGCTGAAGCCTATCATGGCGGCACTGGGTACAAGGACAGAACCAGCCCTGGGCAGGGCACTGGTCCACTGCAGAGAACTGTAATTATTTTCCAAAACTTATAACTGGTGTCTTATCTCTATTTCAGAATTAATTTGAATTTGAAAAGATGTTTGAATACTAATATACACTTTCTTTCAGAGCTAAGCATATAGATACATTTCACTGATGACTATATTTTTATGAGAAACTGACCAGCTATATCTGTCTAAAAAGATTCAAACAAGCCATGAATCTCAAAATGATCACAGATACAGTATTACCATCTAGTAAAGTAAGATGCTTGAAAGAAAAGAAACCTGTATGCATATATCCTAGAAAATAAATAGCAGTGTGTAAAAAATATATTTGTTTTTCTAATAACTTTTCCATTAAAGATCAGCATCCACTATAGTCCTCTTGGACAGAAGATCACCTGGCTTTAAAAAGATTTTTGTATTCTTGAACACACATCACTTAGAATCACTCAGGGGGGATTACAGTTTAAATCAACGTGTTTTGTCACTTAAATAAAATGATAAAAATAAACTTTATGGAAAACGTACCTTCATAAGATCCAACATGACACCACTAATGATCCCCAAGTATCTTCTTTCTAGAGTCTGTGGATGATTAACTGCTGGGAACTAGATGAAGTTGAACAAATAAAAACATAATGAGACATTTTACTCAAAGTCTCATATTTGTTCCATTAACTGCTAAATTGAAGGTGGGAAGTTTCCTAAAAATAAGATCCAAAATAACTGAAAGGATTTATGGTGATATACTGTAAGAGACCCCTCTGCAAAGAAAAGCACTCATTGTGGAATGAAATAAAATATGTAAAAATAGTAAGATGTCAAAAAGCCAAGATGTTACGAATTCAATTATTAACTTGTGGAAAGCCGGAGAGCTTTAAGGCTATTTTGGCTTTCTTGATAATATTAATTTTTGAAATATAGAAGAATACATGTAATAATTAAAATTATAAAATGTAATTACAAAGTATAGAAATTGAGTCCAATAAATTAAGAATACCATCCAAAGTAACAGATAAACTGAAGAGAAATCAACAAAAAAAATGACTGTTTCGTTGGCAGTTGGAAAATCCTTTGACAGAATCAGGACATAAAGCATGTAGCCTACCACAGCTCAGCAGGATCCAAAGGGCACAGAGACTTCAAGGCCTCACAGTTTCAGAGTTTCTACTTTTTTCACATTTCTCACTTTGTACAAATAATACTGAAGCGATTACTTACATATTTTATCTCAAGATTGTTTATTGACAATCTGAGTAATTTCTGTTAATAATGTGTGGGTGCTCTTTGTCTTATCATGCAATGTTATTTTCTTCCATTATTATGGGCATTCTCCTTGAGTGTGCTTAATTATGACAAATCACATTGTTGGTTTTCTGTTTCATAAAAGCATTAAATGACTTGTTTATCCAGAAGAGTTCTAAAAGGCAAGACATAAATCAAGATTGGAATTTCCAGATTGGGAACTGTAATTCTATACTAGATGGACCTAATTTGTTCATGCTGCCATAAAAACTGTATTAACAAACCAAGGAGAACTCCTTGCCGTGACAAACTTGGACATAATATCCAGCTATGGAGCCTGGACCATCAAAAAAGCAGAGCAAAAAGTGTTTGTAAAGGAATAATGCTCATACCATGAGGTTCGGGACACACAAATTAAGCAAAATTGATTCATACCAGGACGGCATGGTGGCACAGTGGTAGCGCTGCTGCCTCGCAGTAAGGAGGCCTGAGTTCACTTCCCGGGTCCTCCCTGCATGGAGTTTGCATGCTTTCCCCGTGTCTGCGTGGGTTTCCTCCCACAGTCCAAAGACATGCAGCTTAGGTGCATTGGCGATCCTAAATTGTCCCTAGTGTGTGCTTGGTGTGTGGGTGTGTGTGTGTGTGTGTGTGTGTCCTGCAGTGGTCTGGCGCCCTGTGCTGGCTGGGATTGGCTCCAGTGGACCTCCGTGACTCTGTGTTAGGATATAGCAAGTTGGATGATGACTGACTGACTGATTCATACCAAACGTCACTGCCCAAAAAGGGAAATGGTGTTTTAAGTCAAAGGACAAGAGGGGTAGATTTAAAACAACATGACTACATGTCATGACAGAATACAACTTCAAAAATATAAAGATATTCTTAACAGGAACATCTAAGTGATTTGTTTTCTGTTGGGTCATGAACTTACAGAAATAACTAAAGAATAAATCAAGTTTTGAAAACTTTTAAATGTATATGAGAAAAACTTTTATAAGAATAGTATTCAGGGTTTACTTCAACTTCATTTTATCAGTTTGTAAAGGACTATGCATTACTTAAGATGCTATTTAGCTTTAGATGACTACAGAGACTAAAAGATCTTTGTCTATCCGTAAGCCATGATTATTTTAGAAGTGCACCAGCTTGACCCCTGCCTCACGGACAGTTAATCTCATTTGTCAGCTCAAATCAGTTAGCTCTATCAGCCATTATAATGCAATCGTGTAATCCGACTAAGCCTACCGAGACAGCTGTGATTTTCTGTCATATTCAGATTGCTACTTCAGTGCAGTTCTTTATTCAAGTAAAGATTATAAGCTTTTTTTTAATTTAAAGATACTGTATTAACAAAATAACTAAGCAAAAACCTGACTGAAATCACAGCTTGCCAAACCAGACAAAATGGATCGTCTACTATCAGTACTTATAGTGGAAGTGCTGATAATGTATATACAAAGAAAGAATATGTGTTCAACTTTAATCTGAGATCAAAAAGTCTACAAGGTAAAGCATATTCAACAGAAAGCAATTATCTGGTGGTGGCTGATAACTGCTGCACTTACTAGGTGCTATCCTAGGTGCTGAAATGGAACTGTCACTAAAGTCCTGAAAATGCAGCTTCTGTGAATGATTTATAAGCAGCTCACCTTGTGTTGAACTTTCTGCTGCTATTTCTAATGATTAGATTTATAAACTTTTGTACAGATGTCTTTCAGTCTTTGCTATACATGCAACAGCAATTAAAGCCCTGAACAGAACCAAAAAATGCAGGTCAAGATGGTGCAGCGTTGCCTTACATCCCTACAAACGCATATCTTACCTCCTACATAATGTCACTGTTTCATACTCAATTTCAACTTATACAACTGTTTTCTTTATCCTTTAATACAATTTGAGGTACTTTTTTTTATCAGTTTGAACTATAACATGCTAATAGTACTAAATATTCACCAATTTTGACCCCACTTGTCTGTCATAGAGTGAGAAGGATTCAAACCCTAGCCCAGTAGTGTTGAAAGTAGGAACCAGCCCACACCTACATGAGCACAGTCATTCATTCCGAGTCTATGTAGAGATAGCAGTTAATTAATTCATCGAGTCTTATGGATGTGAAAAGAAACCAAAGTACACAGAGAAAATCTAATAGAATGTACAAATTACAACTGTCCTCAGGAGTTGTGATGCAGCAACATTTACCATATTACTTTGCTTGCCTATTTATGTTTATAACATGTATGGATTAACTGAAATTTTCAACATCTGTTTAAAATATCTATTTTGAACCTGCTTATCCTTCTCACATTTGTTGGGATTCCAATACTGATTTAGCAACCTAAATCCCTTAATGAAACTGATGCAAACATACAAAATGTGTACATGCTGCAAAGGCGGTAACCACCAGCTGATTACTCTGTTAAGGATTCCTTTTAGTTTTCTGTTCTCTTAATTAAAAACATTGATGTGCAGAAACTTCCAAAATAAAGATAATTTTTTTTTTTTAATTTAGATGGATGGAAGGGAGCTCAATTGGCGTGTCATATGTGGAAGGCAGCTGGCATAGATCTACTCATACAATGCAATATTTTAAGGTTTGGGGAACATACAATGTGGGTTAGACATAGGCAATATGGCAATATATTATTGTAATATTTCCATCCTTAATCCACAATATAATTTTTGCTGCATTATACTATAAATACTGAATGTTAGGATCAATCATGAAACGTGCTCAAATGGCAATAAGTAGTGATGAGTGAAACAGGAAATTTTTGAACTACATTCGGTTTTCACAAAACTGACACATTTTCATGATTGAGAAAGTATTTAAAAGTGGTTTTAAGAGTTTGTTTTGGATTGAAAACAAGGAACACTGCTCCCCAAAAATTTGCTCACATCTCTGTGTTTACCTGTGCTCTTCTCTGAAGCTGTATAATGCATTCAGTCTGCCACACAACAATAAACTCAATTTTATTCAAGCTCCTTGTTCACATCACCGTGAACGTGGTGTGTTTTTTAGGTGCGTTTGCATATAATGCGGCACCTATTGCAATAGCCCATGTCTGCCTGTCTGTCCACATGTAGAAACTCAGCCCCCCGTGGATCAATTTTGTTGAAATGTGGCCGGCTTATTCTTCAAAGAAATTTGTTGAGACAAAGAGTTCAATTATCGTTGAGATATCTCCAACAGTTCGCCCTGTGCAAGGTTTTGAAATTTTTAGGTATCTAATTGAAAAGCATTGGCAAATTTGCAAACTCGGCAGTTTTAAAACAGAGAAACATTCTGTGCAGCTTTAGCCACGAATTAGTTTACTATTTCAATTTCATCATGACAGCAGCTGCTTGGACTTGTCTGTTTTGTATATATTCATCTTTTACTTGTCTGACACCACTCAAATGCCTAATGCAAGAGAGACAGACAGTGGACAGAGCGCACACAAACAGCTCACACAGCAACACCCTTTTCTTGCTGCTTCCGATAAGATAAACATAGACATAAAAGAAAAAAAAATTAATTAATGGAAGAAGAAAGCAATTATGTAAGCATAAATAAGACTACATTGATGGAATAATATTATTTACAGATTATTAATGTAAGAAAACAGCATTATTAGCTTACAGCTGTCATAACTAATACAAACATAGGATGGACTGTGCCTTGGCAGTGGCATCTGATGCCCAGAACCAGATATACATGAACAATCACGGCAATCCCCTGATCATCTTGCCCTTTGTATATGCAACATAACCCCTGACCAATGGTAAATGTTTCATTTAAGACACACATATCCATCTATCCATTATCCAACCCGCTATATCCTAAGTACAGGGTCACGGGGGTCTGCTGGAGCCAATCCCAGCCAAAACAGGGCGCAAGGCAGGAAACAAACCCCAGGCAGGGCACCAGCCCACCGTAGGGCACACACACACACACCAAGCACACACTAGGGACAATTCAGGAAACACCTAACCTGCATGTCTTTGGACTGTGGGAGGAAACCGGAGTACCCGGAGGAAACCCACGCAGACACGGGGAGAACATGCAAACTGCATGCAGGGAGGACCCGGGAAGCGAACCTGGGTCTCCTAACTGCAAGGCAGCAGCGCTACCCACTGTGCCACCATGCCATCCGACACACATATGACTCACGCAAAGCCCTAAGAGGAACAGATTTTACAAACATGTATGAGTCCTGTAAAATCTCGCTCTTCGGATTTTTATCCCTGTGTAACACTGTGTGACAATAACAGAGGAGGTAAGACCGTGATCCCTGAAAATCCTACAGGCACCCCTGAAAATGGAACTGCAATTAATCTGCAGACAGAAGACCGGATCATGCTGGTCACTAATAGCAAGGATGGTACTGTTTACTTAGTGGTATAAACACACAAAAGTAACTGAGCACGTGGTGTGGTTTATCATACATGAAGAGCTGCCTCTTTTTCCTTGTATCCATCCATCCATCCATCCATTTTCCAACCTGCTGAATCCGAACACAGGGTCAGGGGGGTCTGCTGAAGCCAATCCCAGCCAACACAGGGCACAAGGCAGGATCTTCCTTGTATCCTCAGATTGAAATTAAAATTTTTGATTACACGGTGCTGATATTGGGTACTTATTCGCAGCTTATTCTTCAGCCTTGTTAAGATCACTGTTACCTTTTGCATTTTTTTAAATATTGATACTGATTTTATGCAGGTATTGGTCATCTTATAATAACTGATATTTTTCAAATGCTAATTATTGGATAATACTCTATTGGGTATACTTTCAATAACCCTCCACCACTAGCATACATCAATCAATGGCCATTTCCACATCACTTGAATTGGAATCTGCCATCTATAAAAGTTACTGAGCCCCAGTAAGCCTCTTTGTGCTCCGCTTTAAATTTCATTGTAAAGTGCTCTTAAAAAGCACATATTTGTAGTCTACTAACACATGTCATTGCATAACGCTATTATTTTTGAATATGACTCATTACTATAAAAATATTTAATAAAAAAAGATTTTTAAGTGATGATTTTATTTAGTCCGGTTCTGACCAAACAACCTGAGATGGCATGGCCGACAGTACATTCTCTTTGTCACAACACTTTAGTCAGCCAGCTCACATTGTCATACCAGAAGAGTTGAAAAGACCAGTTATTTTTCCCTGACTTTTGAAGTAAATAAATCTTGGGCACTGATCTGCCCTGCTGTTTAATTCTGAGTCTTTCCTCATAAGGAAGACTATCAAATGGCTTTGCCAAAATCAGGTCAACAATAATAACTCCGTCTGCCATTATTCAGCTAGCTAGATGGCTGGCTGGCTAGTCCCCCCACCAAACAACCTAGTTTGAAATAAACTAACAAACTTTACTAAACTGAAACAAGGAGCAAACTCAAGAAAGCTAAATTTACGTTTTAAGTTACAATAGGATACATACAAATGAAAATGGTGTTCTATATCGCTAGCAAATAACAGACTATAAGCAGCACCTTGTCTCACAACTTCACTTGCCAAAAATCTGCATGGGACTGAACTTGAAATGCTCTTCTGCCAAAATGCTGTGAATCAAAAAGAGGTCCAGCCACCTCGACAGTTCCTCCAATCATCATGCAGCAGCCCAGCATCCTGACCAGCCCACTGCCCCATTTACTTCCAGAGATACTGAGCTTCCCTGGAAATGACGTTTTGAAGCATTTGTCCAATAAACATCTAGCTTTGCTGCACTGAAAACAAAGTATATTCTTAAATGCGTTTGAAGTTCCGTGAAGCTGCACTTCAATGAGTTTTAATGGATTGTGCTGCTATGGGAATGTATGAGAAAAAAAATCACATTAGATGACCTGTAAGAAATTATTGCTGATTCTGAATGAACTAGCTATGAAGTCGAACATGTTCTAGCATGCTCTTTGTTATAGCTATGTAAATACAACTGTACAAAGGTGACAATTTTTTTTGTGACATTTTAGAGGAGGCGGAGCTTCCCTTGTAGTCTTAGAGCAGTCGCCTCTGGTTCTCTCCATTGGACAAACTGTGCTAGAACGCCATTACCTAGTAACCTTTCTATCCAGTTTCTTGATGCCGGCAGTAGAAGTTGAAGATTTGCATTCTCCAAGTGTTGTGGAGCTTTAAGTTTCTTTTCTGCCTTCTCTGCATTTTCAGGATTGCGATCGCCAAAATTGTCATCATAATTAACAAACTGGAGACTGCAGTACCAGCAAAATGTCATGTGACAAATTCTGTTAGAACTCTATTGCAATTTGTTCCATAAATGTTTCATGAATCCTGCCTTGTGCCCTGTGTTGGCTGGGATTGGGACCCCCATGACCCTGTGTTCGGATTCAGCGGGTTGGAAAATGGATGGATGGATGGATGTTTCATGAAATAATAGAAGAAAAAAATGAGAAAAATCAAAGGCCAGTAAGTTTATTGTATATAGGCCAAAAGGGTTACAAAGAACAAAAAGGATACAAATAATTCTACTGCAGTTTTGCTACATTTTATTAACTTCTGGCTATTAGGGCTCATGTTTGGTCACAGTTTGTGGATCTAGTATCTGCTAGTTAGAAACCCCTTTTTATCACAGCTTTAATTTTGGATTATACTGTGACAGTGTGTCTGACTGGCTGTTTAACAGAAGGATGTTCTGAGTGGGGGTCTCCTCGTGTACTTCATGTTTCCGTTGTTTATCTCAGGATGAGTCCTGTTACCTCACACTATCCAAAGTCACTCTTGTTGCAGTAGATTGACCTAGTGTGGGTGACTATGTGGATGAATGCCTGCTGCTATGGACTGCCATCCCATGCCACAAGGATAAGCTCAAACATCCTAAATCTGCAGAATAGATAAAACGGCCTCCCAAAAATGGATGGATGGAAACCTGTTGGTCAGCCCTGGAAGAAACTATTATTGACTGTTGTCATCTGTTGCCCTCTAGTGGTAGTGAAACACTGAAAACAAATAAAAGGATATTTTCATGATGTACAAGGGCAGTACCATAAATCAGATTACAACAAATATATTCAGTTTAATTTACCCAGACACACAGTGGATTCAGAAAGTATTCAGACCTCTTCACTTTCTGTACAATTTGCATTGTAAATTTAATCTTACATGGATAAATCTGCCATTTTTGCCCATCAATCCACACTCAATAACCCATAATGACAAATTGAAAACATGTTTTCAGAAACGACTACAAATTATTTAAAATCAAAAACCACAGGTTTACAGTTTCTGTCTCTCTCTTGCAGGACATTTTTGTTTGGTTAAGTATTTTTGAATTTTAAAAGCGTGAGCTCCATTTTGGGCCTAACTGGGTCTTGAAAGGCCCCTACTGAATTTGTGACAAGACTGCCTAGGGCGGGCCATTTCTAGGCAGACCAGTTAAATCCTGGATCTGAGTTTTCAGGTCTTTTGGAGGTCAGCTCCTCTTTTTGACAATACTGTGTTGTGGATATCATGGCAACAAGGTGTATGACACCAGCCACATTTTACATGGCAGCATGTCACCACTCCATGGGACCCTCCAACTCACCATTCTCAGAATTCTAACATGGTAAAATGCATTACTATTATTTTAGCGCAATATCTAAATTAATAAGATTGACAGGGAAAATTCAATTAACACAAATCTTTTATTTTAATTTTGTGAAAAACAGATTATATAAACCACACAATAAACAAATTTGTGGAGAAAACTTAGTAATTAAAATGTCAGGTGCACATGGTAATAAAAATAAATATACATTACATTGTAATATTTCAAAATATAAATAAAAAGTACACATAACAGAAATGAAAAAAATTAAAAATCACTCATTAGGGTATTACTGTAACTTTCAAAATCACTGAGTGCAACCTTTGGCTTCAGCAATTGCTGTCACTACATTCTCCTGGTCCATAGACCTTTGAATATTGCGCTTTACTGAAATTACATTTCAAGCTGAAAGCCACTCCCAGCACATGGTAGATCTCAAGGAAGGTTTATTTACAGATGGAAAACGTCTCTCACTAGAAGCAACAACGACAGCTGCTGCTGTTAAAACACTCTGTTCACTTGTTCAGAGTGTGTGTGATGCTTGTGTGTTTCTGCTTCTACTCCAACAGTCCTCTTCTGCAATTCAGTTCCATACCCCTTCCAACTAAGGATGCCCTGGGCACACTTAATCACTACTTACCACTGTCCTGCTTCTTCTTTGCTTCCTCTTCATGATTTATGAAACTGGTGCATCTACATCTACCATTACTAAAAACGTAATGTTCATCATGTACACTCGCAATGTTTTGACTGTTTTGATGTATTGTGTCGATGCTATGCTTCAAGGTGGGGTTTCCACAGCTGTGATGTTACTTATGTAAATGGATGCCCTTGGGAGTCCCAGGCCATGGCCTGTCTTGCCTGTCCTGTCATTACACCTCTGCATAGCCTAACTATACAATGGAAATGCAAACGTTCTAATCAGGAGAAATGGAGTATTAGTGATTTATTTATACAAACAAAGAACAATTAAACTGCATGTGGATTCAGTCACTCTAAAGTTCAAGCCATTTAACATTACAAGTTGTCAGAATTGTCTTGCTATTTGCAGAATTAACCACTAAAATTAACCACATGGGTGGAGTAGTGGCTTTGAGGCTAAGGACCTGCGCTGGTATCCCGAAGGTTGCTGGTTTGAATCCCCGTCAATGCCAAAAAGAGATCCTACTCTGCTGGGCCCTTTGAGCAAGACCCTTAACCTTCAATTGCTCCAGGGGTGTTGTACAATGGCTGACCCAGAGCTCTGACCCCATGGGATATGCGAAAACTAACAAATTCCTAATATGAGAAATTGTATAAGGTGAAATAAAGAACAAAAAATAAGTAAATAAAAGAGTGTATGTTTACCAAATTGAAGGATATTTATTACATTCTCTGTAAAATAACTGAATTATTTAAACTTGTTATCTGCTTTGTGCGGTGGGCTGGCACCCTGCCCGGGGTTTGTTTCCTGCCCTGCGCCCTGTGTTGGCTGGGTTTGGCTCCAGCAGACCCCTGTGACCCTGTAGTTAGGATATAGGATGGATGGATGGATGGATGGATGTTATCTGCTTTGATTGATATAAGTAGGTAAGTGTCAACAACTAATATTATGGCTCCAAATTACATCTCTTAATGACAACATTCAGCATAAAGCAAAAAATAAATGGTCGCTGCATGGCATCCCTAAGGACTCTGTCTTCAAAGTGAGAAGGAAGTGCTAAATATGAAGGAATCCAACAAACAAGATTTCCTGATGGATCAGTTGAAAACCACACTTAAGTCGAAAATCTTAATGAATGCAGCATGTATTTCATCAGAATATATAACAATGTCATTTTAATGAGAGATAAGGCCATCTCTGTGCTCTCTGGAAGTGTAGTTACTCATAAATGTTATGCTTTGTTTAAGACAGATCTAAAGCTGTAAGATTTCAAAAGTATTGGAAAAGTGTATAACAAATGGTATATCTGCAACCTGGCCTACAGTTCTTATGTTGTGGTTGTTTGTAAGCTGATCTCCAATAGCCTCATAACATACAGTAGGTGTGATTCTCTCAGAATATCAATAAATTTGCCCTTATTTAGTTATAGTAACTGATGATGGTGAGGAAATATAAAGTAATTCATTAAACAAGAGAAGTGGATTTTGCATAGTTGGCTATTAAATCTAAATTATGAATGGGAAAGTGGGTAGGTTGTCCCACAATTAGAAGGAACCCCACAAAATCAACTTTGTTAAGGGTGTCCATCTTTACGTGTGTGAATATCAAAGTCATGTAATAAAATATCTTCTTGTATAATATGCTACCGTGGCTTTCTGTTTGTCTGTCCAGGATTTTAAATCACCTGTAGCTCGCAAACCATTTGACCTATTGACCTGAAATTTGGTACACATATACTACGTGACCTCTACTGTCCGCTTTTGGGGTGATACTTGACTTCCAAGGTTATTCCTCTTTTTATTTTTATTTTATTTTATCGTAGAATCAACTCTTGGCAGCGTGCACCAGGCCGGCCATGTGGCGCATGCGTACGGGCGCCGTTCTCATCCCTACCACCTTCGCCGTCACTTCCCCTATCTCTTCATATCTTAAATCATTCTTGAAGCAGATTGAAGACTTAAGTGCCATCTTAAGTAAAAAATTAAGAAAAACGTACTAAGTAATTGCAACACAAACACTGACTTAATCGGTTTTAACGTGAAAAGATGCCAACAAAAGAAGAGAAGAAGCAGGCCGCTAGGGTGGAGAAAAGAAGAGCTGCTCAGGAAGCAGCAAGCACATCAACCTCTGAGCAAATGAATGCTAAACGTCTAGAGAAAGAGTATGAAAACTAGGAATGCTGAAGTCAAGTGTATTCACTGCACGTTATTGTGCAGTGCGCCGTTACTGGTTATACTATAGTATATAATATCCCGCTATTACTTTCTAGCTAATTTTACTAACTCCATTTTATTTTGTGAAATTCTCCTTTTCATATGGCATGTCAAGAGTTAAATATTGAGACATTGACAAAACCTATCACTGCATAACATAATCCTTATAAAACAGCTGTAGCCTTCACTGGGATTTTATATTCCATTGTGATTGTTTAGTTATTTTTTGAATAATTCTTGCTGCTGTCTATCATGTTAGGCAATGTGAGGCTTGTTTTCTGTAGCAGATTCTGGATATAATTGGATAATGGAACAGCCACACACAGTAACCCAACTTGTTTCCGCTTAGACAGAACCTACAAATTACATCCTGGAGGCACAAACCCTAGAAACAAAGTTGTGAGCTAAGCCTCAGGGTAGCAATGAGCACAAATGATGGTTCTGTCACGTCTCTCAGCTAAATGAGACCACCAGACATTATCCTGTAGGGTGCTTTTAATAGTGATGTAGGCAAGGCACTCTACATAAAACTGAAGCAAACATCATGCAGAAAAGTGCAATTAACGTGGATTAAAATAACATCTGCTCTTTTAGAGATGCAGAGCAGTAGGATCCTCAAGCAAGGTCACTACCGTAACAAAAGGAAACCAATTCATAGAACAAACATTTAAACATCCTCTTTCCTTTTAGGAGAAAAATACATCACTACAGGAAACATGCCATTGTGTTACTTTGCCGCATTTTTTAGTGAACGGCATTATAGCACTTGCATATTTAAAAAAGTAATTTAGTTACTATAGAAAATATAGAACACTGAACCACTTAAAAGATAGTTGGTTATAATGCAGGTATTAATTGTGGAATTTTTAATTGATTTCTAAGCAAATCCAAATGGCATATCAATTGAGGTGATGCATCTGTGAGGGCAGGAGTCAGGAAAATGCAATTAAGCTCCTATTGTTGTAGACTTCAGTAGTTAAGTCTTTTCTCAATAATATTTAAACAAATGCCATGATTTATGGAATCCTTACTTTATTGACCTTGCAACCAATTAAGAGTCTTTAATTTTAGTCAAGGAATTTGATTGTCATTGGGCCATTCAGATTGTTATTAGCAAGATGTGTGTTGATAAGCTAGGAACATGAAGGGAGACAAGGTTGGGACTGGAGCCTTAACATTTTAATGCAGTTTAGGACAGGCATCAAAGCCATAAGACAACCTGGCAAAGAATCCACTAGTGGAACCTGACTGCCTTCTTCTAGTGTTGTTATGCTCCATAATTATGGAGGACACCACTTTGAGGGTGGAACGTTTCCAATGGATCCTAGAGGACAGTCGACTTATTACTTAATGGGGTTGGATAATCCACTGTTAATAATTAGTGTGCAGGCATGGGAGCTGTACGAAGAACACTGGTAGTGGCAGTTTGTCATTTCGTTTAAAAAGGAAGGATTTTGAAACACATTAAGGCAGGAGTTCTCCAAATCCAAATGTTAGTGGCAAGGGTGTCCCTCTGTGGTATAGAAGGTCCTATACTACTAAATGAAAGGGACAGACAACCTGCTGTGTACTCCTGTCTCAGAAGTTGTCCCTGGCCTTGGGCTTACAAGCTCCTTCCAGGAAGTCAGCAGCTCAGCTTGGAGTTCGGACCTTGCTGAGAACATGCAAATTCAACAATGGCAAGGACTGGGTACAGTATTCAAACTGAGGATGCCACATCCATGAGGCAGCAAAGCTAACCACTATGCCACCATGCCACCCTCTGCTCAGTCTAGACCACTATAAACAGACTACTCTATAGTAATTGGTGTTGAAAACTGTGAGGGGTCTTTGCAATTATAGGCAATGTTAGCAGTGTTTTGTGGGTTTTTGGAGCTAATGAAGCACTATATGCTGGTTGTTGAGCAAAGCAAAAGTTGATTCAGGATGCTGTGACAAAGCTCAAGCAAATTTGTAAATTCATATTACAGAACTAAAAAAAATACTAAAAGATACTTGAATGAAAATAAAAAAAACTGTTTGCTGAGTAGACTAGTATCAAACAAGAGCAATACCGGAATGTTTGCTAGAAGCCATATGGTGATACAAATATTTCTCTGATGCCAAATTCAATTGTCATGATGTCGTCAATTAAATACTGGACATTTGTTGTAATTACTAGTTTGATTGAAGATGGAAAAATCCAGAAGCTTCAAAGTAAAGTCCAAACTCAATCACTGTGCTGAACTTGATAAACGCTCTACATATTTTACATTTCTTCAGTACTTTAAATATTATGAAAAGCACTCATAATTTTAAAATATTCAGTAATCTGAACATCACATTCAACTAAGCTAAATAAAAGAGATAGCTGGTATTGTGGCATAATGCAACTAATTCTTCACATTAATTACAACAACTACTGACACAAAATGCCTTCTGGTTGCATCCTTTAGGAAAAAAAGTCCTTATGTTAGGCTCATACCACATACATATGGACATATGTTGTTACCAACCCAAAGGCAAAGGGACAGAAAGCTCCAGGACATGTAGAAGATTTGCCAGGCTAATAACAGAACATCTCTGACTCAGAGCTGAAGGCACAGAGTGTTCATAGTTTGCACACTGCAAGAATTTAGGCTCTTGGGAGTGAGATATGAGAAACACTGTTTCGACAGAGGAGTGCGTGGCAATCTGGCTTGACACATTTATGCACTGACAGCAATCATAACTTTTGCTCTGAACATGGGAAACTTTCAGTCTGTATCGATAAATATAATAATGGCTACGTGATCCTTGTATTTTTTCTTGTTGCAGAGTTCAAGGCATCTCCACTAACTGGAACCTTTGCAGTTAATCTGTTATGTGACAAATTGCTCAAGACAAATCTCAAATGCATAATTTTTAGGCAAAGTGTCGACTGTACTGGGTTTGACTACTATTGTAGAAGTAGCAATGCTGGGAGGCCATGAGCCTATACTGGATGACCCCAGCTAGCAAAAAATGGCTGTCACTGGCTCACAGTCTGGTGAACCATGAAGTTAGATAGGCAAAAGACTTTGACTGTCTTACAAGAGGAAGTAGAAATGAATGAGAGGTTAGAGGGAGAGAAATTGGGGTGAAGGTAAGAGGCAATCTGAGCTCTGAGTTAGTCCTGCTCTGCTTTATGAACTCAAATATTGTCTCCTCCTTTTGTTAATACATGTGAATATGAATAGCACAGCTATATTAATGTATAAAAGGCAGAGGACCCTTTCACATCTCTTATTATTTTAAGTTTCTTAAAATAAATGTAAATAAGCATGCAGTAAAACAGTAAGAAATCAACACTGTAAATTATTTAGATGAACTTATACTTTTATATTTGATTGCTACAAAGAACAGCTTGAATGCACTTACATAGACACTCATAATGGAGTCATTCCAAGATGTTTCAAGTTAACCACCCTGCAAAGAGTCTGTGTAACTCATTCTGTCTAAATCAACATAAAACTTACCCGTAAGCCATGAAAGCGAGGGTTGCTGTAGAAAAGTTTCATTTGTTCAGGTGGCAATGGTCCAAGTACTTTTTGGATCGTGTATAGCTGGTCGATTTCACTCTCACCTGGGAAAAGTGGTTGCCCATCACTGAGCTCTCCCAGGATGCATCCCACTGACCACATGTCCACAGCTTTGCCATAAGGAGCTCTGATAGTAAGAGAAAACACAAAAATATGAAAGAAACCAAAATTATTAAAAGGAATGGTCCACATAAAAATGTTTACAGTGATCCCCCGCCTATCGCGGAAGTTATGTTCCAGACCCATCAGCGATAGGTGAAAATCCACGATATAGAAAGACCATATAAATTGTGTATTACAATTTTATTATATTATAGGGGGTTACCATGTGAATTTCCTCTTAATAAAGTATCTATCTATCTATCTATCTATCTATCTATCTATCTATCTATCTATCTATCTATCTATCTATCTATCTATCTATCTATCTATCTATCTATCTATCTATCTATTAACATTTTTTTATAGTTTAAGCCTTGAAATACCCCTCCCACACACTTTAAACACATGTAAACTTATTAAAACACACTTTGTAAACACATATGATATGTGGATGTCGGGCTAAGGATATGAGTAGCATCTCTCTATTATAAAAAAAAATCTTGGGAGGGAGATGAGGCTTGATCTTCTCAGAAGACAATTTGACATCCCACGAGAGACATTTTAACGTCACGCAAGACAAGGCAGTGAGACAGAAGGACAGATTCTGTACAGCCTTTTAAATGATTGAAAGCGCAGAGCGACAAGCAGAACAGGCATCTTGGCAGAAGCAGCACAAAGCCAGTAGCTGATCTGTCCACTTCTCCTTAGTGTGCATTCAGCTCCCTCCCTTCATAACGCAAGCGGGAGAGACGCAAAGTGGCAGGAGAGTAGTGCGCCTCCAGGGGGGTTGAGCGAAGCGATCGAGACCAGATCATCTCGGAGAGACACTTTAACGACATGCAAGACTAGACATTACAACCTTAGGAAGCAAAACCCGTGAGACAGTGACTTTTGCACGTCACACCCTACTTACAAACAATTTAAAACAAGTTCGCTGACATCTAACCTAGCAGCTGTAGGAATGCTTTTGGCAGACAAACTCCAGGTGCTAACAGCTCTTAAAACAACAACAAGCACAACACACAGCTGTCCAGCAGCAAAAGCAAGACTGCAGCTGAACCGATCACATCTTTTTAGCGTGCGTTCAGACCCCCCCTTCACAATGCAAGCAGTGTTATAAGTCCCACGAGAAAGAGATTTAACCACGCCCGGGGCAGGAAATAAAGGAGTAAAAATGAAAATTAAATTAAAGTAAAAATGAAAATAGTGCATATGTAACAATTCTTTAAATTGTTTATCTGGTAAACCAAACCCGGGGGTGGGCGAGCAAAGCGAGCAGGGGGAGGAGCCCCCTAGTAATAATAATAATATTAATAAATACACAATGTAGCGGGGGCGCGATAGCTGAACCGCGATATAGTGGGGGATCATTGTACATCTTTTACTCACCCCACTTTGTTTGCAGTGTTTATTCTCAGGTTTCAGTGGAGAATGCAGATAACAAAATTACTGAAGCAATTGAAGCTTTTGTGAAAGTGTTTATTTGATCTTTGGAACTTGGGCTTTACACATTCTATAGTTTACGCCTACATTTTGTAATATTTATTACTAAATTATGAAAAAGTTTCTGTTTTAACAATGTGTTTACATAGATTACTGTAGAAACGGAACACACATGAAATGCGTGTGTTCCAAATAACGATCTATTATTTCCACTCTAAAACTCCACTCCCAGATAATCAATCAAGGCATGAGCTGGGAGAAGTTCGTGCACGTTCTAAGTCGGAGGGGGAATGGAATAGCCGGCTGCTGGCAGCTTGTCTTTATCAGCACATTTAGAGGACAAAAGATGCTGGCGGAGAGGTGTGAACTGATTTAAGAAGCGATTTAAGGTGGGCCGGATCTACGAGTTTTTTCGTAGGCTCTGGTAATTCTAGTGTTAATAGAGACCCAGCTTGAACAACAGCAAAAAGTATCAAAACGAAACTTAATGAAACTACTCATGTTATATAATCCAAATGCTTGGTATCCAGTAGTACGCTTACCATGTCCCAAACACATTCTTTCTTGCACATTTATTTTGATAGATTATTTGGGCCATAGCTACAGGGCCTCTGAGTTTCAACAGCATTTTCTGAAGCTACACTGCCAAACTAGCCTACTGCGTGTTGAAGATCCTGGGATATGCACAAATATAACACATATTGTCCAGCTAATAATGTTTTCACTCAGTTTTAACTTTTAATCTCTAACTATGTATCTTTCTCAGACTACACTTGGTAACAGTGATATCATGTGAAGCGCAATGGTAGCCAATGAACAGGCTACTACTGGGTGGGACTCCTGGCTAATGAATGAGGGGTTGGCAGGTCTTTAATTCAAAAGATCTTTCCCGTTTGTGTGCGCTTTATTGTTGTGTATGTGAGTATTTTCTGGAAGTGTATAATTTTACAATAGTTTTGCAAAATTACAAGTTAGGAATGTTGTAAGCATGAGCAGATACTTGACTTTTGAATTATACGGCACAAGATTTTGCCATGAATGTTTTGGTTTTATTTGCCATTGTTCATTATGGGTTCCCATTGAAGCCCAAAGTATCAGGAGTTTTGTTATGTTCATTCTCCATGGACACATGAGATTATCAATTTTTCCTAAGCCCCTTAACCTGCAACTGCTTTGTCCTGGGTATGACGTTAACCTGCATCCAGCCCCGCAAGCAAGTCCTCCAACTTGCAAGGGAAAGTTTGGGGGTTGGTGGCAGGATTGGCACTCCAGCCACGGTAAAAAAAACTCACATTGTTCCAGTGTGGTGATGAGGTGTCACCTGTTGCACAGCTGCACTCAGGTCCCAGTCCAGGTAGTTCATCGTGTGCTGGGTATGGCAACGTGCTCTCTCTAACCATCATAACAAAGAATTAGGGCTCAGTAACGGGTGCAAAGATGATTATTATTTGATTGAGGAATTACTTTAGAATACAATATACACTCAATAAACTCATGCACGTCAACCTGAACATTTGTAGCTATGGGTTATTTAAATGGCCTAGAAATTCTAACAGTCCCGATTGTACTACATCACTGGGCAGCTTCAGAGTGGCGCAGGGTTTGCTGGGAAGAAGGACGATTAGGTGCTATCTTTAAAAAGAAGCTGAAAAACACTGAAAGTGATTGCGAACCTCTGTGTCTATTTGTTTCTACGCTTCACACTCTATTGAATTACAAAGAGAACCACCATGGATTATAGTTCTTTCTGGATTGATGTGCTTGTCCTATGCCTACTTGTTTATGAGGTTTTGTCTTGGTTGAATATGTTTTCATCTGGAGAGCACTCCCAATCACACCAAATCGTGATGTAACAACTGGAACCCTGTAGGACAAAACTACACATTTCATTCAGAGTACTGTTCACAGTGTTTTTTCATTCTGCTCATCGTCGTCATCCACACCTGATGTACTGGACTGTGTTGTAAGTGTGACTGGTACTTACTGTTTAGCACCGCAAAGCACCCTTGCATATTCCCCTGTGGAGTGTCTAGTGTTGCTAATCACCAATACACAAATGATAAAAGTTTTCCTCTTTGCAGTTTCAGGAGTTATGGCACCAAGAAAAAAGGTGTGCAGCATAGAGACAACATAGTCCACTACCAACTGTGATAAGGTGTGATTAGTGCATCTGACATGTGTAGTTTCATTTTTAATACTTTGTCTCAGATTACCTGGATGTAAGTGTGCGTGGCAGAAACGAGCACCCGCAAAGTACTTAAATGGGGAGTTGGCTGAGTGCTCATTCACATGTATGAGAGCAATCAGCAAAATGATTCCTCATTAGTGCTCTGCAGATTGTTTAGAGCACCTACACTCACCAGGTGTATAAAAGATCAAATAAGGGGAAAAGGAAAAGGAAGAAAGAAAACCAAGATGTAGAAAACAGAAAGACAGAATCAAGCAGGCAAGTAACTGATGGAGAGATGAGGGAGAAGCTATTGAGATTATCCACAGAGGAAGATAGTTAGAGCTGTCCCAGTTGGGGAGATGTGCCTTTGCTGAGTTGTGGAACAGGAATGATCGGGGCTTCAGGGGTTTGCTGGACTGATGAATGGTGGTAGAAAGAGGGATGTGAGCTTAGACCTTCTTAGCAGTGACCGAAGGAGGTGGCAGGTAAAGAAGTTGGATTTTGGATGGTGTTCACCATCATCTCAGCTGTACTGAGTATACCAAAGAGCAAGCAGGGGAGACTAGAGAAAGTGAGATTGGAGCACAGGGAATGTGATAAAGGGAGTCAATGCTGACTTTTGATTTCATTTTTGGCTTTAACTTATTTATGAATTTAGTTATTGGTTTTACCCTCACTGCACTGTTAATTCATATACTGTTTATTGAAGACTTTTGACCTGCACTGCACTTATTGAACACTGCTTTGATGTTAATAAAATGCACTTTGCACTTTTAGACTGATAACTGTTGTTATAATCTCACTTTCCCAAGCCCATGCTCAGTTATGTTTATCAATGTCCTGGGAGATAAAAGAGGCCTATGCTATGTGCACTTAAGGGATTCACACCCACTCACCCATCCATCCAGTTTCTGAAACCACTTTGTAAAGGATATAGTTTTTGTATCTATATCAAAAACAGTGGGCGCAAGACAGAAATCGAGAAATTAGAACATGAGGCACACATCTGCAATCAGGCACAACTTTTACATTTGACAGTTAATATAACATGTACATCTTTTGGGTGACAGAGGAAGTGCAATACTTAGATATCATCCCTACTGGCATGAGGGCAATATGCAAACCCCACAGAGACAGAGTGACTTGATAATTAAAAACCAAGATCTTCGCAGCAATGAGGTTGAAGAACTAACTAATTTGAGACCAAACTAACTACAAGATCCTAAATAGATAGATAGATAGATAGATAGATAAGTATTATAGTAAAAATAATATCAGAAAATATCGAACATCTGTCACATTGTAAGTCATCTATAATGATTTTTGGAAGTAAAGATTCAAATTTCAAATTCAAAATTCAAAAAGACTGGTCAGAGGACCCATGTTACCCTTGTTCTCCACTGAAAGCACTTACAATGAACATGTATCAGATCTAGACCAGCAATGGAAAAAGGTGGACTACTAAAATCACATTCCACTTTTAATTCATGTGGATGGCCGGGTGCATGTGTGTCATTTACCTGGGGAAGAGATGGCAGCAGGATGCACTATAAGAAGGCAGCAAGCCAGCAGAGACAATGATGATGCTCCAGTCAATGTTCTGCTGGGAAACCCTTGTGTCCTGGCGTTCATGTGGATGTTACTTTGACATGGAGCACATACACTCCTTTATGACAGTGGTATTCTTTGATGGCAGTGGCCTTTTATAACAGGTTAATGCACCCTGCCACACTGCAAAAAATTTTCAGGAATGGCTTGAGGAAAATGACAAAGAGTTCAAGATGTTGACTTGGCCTCCAAATTACCTAGATCTCAATCCAATCGAGCATCTGTGGGATGTACTAGATAACAAGTTTGATCCATGGTGATCCCACCTCGCAACTTAAACGAACTACTGCTAATGTCTTGGTGCCAGATACCAAAGGACATTTCCACCGGTCTTATGCAGTCTGTGCCTCAAATGGTTAAAGCTGTTTTGGCGGCACGAGTGGGACCTATGCAGGATTAAGGTAGGTGATTTTAATGCTGTGGTTGATTGGTATACAGTATACTGGTCCCAGAAGGAGATGTTCTCTGTGACTTTAGTCTCCATCCATGTCTATTTGTAAATAAAATAAGTTGAAATAGTAGTGATTTGGTGGTACAGTGGTTAGCACTGCTGCATCATAGATCCTGTATCCAGGGTTTGGTATCTGTTTAGTGGAGCTTATTCCTTTATCTTGTTTCTGCCTGGGTTTTCCTCTGGGCACTCTGCGTTTCCTCCCACACCCCCAAATATTAGTGTAGTAGTTTAACTCAGCAATTCCGAATTGGTCCCACTGTTTGCACAAGTAGTCTTTAAGATGGATTGCTGTCTTGGATGTTTCCTGGCTTGCTTCCATCTCTGCTTGGATAAGGTCCAGTCTCCTATGACCCTAAGCTAGATAAAGTAAGTGTGAAAATGCTATATTTCTGTGTCATGAAATACATGCATTCCATTTGGAGATAATGGCTCCCTCAGTGGTTTAGGAAAGTCCCAAAACCTTTGAAATTGCTTTGTATCCCTTTCTAGACTGACAGATATTATTGGCCAGTTCCTTCATAGTCTGTTTAGGAATTTCCTTTGATCATAGTATTATGTGCTTTCTGAATCTTTGTTAATGATTTGACTCAGATCGTAAGGGTCAAAGTGACTGAGGTTTATATTGAAAGAAGGAAGGAAGGAAGTCTGGATGTGTTCACTCAGGTGATTGCTTTAACCAGACTGATGTAAATAGTAGGCAGTGACTTTTTCGCATAGTTCGATTTGGTTTTGGATAACTTTGTTCACTTAACAAATGAAGTAAGTTACAAAAATGTGTTATTTCTTTACTCAAGTGTCCTTGCACTAATTTTAGATTGTGATTGAAGGACTCAAAACAGTCAATAACATAAATTTGTAATAACAGAGGAAATCAGGAAGTGCAGCTTTTTCACAGCACTATATGTATTTATCAACAGTGAACTACTGGTAAATTACAGCTGTTGTTAATCCAATATACTCCAGACTTGCACTATGTCATTCAAACATAATTTATGGTATGTCGTGCATATTTAGAAACCTCTGCAGAAGGAAAGTTGTTCAGTGGTGTGGTCTCCCAGTCATAGGCAGGACAAGTGGGCCTGGAAGTCCAACGCATTATGCCAGCAACATTCTGACACATCAATGTAATGCCCATCTTTCACTTGCTAAATCTTCCTAAACTGTGGGGTTCAATTTAAAGCAAACTGAACTATGTAGCCCTCTTCTGAATGGGTTAAGCATTGCTGTGTGTCGAAAAATGTTTTCCTAATAGAATGACTACTATTGACACATTCCTCAGTTTTCCTTATTTGTTCCGTCGAGATGGTCTGCAACAGCTGGTGATGCACCTCTTTGTATATTTATGCTTCCTCAGTATAGGTGACATAGTGTCTTTACGAGGTGCCTCAGTTATGACTTTGATATAAAGTGTTGCAAAAAATGAGCTAACAAGAGACAACTTGCTCAAGGTTTATAACAAGATAAGTTGTTGCTAGTCCCTTTTCTCACTACTATAAAACAATTCATGCCTCAAAATTATAATTCAGTAATCCATAACTTTTTCAGCTGTGTTTTTCCTCCTTCGGGTTAATGTACAGGATATTTAATTAAACTATTTTTTAATAAAATTTAAAAAGAAATTAGCATTATTTTCTGTTATAGGTATGCCACTCATTTCAAAGTGGAATCTGAAATAGTTAAGATCAGCAACATCAGTTAAAGCAGCAGGAGCAGAAAGTAAATCATTTATAGTATGACGTAAAGATTATGTTGTCTGGGGATGTAGTATAAACTGCTCGAGAATTTGATTAGGCTGCACACATCACTTATGTGTTCATTTCAGAGTGAGTATCGTACTCTGTGGTGGTCGTGCCTCCAATACAGCGGTCTTAGTTCCTGTCTTGTGCCTGAGGCTGCTGGGATAGTCTGGCTTGTCACAACCATAAATTGGGAAAAAGTTTATCGGAAAAATCAAAGGACAGACGTATTTATTTGTATAGAACATCAATAATAAAGCCTTATTAATTCTTCAAGTTATTTTTATTATTCTTAAACGAAGCTCTTTTTGTTTGACACCAAAGAATAAACTATTAATGTTATCTTCTTCTTTTATCTTGACACTGTATACTTAAACAGAGCAGTGTAGTGCAATATAGCTTTTTATCCTCTGAATTATCTCAATATTTCACACCTTTTTTAACAGTGTATTTAAATTACCATAGTGTTCAACAGAAAATTACATAAACAAAAAAAAAAAGATCATTCCACAATTAAGGATTGCTTTTCTTTTGATCAAGAATCAACAAAACAAATTACTCCAAACACAAGAACAGCATTTATTAAATCTTGCTTTATTATTATTTTTTATTTTTGTTTCAGTCTTACCTAAGGATCTTGGTAGAAGCCCATATCTAATAAATCAGGGGCTTCCTTCTAATCTATCTATCTATCTAATGTACTGCTTACATTGAAATTTGAAGTGAGTCATTCAGACACTGGTGCCACAGTTATGAGATGGGGGGGTACAAGCAACTACGAATGGTACAGGACTCCTGGTGAGCAGCAGACTCTAGTCTCAGGCCTCCCAATGTTGCTGGAATTTGTTAGTCAACCACTGCAACACTAGTCTCGAGGGGTAGATGTGATTCTCAAATGAGAATACACATCTGGGGTCAACTTGTTAAAAGGCCTGTAGTGAACAGTGGGAGAAGGCTCTGCCCATAAGGTTCATTCCTAAAAACCTATCCCCTAATTTCCTCCAGTCTGTGCGCTTTAAATGGCTAGGGTGTCCCATTTCTACTGATGTGTTAAAAAAATATGTGAAATAACTTTGCAAAGGCAGGGAGAGAGAAAAAGAAAGTGAACACAAAAACTTGATGCTAAGAGAAAATAGAAAGGTAAGACTGCTGTTATCAATTCAGGAGCTTAGTTGCACAAGGAAATTTAAATAATTAACTTGTACATTGTAATGAGTGTGGCAACAGAATAGACAAACACACGCCATCATCTGTTAGAGTTATCAACATCTTGTGTTTTGCAAACATTGATAAGCTTACCTTGGTTGCCACTCTTAAATAATTTTAGAGTGGTTATAGTTCTAATTCAGCCAGCATCGGTTTCCTGTGGAGTGTTTAGCTATATCACCTTAAAATATTCAAGTCAACTGAGATGTTTGTGACAAGTCAGCTGTCTCCATGTATTTAAAAGCACCACTTACAAGCTGCCAGCTAGATTTAAGGTAGAAAGACAGAGGGAAATCCTGTCTGGAGAGATATTGGTTGTTTATTTGATGATAGATATGCAGACAGGCTACTGTAAAACACCATTTATAGGTGCAGGATTGCAGAAACAATTTATTTTTAACCATTTTATGCTTGTCTTGGTCCCTTTTTCGTTAGAATGTCCTTGTGTGCTTTCAACTTTGTGTGACAAAGTGAGGTATTCTTTAGCGGGCACCATACCCAGAAAGACACAATTCTAGTAAAGCTATGCAAAGGGTGAAACAAATTATAAAAAGAAGGGTAAGAAGGAAAGATCAACATAAGGCAAATAGCAACCAAAATAACAAAGACTTTGCCCCTGTTTGCCTTAATATATACCACCCAGAAATAAAACCTAAGAACTCTTTCCTACTGCCCTGTCTTCCTCTTCCTCGTCTCCTGACTTCAAGATCATCTAACGGAGGTGGTGGATGCTCTCATACGGCTGCTCCCAAGGATATTTCTGGTGTCTACTGTGCTCAACACAAAGCACCTCTGCACCTCTGGGTTTCCACAGAGACTCCTTTAAATATAATCCTTCCGATAATCTTAACCCTTACTGTAGGATGATGCCACCAGCCTGGTGAATATTTGTTTCTATTGAGCTCAACCCCAGTCAGGCATATGTAGGGGTGGTAAAACATCAAATCTGGGAAGTGCAACACCTTGCAATCCCATCCCACCCCCTGCTGTCATTAATAAGTGCTGAAATAAAAAATGATACACTTTATGTGACTTGTACTTAAGAATGTACGGTATATCACCCATGATAATTTCCAGTCTTTGCAGATTATGAAATTTTCAACTTAAAGGTAAAGTGCTATCCAGTGTAGGTTTTCTTATTAGCTCTCCAACACAGAATATGTTCCCTTATGAAAAAAGAACCATGCAGGATCATCAATTCTCCATTACCACAACAAATTAAACTTACCCTAAGAGCAGCTCTGGAGAACGATACCATCGTGTGGCCACATACTCCGTATAATTAGCATTGCTGCCTTCTGACAAGTTTCGAGCAAATCCTGCAGTGAAGTGAACAAACAGGTGAGAATTAGCTTAGGGAGTTTTCTGTATGTCGCCAAATCTACCAACACTGCATGAATTTCTAGAATGAAGATACATACACTGTGACTTAGTGGCCTTGTCACCAGCTTTTTTGCAAACACTTTTATCAGCAGCTACCATTTCCCAGGTTTCTTATAAAGCATCCCCCAATTATCTCTCTGTGTGTTGCTGACAGACTATTTCAAGCTGCCCAAGCTTTCACAAGTCATAACATTAGCAATAACTGCCTCTCACTGGTTGACCAGGCTGTTAGTGGTTAATGTGCATCTAATACTGGAAAATTCTCACTTGTCAGCTTCTTCTCATGCTCTTCTCATCCCTGCTAAAGTCTCCATTGCTGTAGACTTCTGTTTCCTGTTTTAATTGCACCTCCTCACCATGCTAAGTCTCTAAGGAATATCTAGTTTCAGATAGTTCACAGCTTTATAACATGCACTGATTGAAACTTTCTGTTGTTGGATAGTCAGCTACTTCTAAAAAAAATAATTATCTTAAACATTTAAATGATGAGATTATTCTTTTCTAAACTCAGAGGATTCAGCAAGCAGTTTTGAGAATGCAGAAGAACATGTAGCCATTGTGGATGCTAGAGGCGCTGTTGCCCCTCTAAACCCATCAGACAGACGTCCAGGACACACGTGTAAAAGCACCAAGATTTCTTTTAATAAATTCTTCAATACAGTGCACAAAGCACCACACACTCCACAATTCTCTAATAATTATAATAATAAACAATAATCAATACAATAATCACTCCTCCCAGCAGCTCCGTCACTCTACCACCCAACTCTGGCTCTCTTTGGTGGGATTCCCAAAGTCCTTTAAATAGTCCATGACCCGGAAGTGTTCCTTCTCCAGGTCAAACGCCACATTATCCTTTTCAAGTAGCCCGGAAGTACTGCGGGCTTCCGTCCTCGTGCCTCCAAAGTATTTCTGGGTTGTCGTAAGAGTAATAGTCCCCAGGTTCTTTATGAGCTCCCCCTGGCGGCACCCACGGCACCCAACAGGGCTGAGGAAATGGAATCCACATCCCAGGATGCTTTGAGGGAATCCAGAGAACTTTTGCCGTCCAGGGGAGCTGCCACATAGCGTCCCGGGGGAGGCAGTGTCCCGAAAAGGCTGCTTTCTTCCATTCTTTTCTTTTATGGACGTCTTGGCCGGACTGAACCGCCAGCTGTCCATCACACCGTATTTCCCAGGAGTGTTTTTGCATGTCTTTTTGTGTAGTTCCTATTCTATGATAACAGCAGTGTAATGTAGATTCATATTTAAATTTTTGATTATTGTTTGTAAATTGTTATTTAAGAATTATTACTGATTTAAAGAAATAAACAGATCTATTTACACAAGTTACTATCAACTTCCCAGAGTTTTGGGAATGCCATCACAGATAACATTTTTTAAGCACTGCTTTGGGGAATGTTGTTGGTGGTGGTCTTGAGGTTGGAGAAAAGCTACTTGTAACCATTTTTACAAAAACATTCTATGAGACATCCCTTCAGGAAGGAACAAATAAACCTTTGAAACTGGCCAGCCCAACCTGAGATGAAAGGGCAACAAGAGTTAGCCTACAGATGGAAACAGGTCATGCTGAAACAAGAACTAGTATGAAGTAGAGAGTTGGCTTATTCCAGTCATCATTGGAGAACTGGGCCGTGGCTGATTAAGATTAGTTGTTGAATAAGGAGAGTCACTTTGTACCATGATGCCACCTTGCTCCATGACATGAGACAGGAAACCAAAGGATTGGCATAAATTTATATCTGTCCCTTTCTCTCTGTCATTTTTCATTGATGTATGGAGGAGAAGACTAACCCCCTCCCTCTTGGTGGCTATATGTCTTTGTGGTCTTAATGCAGATGATTACCCGGCTAAGAAGTAAACCGAGTATAACTAAATGTTTATGCACCCCTGGCACTACTAGCAGTATCAGGCTGCATAGTTTGAAAAGACACATTCTGTTTGCTTTTTGTTTATGGCACTAGATATACTATTTGAACTTATTAGGAACAGATTTATTATAAATTATTGACCTACTCCTCATTGATGGCAATCCTTACATTATAACTTTCCTATAATTCAGACCCTACCCAGTCTCTGTATTGTCCCAATTGTTTGTGATCCCAGAACTAACTTGGCACCTCACTACACTAATAACTTATAGAAAATGAATAGGCTGAATGTAAAATAATGCCCAAATAAATGAAAGTTGTTATGCTCAAAACTCATCTAGCATTATGGTGGTGATTTCTATGCCACATGCAAGAATATCCTAAAATCAAATCTGTCAATTTTAAGCTGCTGTAATTTCACATTAAATTCAGAATTATATGTAAAAGTCTACATGTGTCTGGTTCTTTATACAAAATGCTGATTTTTCCTTGGATTTTAACATTCCTACTAAAGAGTAAAGAAATGGAAACTCCAAAACCAATATGCTAACCAGAAATGTAGACCAAAAAGAAAACTGAAAATGTTTACTATTAATCTATATATATAAAAGCCAAATACCACTCACTCATCATGAAATCTCCCGAACCATGAGGACTTGCCCTTGGCCCATAGGTGCTCGCTAAGAAACGGTTTTAAAAATTTCATGGTCCAAGCGCAAAATTTCTTATAGTTTTTTAGACCCGTTTGTATGTCTGTCCACTTTTTACGAGAGAACTACTTAACGGATTTAGATTGGTATTTTTCTATAATTTGTGACTTTCTCTTTGCGCTAAGTATCATAGTTTGCTTGTGGTACTGATTTATTAGCGCAAATCTGAGAGAGAATCATCGGGCTGCGGGGAGGGGAGCAGGGCCCTCCTCACTCACATGTCTGCCTTGGGGTGTAACCTTAAATCCGCTTAGTTAGCTAATGAGAGAACTGCTTAACGGATTTAGATCTTTTTTTTTCTATAATTTGCTTGCACATTCCGGTTAATTTTGCAATTTCTCTCATTGTGCTAAGAATCATAATTCGCTTGCAGGAGCAATATATTTGTGCTAATCCTAGACAGAGGCTGCGGGCCGAGGGGAAGGGGAAGAGTGACGTCAGGAGTAGAGTGCTGGGCTGGGCCGGGCCCTCCTCACTGTCCTGTTTCACTAATATGTGGGTGAAGCCGCAGGAGATGGTTAGTTATATTTATATAGCGCAAACTCCAAAACCAGTATGCTAACCAGAAATGTAGACCAAATAGAAAATTGAAAATATTTACTGTTAATTATATTTATATGGCGCTTTTCCAACTACTCAAAGCACTTTACATAGACAGTGGGGAGCCACTTCAACCAACGCCAGCAGTGTAGCATCTACAAGGGTGACGTGACAGCAGTCATTCTTACACTAGTACACTCATCACACATTAGCTGCTAGGTGGTGAAGGGGGAGTGATTAGGTGGCCAAAATGACAAGGCCACAGTAGGTGATTTATCCAGGACATTTGGAAACCCTCTACTATTTTTGAAAGATGTCCATGGATCTTTTAGTAGCATAAAGAGTCAGGACCTTAATTTTAAGTCTCATCTGAAGGATGATGCCAATCTTTACCACACAGTGTCCTCAACATTGTACTGGGACATTGGGGACCACACACAGAGTACAGGGAAAGTGCCCCCCTGCTGGCCTCAGCAACTCCTCTTCCAGCAGCAACCCAAGGCCAGGTTGGTCTCCCTTCCATGTACTGGCCTGGTCTGAAGATGTGTAGTTTCAGATTCGCTGTTCTAAAGTATAGGTGGTATGGCTGATGGCTTAAAAAACTAACCTAACTGTGAATTTTGTCCCACCCGTTCTACTGCAAAGTCTGTGTGTGTGTGTGTGTGTGTGTGTGTGTGTGTGTGTGTTTTAATCAAATTCAACAAAAAGTTTCAGAAGCTGTGTGCTGCCGTCTTTTATATGCAGATTCATGACAATTACAATTTAAAAAGTCTTTTAATCAGAAGAAGTAGCATCAAAGCCATTTCTTATTGTTTTTTTGTTTAAAAATGTTTACTGTAGTGCCAATATAAACTGTAAATTACCTCAAGCCCATACTCAGCAAAAGTTCAGTTTTTAGATTCAGGAAACATACTGCCCATGATTTTTATATTTTTATAAACTTCGCAGAAAATTTCAGCTCAAGGATTTTTTCAGTATTTGGCATAAACTGGCGAATTTAAAAATTGTCTGCTGAAAGAGAGACATTCTATTTACAGTATTTAAAGCTGAAGATGTTTATCATTTATAGTTAATGAGCGGTGGAAGAATTTTTTACTTATATTAAAGGAGGATTTAAATGCAGGCATCTCTGGCATCCTATGAATGGTAACAACTCATTATGAAGCACAATCTTCTATAAGAAATCGCAAAGTAAAACAAGCATTGACCTGATTTTAGGTAAAGCACAACAATAGATTTTCCAAATCTATGCCCATACTTCCCTGCTCTCATTACTAAGCAAGTTTGTTTCATTTGAACAAATCAGCAAAAAAGATGCTCTGAAGCAAGCAGTGAATCGTAAAAATGAAAGACTTTGAACAAAACCATACATGCCATTGGGTACATGTAAAGAAAACCACAATTAGTTTATTCAACAAAAAGAGTGGCAACCGATATTTTAGGATGAGCATTGTTTATTGGCAGTAATTGCCATGCGGCGGCACAACATCAATGTGCTTTTTGAATTTGCTTCTTCAGTGCATTGTGAGCACAAATCAAGCACATTTCAAAAAAAAGGAACAGAAAAAGAAGGCAAAGAACTATTTTCTTCTGAAATGACTCGGTAACAAAGATGGCAAAAGTATCTTCAATGCCTCTAGGGAAACAAATAAATACCAGGAATTATATTTATAAAGGAAACACACCACTTATTCAGGAAATTAATCCCCTCTGTGTCTAAAAGATGCACTGCTTAAGTAAAGAAAATAATGAGCAACCTTTGCAATCTTTTAGTTTTGCATTTATAAAAGACAGGTGAGTCTGTCTACTCCGTAAGGTCTACAAAAGCAGTATCTGCCTACCACATTTTATATTTATTGCCCTCAACCATGCATAATAATAATGTTCTAAAAAATAAACTGCTGTTGGTCATATTTATTCATTTGAGATATTATTTACAAAGTGCAAATCTGTATACACTGTACATCATGCATAATCAGTTCAATATTCATTCTATGTATTATTCAGTTTTCTAAGGAGACACCACCATGACAGTCTCCTTGTGAAGATGAATGTATCTGAGATTTGAGTTCTTGGGCAGGGTGGTACAGGCACTGAGTAGATTAAAAATGCAGTACATACACCAATCAGTCCATCTATCCATCATCCAACCTGCTATATCCTAACTACAGGGTAACGGGGGTCTGCTGGAGCCAATCCCAGCCAGCACAGGGCGCAAGGCAGGAAACAAACTGCGGGCAGGGTGCCAGCCCACCGCAGGGCACGCACACAGCACACACACACACACACACATCAAGCACACACTAGGGACAATTTAGAATCGCCAGTGCACCTAACCTGCATGTCTTTGGACTGTGGGAGGAAACCGGAGCACCCGGAGGAAACCCACGCGGACACGGAGAGAAAATGCAAACTCCATGCAGGGAGGACCCGGGAAGCGAACCCGGGTCACCTTATGGCAAGGCAGCAGCGCTACCCACTGCACCACCATGCCGCCCACACTAATCAATCAGACATCTAAATTCTACATAGAAATAACTGCCAAAATAAATGAAGTACCGATATGACTTGTTTAAGTACAGTATTGATCCACTACAAGCCTTTCCACCAGCTTTAATGTGCTCTGGTGCCGGTTTTGTAAGTGTTTGGATCTGTACTGAGTGGATTTGAAACTATTCTCCAATAGATGATTCCACCACTAATTGTCCTGATTAGGATGATGGAGAGTCTTCCTCAGCCACCAGCATACAACATCCCCTTAAATGCTCAACTGGGCCGAGATCTGGTGACTGGTTCACATTGTAAAGCTCTTTAAATCATCACTGACCACTGCCGGTGCTGTCATTCTTGAGAATTTAGTTTCTATCAGGGTAGATTTGCCTCACCATAAAATGAATATGGTCACTCAGAACTGTTCTGTATTCACTGTTAAATACCTCAAAGATCATCCAACCATTAATATTAGTGGCCAGGGCCACCCAGTAATCCTGATCACTAACCGAGTAAACTGTAGGTGCTGACTCTGGATGGGGCAGGAAAGACATTACGGTATCTAATCTTGAAGCAAAATGAATTAGCATATTAAATAACTGAATATCTGATGGAGGGCACACTATACACAAGCTGTCCATGGTGCTTTCTTTACCTTTACAGTACTCCTGTTTTTATTCTGCATTCTTTACATCGATTGACTACTAAAATGTCCTTAAACTTGCACTATATACATGTTGCAATACGGAACTCAGTATGAAAACCCAGAAGCAATCTTGAAATTAATCTAACGTGACTGAGGAGCAACTGCAGTCTTTAAATGTGACATGCCTTCCATCGAAAGTCATTGCGAGTTGGATGAAGATATAAACCTGACACTGCCTGTAGTAATAATGTGATTCCCCTTCCTCATTCCCACAATTCTCACTCCTCCCAATACTTTAACTTACAATGTAAAGCAAACAACAGTGTTCTGACCCAGTGCTTATAACAAGTTACAAAATGTAATTCAGTTAAAGATGTGTGTGCCTTTTCTATGTGTCAGCAATTAGTTAATGTGATTCAGTTTATAATTTGTATGTATTTTTTTGTGAGTGTGCTTTTATTGCAATTTAATTAAAAAATTTAAAATTACTATTTTGTTGTAAAAGTACAATCTTTAATTATTTGTTACAACTCTGTACAGTAATTATTTCTGGGTGCCACCTTTCACAGAGGCACATAACCCAAATAACCCTACAAGCACCCAGACTTTAAAAAAACAAGGTTTCAACTCTGAGTTCTTCTTTCAGCATGCACCACACATGTCCTCGTCCACTAGCTCAGAACAAAGGAGGGACCCTATCCAAACAGGTGACCATGTTCACTAAATAGGCTTTTGGTATTTGTACCATTTTGACTAAAAAAATAATTTAGGGTGTAATAAGGGTATTATTCACTGCCATCCGACAACAGTATCCATGTCTGTGAATTTTTTGTTACATTTTCCAATTCTCAGTTTAGACTGACAATCTCAGAAGATCAACATTATTACTGAGTGAGAATTTCTCAGCAAATGTTGTCTCTCTGATTATCCTTGCATATCCCATCAATGCTCACACTTCCTGAGCAAGTAGTCTGACTGTCATTCACTGCTGCCCCTAGGTGATACAGTCATTCTACATCTTCTATGGCACCATCACCTTAGTCACCGTTCTCTTGTAGAACATCAGCACGTACTGCAGACTTAGTCTTGGAAGCTCCTGTCAAACAAGCCCTGACAAACAGTTCTTTCTGAAGTCACACATATGCTTTCTTTATGCTATTGTAGACAGCAGAACAAGTTACTACGTCTGCCCTGTGTTATTTATGGCATGGGTTCTTTCAGTAAGACAGGAAGCCAGTAAAACGAAATGTAACTTCTTCTCTTCAGTCAAATTTCTGTTGTCATTAGAAATGGTGAATGCTGATAAAAGCTATCATAAAGAAATTCAGATTACAGAAGAATGTGGAATGCTTGACACCTTAAGAAAAATATTTACTTATGGATATTCCAGAGAGTATGGAAAGTTGTCTACTCAGATGCTATAAACCAAATTTCTAAAAATAGTAACCAGCAAGTTCCCAGGAAATCTTCTTCATGGACTCGAAAGTATTTAATGCAACTTACTTAGTTTGTTCATATGAGTTACTTATAAACACTTTGAAATCACTTGGGGTTTTTATTTTTCTTCTAGTCTGGTACCTCCTTGTCTTACTGATACGAGAAACCCTCACATATGCATATTGTTGAACTCATCTTGATGTCTAGTTATGGAAAGTGTTAAGCTTCATGGGGTTCCCCTCCTTATTTTTGTCCCTCTAAAGTCAAAAAAAACTCTTATTTTTAGGCCATTTTAGACCATGATTAGTGTAGGAAACGACTCCCTTATGATAAAGAGTAAACTAATTGGTATCTTTACCAAAAATGATCAGGTCTTGAAGTTGTGCATGCCACATCAAACGACCCCCAGGAGTGTCATTGAATGCTATTTCATGGTTGCTGATCATGAATATGATAATATTATGGATATTTAATTCTTTACCAGTGGTCCTGGTCCTCTAAGGGCCACTACCAGAAGGTTAAAAATGGCTAATTTCAAAAATAACATGTGGGGTATTGTTTTAAATTAAAGTGGTGTTTAAAGTGAGTGATTACAAATATGTTATTTTTGATTTCTGTTTCTTTACTTGGGATGCAGCCTTTTATGGACCTCTATCAGAGGGTGAACAATGTTTCAAATATTTGCAACTATTATTCTTTACTATGTGCTTCTACCTCATGAAGTAAATCATTACATTTCTTCTGAACTATAACAATTAGGATCAGAATCAGAATCACTTATTTTCGCTAGTACTTAATGTACAAGAATTTGACTTGGTACAATTGGAGCTGCTTATAATGGAACATAACATCTTGTACAAATAAAACATATAGCATAAGTTAAAAAGAACAACTTCAGACAATATTGTGGAATAGTACAATTATAAAGGAGATGTGCAAATGATGATGTGCAGGTGTAAGTGTGAGTGTACAGTGTGTATGCACGTGCACACACATACATGTACATACACTGCAAACACACACACACCTTCATACGGTGTAGGGAAGAACACATGCATAAGCCGAGAAGACAGGCTAAATTACTGGTTTGAGAGGGCTAAGGCTCTGGGAAAAAAACTTTTGAGGTGTCTGTTAGTTTTAGTTTTGATTGACCTGAAATGTCTACCAGAGGGGAATTTTTGAAACAAAGTGATGAGCTGGGTGAGATGAGTCCTTGGTGATCCTTTTGACATGGTTAGTGTAATTAGACCGGCTTACAGTAACTCAGACGTTCATCAAGATGTAGAGAATTACAGTCAAAGGTTATAAAAACTGAAATTCTTTTTTAATGTGTTGAAATTGTCAAAAGGAATCTATCTTCAAAAAGGGGAGATCCAGTGTTGTTCTTTGTGACCTGCACTGAAAGTTCAAATAGATGGGGACGTTCAAAAGTGTTGTGTATGAGTAATTGTGGGCACCAACCACAGTAGCTACTAAAAATGGCATACATGTATTGTCACTGTTCAGTCCTCTACCTCCTCCTTTTGTGACAACTGAAGTGTAAGTACAGAAACATATTGGAGAAACAGGTGAGGATCTCCAGATACTACAAAGGGTATTGTTCTCTTTTCTCAGACAATACTGAAAATAGTCCATAATGGACATGCTCAGTATGAGAACCAGAGGAACCTGGGAGTGAGGACAGCTGTGAAGTTGAGGATAGCCTTACCTCTTCTGGCCACCTGTTGCTGGAGACCCTAATAAAAGGAGAAACCAGATGGAGAGCTGGAAGTTAACTTCATTAAATGATAAAAGTAGAAGCTCAAACTACTGTAGTACTAATTGCCTCTATGGAAAGAGGACTCTAAACCTGTAAACGAAGGAGTCTGCTCCAATAAATGACATTTTGGAGTGATCACAGATGACCTGTGAGACTTAGAGCAGATATAACAAACTGAGCTACTGAATTTGCAAATAAGACTAAAATTCAATGCAAGCCTATGGTGTTCTAGTAGATTATTTACTATGTCTTCAATTTAGTACTCCTGCTCTTTAGTGGAAAATATGGTCTGTGATTTTGTGTCTTGGCTGGCTGGATGCCTCACTACAGTAACAGTTTGTAAAAGTTAGAGAATCAATCAGGCAATAATGTCAGGACACTGAGCCTCTACTGTGAGAGTCCACTGTTCTTAACCCTTGACCTCAAAAATTCATACTATTGACTTGCCTACACAAGGATAATAGAAATCTGATATACTTCACTGTACATGAAGGCTTGCACAGGTACAGTATTTATTCCAAACATGCATAATCTAATTTTAGGGCCACAGGAAGGTGGAATCTAAGTATCACTTGAAATCTTGTGCAGAAGTCCAGTTCATCACTGGGCACATTTATTTCACTTATATACTTGTGCTCACTCATACAGGGTCAGTTGCTGTTGTTCAACTGATCATTTAAATGTCCTTTTCATGATGTCTTTCAGCCATTCAAGAAAACCACACAGGCAGACTGAAACAGTACTTGGACCAGGATGCAGACTCAGTTTCCTGACTGAAAAATGAAAGTAGAAATGAAAGTACCAGGGACAAATCAGAATGAGAAGGATACCTTAAAAGAAAAACAGAGGAGACTACACTGACAAAAGATGCAGCATATTTGCATAGCCTCAAAATGAATAGGTATGTTTCTGGCATTTTTGCCGAAGAGCTAAACAGTTTAATAAAATGAAAATCACTTATCTATAGAAAATACTTGTAAAGTGTAAAAATAATAATACAGAAACAAAAAAAACCTATTTAGTTGCTCAATAATTGTTATTATTTTAGCTCATTCTGCCCCCCAAAAACAACTAGCATGTTGGTTGTTTATTATTGTCCATTGTTCATGGCTGTTCCCTTGTTTTAATTACCAAGCAATTATTTTTCCTAATAGGTGAAGCTCAAATTGCCGCGTCATATTACTTCAAGCTCAGCAGTCAAATGACCACACACACACACACACACACACACACACACATCTCTCCCAGTCCCCCACTTGGCTCCGCCATCAACTCAATATCACTTGCAACAAGTGCAGAGACGTACGGCAACTTTAGAAAAGCATTGAAATCAGAGGCACTTGAAAAGCTCCTAAGAGCTGAAGCAGAAAAACAGACACAAATACTGGGGACAATTAAATTAAAGCGAATCCTGAAAAGAGGCCTGACAAAAATGTACACAGGGTTAAATCCTTTGTTTCCAATTTAATAGTGTGACGTGTATTTAGATGGATAACACCAACTGTTTTCGCAGCGTAAGGATGGCTTCTTTCACCTGCATGGAGAGCTCTTTGACCGCATGTTGTCTGTTCACAGCAAAATCTTTCACATGCAAGCACTACACCTCAAATCAACTCCAGGCCTTTTATCTGCTTAATTGATAATGACATAACGACGGACTTGCCCACACCTGCCCATGAAATAGCCTTTGAGTCAATTGTCCAATTACTTTTGAGCCCCTGAAATGAAGGGATTGTGTTCAAAAAATGCTTTAGTTGCCTCACATTTTTATGCAATCGTTTTGTTCACCCCACTGAATTAAAGCTGAAAGTCTGCACTTCAACTGCATCTGAGTTGTTTCATTTAAAATCCATTGTGGTAATGTACAGAAGCAAAATTAGAAAAAAGTTGTCGCTGTCCAAATTTTTATGGACCTAACACTAATCCATTACATCCACACAGTACAAGTTATTGCAAAGTAAAGGAGAGGAATAAATGCAATATTTAGTTTCTTACCCTGGAGTATCATGGAAGCTGTTTAATCGTTTCTTGAAGCCCTTGATGGCAGCAGAGATCGATAACCTCTCTCATTTCAGTGTCTCCCATGTTATCTCTCATTGTCCTAATCATAATTTACTGCTGCCTAGGTCTACCTGTCTTATTACAGACCAAACCACACTCAACACAACCTCATAGTTTTTGTTTTGTCCGATTCTGAATTTATATATTGTTGCCTTTCTCTGCCTTTAATTGTCAATCTCCCTAGCTCAGTTTCGTTTCGTTTCAGTACTGACCTTCACTTGTGCTTGTTTTGCCTGTTGAATTCAACGTTTCAGTTTTCTTCTGACCTCAGAATATTTCTGACTGCGTTTACTGTACACTCATTCTGTGTTATGCTCATCTCCGGATCGTTTCCCCTCCAGCTCACAATATTATTGGGGCTTTCATCATTGCTCATTACAAGGCTTAATAATACTTTTCAATAAAGAAGCAAGATTTCCTTGGTTCAAGGTGAAACACTGTTCAATTCTTATACATACTGAGATGAGATTATTCTTATGGTAATTTTTAGTTTGGCATTTTGAAAATGTATGCATTACCTAAATTATTTAAATTTCATTAATCTATGTGTTTTTTATTCACTATTTTCATAAAAAAATGGAATGGAAGTGCACTGGTTAGCACTGCTGCTTCACAGCTACCATGTCTTGTGTTTAAATGCTGGGCTCAGGCACTGCCTGTATAAAATTTAAGATTTTGTCTTTTTTACTGGGTACTCTGGATTTTCTACCATATTAGTAGAACCTTCATTTTAGGTTAACAATATGCTGAAAAAACAGCTCTAGTATAGGCCACGGAATGGTGCCCAGTCAGAGACTGGTTCCCGTGTTGTGGCTGATGCTTCATCAGTGGGCAACAACTGACACTGAACTGAAAAAGTGAGATAAAAAAAGGATGAACGAATTCTTCTCATATTTAGTGGCACATTAAGCTATAAAGATTTATCTGAAATGTGCAGTTAAACAAGCAGTTCATTTTTAAGCAGTGCAGCAAAATGTGGAATTTGGAAATCTGCCAGGCATGCTGTTCTCATGAAGCAATTAAGGATTTAATTACAAAAGACAATATGATCAGCTTAGATTGAGTTAAAAATATTTATTGCTTCTATTTTAGGAGTGCTAACATTGTAGGATGATCCAAAGGGACCACTTGCAGAGTGAATTAAAACTCCACTTTGTCAACACCACGATAAATCAAACATATACATGCTTTCCTGACTAGGCGTCCATTTGAGAAGCATCAATATGATTTAATAGTGGGAAACTGAGCAAGTAGAGTTTCAGATTATCAGTACCAGTGTAAATACCTTGCTAAGAAGTAAGTTGCAAGGATTAAAGCTAGAAAAAACAACATTCTGCAAACTAAAAGTGTACTAGGAAGTACAAACAAAGTAAGGCACTATTATGCATAAGGCAAACACTAATAATTATTTTGCCATGAGAAGACACGGTTATAAGTTGGTTCAGCACTATAAATACACACTCTTTAAGATGACATCAAATAAATCAAAGAATAAGCTTTGGAAAACATAAAACTTAGCAATGCGCACCGCACTGCTGTTTAACACATTATATGCTGTGTCGCTTGTAAAGGGATAGTCGAATGAAGGATTTGGGCTGTAAAGCAGAAGCAGCCCTCAACAGTCCACAGCAGTGACTCCCTGAGTAAGTCATTTAGATTTTGTTCACAACTTAGTTTGATTAGGGAGACAGTCTGGCTCTAATTTAGTCGGCCACTGTGGTAGTTTATTGATTTGTTTCAGCTTGTTCTCCCTAGGCTCCAGTAATGCCCACAAATGTGTTAATTCTTCTTTGCCAGAAAGAGCTGACTAAACAGTACTGACATGCTGATCGATTGGCCCACATGTCTATGCCAGTGGCATCCAAATGCTTTTTGAATGTTATGTTCAGGGGGCCTAGCCTATAAACAGGGAAATATGGGCAACGCTGCGGTGCGCTGAAAATAATTAAGGCCACCAAAATCAATCAACAATCAATAGTGAGGTTCATGAAGAAACTAGAAACAGACAAAAAGGTCTGGCAAAACTGGCTTTGACATTGTATGGTGAAGCGATTGTTTTTTAAATAATTCCAAAACAAAAAAAGAACAAATGTTTTCTTTTTTATCTCATGTAATAGTTTATGAAAAATTAGGAAGCTGTCTGCTGTTCACACAGGAGTGTATTTTTAAAGTATTCATGCTGAGCTAATGATAGAATCAGGAAGATGAGCAGACGTGTATTTGAGTCCCTCTGTTGTCTATTAAAGTAGGATCACACATATCACAGGAGGGGAAAGGGTTTGGCATCTTCACACAGAGATGTGTTTAGACACATCCAACATAGTGAGTGGGTTACACATGTAATCTGAAATGGAAATGTGAGCTTTACTTAATTATGCCAATGTCCCATTTGTCAAAATGTAAACTATTTCAGGCTTTGGTTCGGTATATTGAGAAAAAAGACAAAATGATTTTAAAATGTCATTGGTTTTTCTGGAAATGATCCCAGGTTATAATGGTGATATAAGGTAAGAGAAGGATGGGAGGCAGAAGACAAGCACACATCGTCAGTTAGGTGGTATGTGGGGGTCTGTGTTTGTAAGGATTTGATCATTTTCTTAAATAATGAAAAAAGTGTTCTGTACAGTAAACCCAACCAATATGACATTTCAAATAAAATACACCCAAGTGATACAGAATTCTGGCATAAAACATGAAATAAAATGGAGATGCTAAACTTTGTCAGCCAGTGCAGTGCTGCCTGTAAATCTGAACCAATCTATTAAAAATGAAATATAATTCTGCATCATTATCTCAGTTGATCTTCAGGTATATTTTATATGCAGTGCCCTCCATAATGTCTGGGACAAAGACACATTTTTACTTGATTTACCCCTCTGCTCCACAGTTTCAAATACAAATCAAAGAATTCAGACGTGACTAAAGTGTAATTAATATATATATATATATATATATATATATATATATATATATATATATATACAGTATGTATATATATATATACTGTATGTATATATATATATATATATATATATATATATATATATATATATATATATATATATATATATATATATATATATATAAAATGTAACTTCTACTATATAATAAAACACTAAGGTCTATGTATGTAGTCCATCAGAGCAATTTGATTGGTCAGTTTGGCCTTGATGATGTAATCAAATGAGGAAGTGCAAGTGTTAGACACAAAAGGAGGAGACAACACATAGGAGATAGGAAGTGTAAAACCGGTCAGGAGGAAAGAAAGGCACCTTAAAATAATGACAAGTCTGAGAAGCAGACTTTACGGGAACACACTTGAGAGAAGGAGCACCAGTGAAAAGCTGTTCAGACACACTCGAATACAGAGGAAAGGCACTGAAGGTACACATAGGGCAAGAGATGGTAAATATTTTTTAAATATTCTATTGGCTGTATTCAAACCAATTTGTACATCTCTGAATGGATCAATGGAAAGCAATGTACATCTCTTAACAGATATATGTAAACCAATGTTATAAACCATATGATACCTGTATATATATATATATATATATATATATATATATATGTATATATATATATATTTATATACTGTGTATATATATATATATATATATATATATATATATATATATATATATATATATATATAGGCTATATATATATCCATCCACCCATCCATTTTCTAACCCGCTGAATCCAAACACAGGGTCACGGGGGTCTGCTGGAGCCAATCCCAGCCAACACAGGGCACAAGGCAGGAACCAATCCCAGGCAGGGTGCCAACCCACCGCAGGACACACACAAAAACACACACACACCAAGCACACACTAGGGCCAATTTAGAATTGCCAATCCACCTAACCTGCATGTCTTTGGACTGTGGGAGGAAACCGGAGCGCCCAGAGGAAACCTACGCAGACACGGGGAGAACATGCAAACTCCACGCAGGGAGGACCCGGAAAGCGAACCTAGGTCCCCAGGTCTCCCAACTGTGAGGCAGCAGCGCTACCCACTGCGCCACCGTGCCGCCTATATATATATATATATATATATATATATATCTCATACACACAGATAAATTGATAGATACAGTACATAGACCGTTTTCCTGAAAAAGAGAAGTTCTCTATTTTTACACCACCGTTGCATTCATTTTAAGGTTACGTTTAAGTTAGTACATGTCAAATTAGAGAACACATATGAAATATTGTGCATATGACATGACATGCATTTTACACTAATGTTTCCATCTTTTGTGCTGGTGCTTCCACACATAAATAATAAAACTCAAACCATATGCAACAGATCTGGCTGTGTTTGAGAAATAAAATAACAACTTTTAAAGGCCATTAATTACATTAATGTTTTTACATTATAACAATTAAAACAGTTTTACTGCAGGTAATTCTGTTTGTTTTTTTAACTTATATGTAATTGCATGAAGAAGAGAAAAACTTGATAGAATTTTCCTACCGAAATCACAGAGCTTTAGGATGTCATCATAGCTGATTAGGAGGTTTTCAGGTTTAATATCTGAAATAAAACCACAAAATGAAATAACTAAAGGAAGTAATTAGAGGGAATTTTCAGAACTGTAGCATCATTAATTGTGTTAATATTAAGACCTTTTTTCTCAAAGCTGTCAAGGCACAGGAAGCAGTAGAATGATAATGTGATCCTTTTTAATCCAGCACTCCCAGCCTGCTATCTGTGAAGAGCACTATAAAAAATGCATTTTTATTGGTATTTTCTTGGGGTGCTATCATAAATCATATGAGTTTAGTCTTGGATTCCTGGCAGATGAAAAAAGGAAGCATAGATTCAATATATAATTAAAAACAGGTTACCATACCACACCAAAGAAGCCAAAATTACATACTTCAAAAAAGCCTTGAAGTAGGAATAAAGTATCCAGGAATGAAAACAAATGGGGGAAAAATGTCTTCACATGCATATTACCAAACTTCATGCTGTACATCAAAATCAGACATGTTTCATCTTTAAAAAATGTATCTGCTTTCAGTATGAACAGAAAAGAAGAGAAAAAAACAATTAGTCGAGAGGCTTTGTTAATTAAGATCGTAAGCAGCAAATCTTTGTCCTCGAGAGATTCACTTACTGTAGGCTTTCACCTGAACCACCTTTTGAACTGATATTTTATTTAGGCTATCCAGCACAAGAATTGCTTTGTCAGCAGGTATTAGATAGATAGATAGATAGATAGATAGATAGATAGATAGATAGATAGATAGATAGATAGATAGATAGATAGATAGATAGATAGATAGTTTTTCACACCACTGTATCTATCTATCTATCTATTTGCCCCCTTCCTGATTTCTTATTCTTTTGCATGTTTGTCACACAAAATGTTTCTGATCATCAAACACATTTAACCATTAGTCAAATATAACACAAGTAAACACAAAATGCAGTTTTTAAATGATGGTTTTTATTATTTAGGGAGAAAAAAAATCCAAACCTACATGGCCCTGTGTGAAAAAGTAATTGCCCCCTTGTTAAAAAATAACCTAACTGTGGTGTATCACACCTGAGTTCAATTTCCGTAGCCACCCCCAGGCCTGATTACTGCCACACCTGTTTCAATCAAGAAATCACTTAAATAGGAGCTGCCTGACACAGAGAAGTAGACCAAAAGCACCTCAAAAGCTAGACATCATGCCAAGATCCAAAGAAATTCAGGAACAAATGAGAACAGAAGTAATTGAGATCTATCAGTCTGGTAAAGGTTATAAAGCCATTTCTAAAGCTTTGGGACTCCAGCGAACCACAGTGAGAGCCATTATCCACAAATGGCAAAAACATGGAACAGTGGTGAACCTTCCCAGGAGTGCTGGCCGACCAAAATTACCCCAAGAGCGCAGAGACGACTCATCCGAGAGGTCACAAAAGACCCCAGGACAACGTCTAAAGAACTGCAGGCCTCACTTGCCTCAATTAAGGTCAGTGTTCACGACTCCACCATAAGAAAGAGACTGGGCAAAAACGGCCTGCATGGCAGATTTCCAAGACGCAAACCACTGTTAAGCAAAAAGAACATTAGGGCTCGTCTCAATTTTGCTAAAAACATCTCAATGATTGCCAAGACTTTTGGGAAAATACCTTGTGGACTGATGAGACAAAAGTTGAACTTTTTAGAAGGCAAATGTCCCGTTACATCTGGCGTAAAAGGAACACAGCATTTCAGAAAAAGAACATCATACCAACAGTAAAATATGGTGGTGGTAGTGTGATGGTCTGGGGTTGTTTTGCTGCTTCAGGACCTGGAAGGCTTGCTGTGATAGATGGAACCATGAATTCTACTGTCTACCAAAAAATCCTGAAGGAGAATGTCCGGCCATCTGTTCGTCAACTCAAGCTGAAGCGATCTTGGGTGCTGCAACAGGACAATGACCCAAAACACACCAGCAAATCCACCTCTGAATGGCTGAAGAAAAACAAAATGAAGACTTTGGAGTGGCCTAGTCAAAGTCCTGACCTGAATCCAATTGAGATGCTATGGCATGACCTTAAAAAGGCGGTTCATGCTAGAAAACTCTCAAATAAAGCTGAATTACAACAATTTTGCAAAGATGAGTGGGCCAAAATTCCTCCAGAGCGCTGTAACAGACTCATTGCAAGTTATCGCAAACGCTTGATTGCAGTTATTGCTGCTAAGGGTGGCCCAACCAGTTATTAGGTTCAGGGGGCAATTACTTTTTCACACAGGGCCATGTAGGTTTGGATTTTTTTTTCTTCCTAAATAATAAAAACCACCATTTACAAACTGTATTTTGTGTTTACTTGTGTTATATTTGACTAATGGTTAAATGTGTTTGATGATCAGAAACATTTTGTGTGATAAACATGCAAAAGAATAAGAAATCAGGAAGGGGGCAAATAGTTTTTCACACCACTGTAGATAGATAGATACTTTATTAATCCCAAGGGGAAATTCACACAATTGTTTTACTCTGTTAACTTTATATGTGGATATCTAAAAGTGTGGGCTTAGAAAAAATAAATCTGAAATATCTTCGTCTTCGACTGTTGGCTGAAGATTCTTTACAAAAAATCAGAGACTTATTGTAACAGCTTACTTAATATTTACTGTACTTTGAGAGAAAAAACAAGGGTGCCAGAAGACTGCAAGAAACAACCTTGAAATCACTCAAGAGGACAACGTTGTCTTTACGTCTCCTGCCATATCCAAGCTTGAAAAACTCTGTGGGGGAATGTGTCAAAATATTCAAATTTGCTTTGCAAACCAGTTGTCAATAATACCAACTATACAAAATGAGTACATCATGAAGCTTAATCAATTAAGAATGCTACATGTTGTGCTATCCTTTGGTAAATGCAAAGCACCTTAAGAAAAAGATACATGAAAAGAACAGATTCAAAGTGTGTATCTAATAGAAATGTATCTGGTTCAACAGGATTGCACTGACACTCTTCAGGCCTTGCCTTAGTTTTGTCCTGTTTTTCTAGTTTTCTGACAGCTTAAATGGGTTCATGATTAAGGAGGTCTACATCCACAGACGGCAAACTGGTTTATGGCGAGTCAACAGGTACTGATAATAAGTGGGGATGTTTCAGGAGTGCGAAGAGGCACGTGCTTGCACCATTACTGGAACACTTCTGTTTGTTGCATCTAATATGTAGAAAGAGGTTTTTTTATCACCTTCATTTACTAGATAAACAAAGGTAATACACATTTTCTATCAGAAATGCTGCACCTTGTCTTTCAAACTAATACTGTTTTTTTGGGTACATTATTATTCTTATAGCAAGTGTTATTATATATTACTGAAATATTGAGTGAAATTTCCACATAGGCAGAGACAGAAATCCCCAAAAGGGAGAGATAAAAAAATTAGGTCAGAAAAGGGAGTTAAGTAGTAAGTGCAAGGCCATATGAGAGAATATCACCATGGCCATACTGTGTGTAGTGAAGATCTGGAATGGAGCATTTCCCCCATGTCTTTTACTTGTGTAGCATAAACTTTAACATAAGGTGCACCTTATAATAGGAAGAGCAGCATTTTTCCAATGCATACGTATGTTACTAAGAGAGTCCCACAGGCAAATACTAGGACACTGCTTTATTCAGAAAAAGGTGGGCAAACCAAAACATCCCTTAGTGTCCAGCACTATAATGAAAGGTGGAAGAACAGCGGTTCAACATGGCCAACACTGCAGAAAATGCACATACGAAAATTAAACCAAAAAAACACTTTAAATGGGAGTTGTTTTACTTTCATGTAGCAAAGAAATCTGCCAATGGGGTAAGCAAAATTTACTTGACAAGAGTTCTTAAAGAAAGCTAAATAATCATAAATACAAATGTTTTTGATAAGTCAATAATTCTTACAATAAGGAAAACAAGATATAATGTCATGATATAAATACTTTTCCACTTGTTTAGATTTCATTTTTTGCAGTGAAGCTGTTTTAAAATTCCAGAAGGCACAATCTGATGATATCCCAGGAATGAGTGTCATGGTGGTTGGGTTATGATTGGTCAGTCAACCTCAAGAGTGGAGTGTGGGGATAAAAGAGAACTCGTCAGGGATGAAAGAGAATAGAAAACCGGAGAGAAAGGGGGAGCTAAATGTGGCAAAAATGCAGACAATTTTTTATGAAAGTCCAACCTATTTTGTTGTTTTAGCTTTAATAAACTTTTTTGAAAAATAAGACATTTGCAGCATCTAGAGCAAGGGTTTCACACCTGGTGAGCCCACACTCCCAGGGTGTGCGAGACAGAAGTTCAAGGGGGTATTACAAAGAGAAAGGCTGTGTTGTGACTCACCAAAACTGAGTGAGCTGCATTGTCCGACTTTATCATGGTGCAATCTGTCTTATAATATGCGACTGTGCTAATGCTCTGTGATATGAAAAGAATTAAGAACTGCACGCGGGCAACTGTCACCTGTGAATAATCCACAGAAATGTGCATAAACATGAGTTCCATTCTGCAGGTGGAGCATTTGTAAAGATAAATAATTTTTTTTTTCTCCAAGAGAATGGGATTTGGACCTTGCTATGATCCATAGAGATCTATGAAATGTCACTGATTTCAAAGGTTTGATTGACATGTTTGCCAAGGGGTGGGGACGGGGATGAGGAGGACTGAACTGGATGCAACACCTGCTGCTTACACTCTGTCCTGCTGGCTGTCCTGGCAGTAGTGCAGCAATTTTAAATGTGCAGCACATTTGTTTTTGAACTGCAGTGTGGGTGTCATTGGGAACAAAGCTCATTGACTGTGTTTTTTTTGGTTAGAAGTGTGAAAGCCACCAGTTGCATTATGTGAGTCTCTAATCTTCCAAACACTTCGATAGCTGATTGTATATCATGTATCAGTTCCTCACGCCACTGGAAGCTTTGCGGGATACTCCAACCCCAGGATAACCAATTGAATGCCTCACATTTATAAGATTATTGAGATTTATTGAGGAAGGTAAATTGCTCTATTTAATAAAAGCTTATTTTATAGTTCATTTTTTTTACCTGCAGTAGTGAATGTAAATCAAATTGTGGTTCAAAAATTAGAAATTTGACTTCATCTTAACATGTGGCATTAATTTTGTAGGGGATGTGAACAGAAATCAAACATTTTCTAGAGGAGTGGGGTATAGAAAAGGTTGGGAACCAATATGAATTAATGCTGTGTATCAATTTAGAGTAAGGAAATTAAGCCAGAAAATCTAATCTTTTTGACATGGCATCAAAATGTCTAAAGGCACTGTATATTAAGTAGTACTTTTACATAAGGTATAATTCTTTTCTTTGTTTAAAAGTTGTTTTCATATGTCAAAAGGTCTACATATCTTATCAAATATACTGTTATAAAAACAAGGAGCTGTCATGGATACCGTAATTAAGAATAAGGCAAAATTGTGCTGACTCAGAAACTAGCCTCAAGGTTTGTGTAAGTTCACACCCAAGGTAAGCAGGGTTTGAGGCAAGCTTAAGTGAAAATGTGAATGGCGTATATGAGAAAGTGCAATGTAAGAAAAAAAAAAGATTCCTTAAAAAGAGCACATTAATCATGTAAGAAATGACAATACAAAGAGAACAACCTACTGTAACATACTCTTAGGTATAGTTTGTGTCTGCTATGCAGTCTTTTTTCTCATTTAAAAAGAGTCAAGGTATGCACTGAACCTTAATTTCAATCATCATCATATTATTTATAGTGCTCTTAACAAACATCTAAGAGTGCTTGAATTTTGTTCAATAGAACAACCCATCAAATATAATAAAAAGGCAGTAATTTGGAAATGAGTCAATCAAAATATATAACCTTAAGAACTCTACTACCACATATTAAGCTAACAATTTTCCCTGAAAGTTACGGCATGCTTAATGTAGAATGGACATGTCTTGGTTTAAGGGCGCCACGTCCTGTACCTGGGAACACACACAGTAGCCATAAAATGTATTAGGGTGTGATCTTTCAGGATATCCTGGGCAATATGTTCTTACAATTTTAACAAGAACTAAATTCAATATTTTGGTGGGTGGATCACTGTAGAACATGAACACATATTTGTAATCCACAATCCATCCTGAAATTTAACCTTTCTTTAAACAATTTCACCTATCCACTGATGAATGCTTACCACGGTGGACAATGTCATTCTTGTGGCACCAGTGAATGGCCTTAATTAACTGGTAAATGTAGTTTCTGACTTTTTCAGGTGGAACTCCATTTGGCATCTCTTCGAGCAATTCTAGCATGTTCTGAAAAATACAGATAATAGTAAATGTGAATAAGCAGATAAGCAAAATCAATTTCATCTTCAAACTATGACCAATAACAACATCTTTCAAAGTAATTTGTTTTATTTCCTTGAAATTCTCAAGTGGTAAAGGTCTGAGCACAATCACTTATGACTGCAAATGTAAGACAAGCAGGAGTTGATCCTTCAAGCAAATTTTCGTAAAAGGGAAAAAAATCAAAGATTTAAGTAAAGAGAGATTGCTCTTAAGCTGTCGTGTTCAAACAAAATACATACTATTTTACATACATATTTATTCTTCTCAAGGAGTCTTCCTTTACTTTAAGAAAAGTTCCAATAAACAATTAATACAATCTCACAGTCTTAAAAAATGAACAGTCTGACATAACACCAATCTATACATCCACAATAGAACCACATTGGCAGGAAAGCTTCCATGGAAAATAAATGTGATAACATATGAATGACATCATCTACTAGGCAACGAAATGACCATAAACAATAAATAAAAATAAATGTAAATAGAACAGAAAGGATAACAAAATGTTTAAAAACCTCAAAAGTGATCTAAAATCAGCAGAGATCAGCCAAGTTCTCTTGACTTTAAGCCAAAACAATATATCTCTTAAGTAAAATATTACTATATACAGTAATCCCTCCTCCATCGCGGGGGTTGCGTTCCAGAGCCACCCACGAAATAAGAAAATCCGCGAAGTAGAAACCATATGTTTATATGGTTATTTTTATATTGTCATGCTTGGGTCACAGATTTGCGCAGAAACACAGGAGGTTGTAGAGAGACAGGAACGTTATTCAAACACTGCAAACAAACATTTGTCTCTTTTTCAAAAGTTTAAACTGTGCTCCATGACAAGACAGAGATGACAGTTCCACCTCACAATTAAAAGAATGCAAACATATCTTCCTCTTCAAAGGAGTGCGTGTCAGGAGCACAGAATGTCACATAGATAGAGAAAACAATCTCTAGCAAACAAATCAATAGGGCTGTTTGGCTTTTAAGTATGCGAAGCACCGCGGCACAAAGCTGTTGAAGGCGGCAGCTCACACCCCCTCCGTCAGGAGCAGGGAGTGAGAGAGAGAGAGAGATAGAGAGAGAGAGACAGAGTTTGTTTTTCAGTCAAAAATCAATACGTGCCCTTCGAGCTTTTAAGTATGCGAAGCGCTGTGCAGCATGTCGTTTCAGGAAGCAGCTGCAGAAAAGATAGCAACGTGAAGATAATCTTTCAGCATTTTTAGACGAGCGTCCGTATCATCTAGGTGTGCGAACAGCCCCCCTGCTCAATCCCCCTACGTCAGGATCAGAGAAAGTCAGCGCAAGAGAGACAGAGAAAAGTAAGTTGGGTAGCTTCTCAGCCATCTGCCAATAGCATCCCTTGTATGAAATCAACTGGGCAAACCAACTGAGGAAGCATGTACCAGAAATGAAAAGACCCATTGTCCGCAGAAATCCGCGAACCAGCAAAAAATCTGCGATATATATTTAAATATGCTTACATATAAAATCCGCGATGGAGTGAAGCCGCGAAAGGCGAAGCGCGATATAGCGAGGGATCACTGTAAATAACCCAAGCTTTTTGAAGTATAGTGGTGCTTTCTATATGAAGTCTGATCATTGCTCTCATACTTGTTTTTGTGTGCTTTTTGCAGTGACAATATATTCAGCCAGCAATTTTTTAAAAATCATCCATTGCACAAGGCTGATTTACTTAACCATTAAAGAATAGAGGAGTGCATCCTGATTTCTGTCTCAAATGCACTTCCTTTAAGTTCTATCGATGCTCATTGTGTATGTAATCCCAGAAGAATTACTTTCAGTTAAACAGGGATCAGCTTTACATATGCCTATGAAAATTCTGCAGACCTGGATTAGGCTTTTACGCAGAGTTCATAAAGTACAACAGAGATGCACTTGGGTGCGCTTCCTGCACAGCTCTCCTGAACACAGTACTGCTGGCGATTTATATAAAACAATTTTTCCTATATAACCTAACCCAATGTTTTATTTCCCTTTTTCATTCCTTCTGTGTACTGAATAAATGATGAGAATGTTGTGTCAGTATAAACCCTGAAATCTTTTACATTGTTAATGAATGCTCCTTTTTGCATGTATGAAACTTTTTTTAATTGAGTTTAACTATAAGCAGATAACATTCTATACAATCAGGTCAAACTTAACAAAGCAAAATTTAACCCCCATCCAAGAGAGAGAGAGGACAGCTAACAACCAAAGCTAGTCTTTAAAAGCAGCAATTATTATCAATTGGTGATTAGATCCTGACATATTTTTAAAAAGTTTTGAACAGATCCACTAAGCGAGAAGTTGATTTTTTCCAATTTCAAGTGGTACAGAACATCAGTTACCCACTGATTTAAAAATAGTGGGATAGGATTCTTCCAGTTGAGCAAAATAAGTCTGTGCACTAGGTAAAGGCAATTCCGACTTGTTTGTCCTCTCTGTAAAGCCCATCTGGGAGTACACCAAACACAGCTGTTAATGGTTTAGGAGTGATTGTGACATCAAGGCTCTCTGACAGGTATACAAAGATTTTTGTCCAAAATGATGTCAATTTGGTGCACATCCAGAATATGTGGCCCAGTGACATTCACAGGTTGAATCTTGCCCTGGAAACATTTTGGACAATTTTAAATGAGACAAATGCACTCAATAAAAGATTTTAAGTTGAATAATTGAGAGTTGGGAGGCACGATGGTGCAGTGGTAGCGCTGCTGCCTCATAGTAAGGAGACCCGGGTTCACTTTCCGGGTCCTCCCTGCATGGAGTTTGCATGTTCTCCAAGGGTCTGCGTGGGTTTCCTCTGGGTGCTCCAGTTTCCTCCCACAGTCCAAAGATATGCCGATTAGGTGCATTGGTGATCCTAAATTGTCCCTAGTGTGTGGGTGTGTGTGTGTCTCCTGCGGTAGGCTGGCGCCCTACCCGGGATTTGTTCCCGCATTGCGCCCTGTGCTGGCTGGGATTAGCTCCAGCAGACCCCTGTGACCCTGTGTTAAGATATAGCGGGTTGGATGATGACTGACTGACTGACTAATTGAGTGCTTTGCACATATGAAGCTAGAGGTTATTCTGTGCACGGCTGCCTTCCACTCCTTTTCTGAAATATTAAGTGACAGATCCTTTCCCCATTGTACCCTGCGATCTCTGAAAGGAAGACTTTAAAATATTTTTATAAATTGTAGAGATGCTATCTGAGCCTTCAAGACTGATCAATATTTCTTCTGGAATAGAAGTAGGTGGGAGGTGAGGAAAATTGGGCAAGTTCTGTTTAGCGAAATTTCTAGCTTAAAAAAAGTGGAAAAATTGTGGTGATGCCTGCATTAAACTTTCAAATGTTTCAAATGCCTTCTTAGTATTCGCTGTTATTCCAGTTTTTGCGTCAACTGCAAATTTGAAAAGAATAACTAAAACTGTATTATCTAAGGAAAAAATCTTAAATGCACAAGAATTGAAACTAAATCTTGAAGACATATGTTTTAAATAAACATCACACTGGCATTAATGGTTGTGCATAAAGTTAATAATCAGTGGTGTGGTGTGGTTTCTTTACCCGGTGGGGTGGTATAGTCAGTCATACCAGTAATGCAATGTGTAACCAATGAATACGGGACAGTCCTTCCCGGTAAGCGGGTGCTTATTGGAGAGTGGGGACTGGGTATATTATGGCTTTAAAATGGCTTTATATGTAAACATGTTTACACAACTCATACACACTCTAAAGAATAAAATCAAACAAATATTGCCTTCAAAGCCACTCATACAATAAGGTACATTATTACTTGTGTACCTTTATGTGAGTGTGTCCATGGTTTGTTCCTGCCTTGCTCCTGATGCTTGCTGGTACAGGCTCCCCCTTTCTCACGATCCTGCTCAGGATAAGTGTGTTTGAAAATGGAAGGATGGATGATTACTTCTTTACTTTATACAACACCTTATGCACTTACTGGAGGTGCATTGCTGTGTTACAATGCTATCTACAACTACTTTGACGTAGCTTGCACATACAGTAACTCAACTGAATTGTAAAGCCCTCTCAACTGAATTATAAATACCTATACAGTCACTAAGATTGTGTTTTATTTATGATATGCGAACAGCTCTGTGTTTATATAAATTGTGTCTGCTTCAGATTCTGGTGTGGTGTGGAGTGGTGTGACGTATTTACTCTTTTTGGCATCTCAATTTTATTTTGGTATTGATTATCTGAGTAGAATCTCTGTGTCCTCCATGGGAAACAAAACATCTACCTCCACATGTTTTGCATGGCAAATTCATCTTTTATCAGATATTTAAAGTCTCTCTCAATTTCTTCATTAAACAGATGTATAGTTATATTATCGGATTAAGCATGAAGCTAAAGCAAGCCATCTTAGAACTAAGCACTTGAATAATGCACTTGTGCAGTTCCTAGTTCATAAGCTTCTCATCATAAATATAGAATATCTGATTGGACTGATATTACCTGTTTTGAATAGTATTGATATGATTGGTGATTTTTAATACATTGAAGGATGTATGCTCTAAAGTGCCCTTTCTATAACGACTTGCATACTGCTTTGTCGAAGAACTGGGAAATTAGTCATGTTTAAAATATGGGACAAAGGAGGATTTTTATAAAACAAATCAGGACACCAAAATGGGGCAGGAAATATGTGTCTTTCCCAAGAAATACAGTACATTTGGTAACCCTCATCATACCTAAAATTATTGGATTTCAAGATATTTTCAAAATACCTCCTAGTAATCAGAGAGTCCTGTTACTTATCACTGTTGGCTAAAAATTGTAATCTTGCTCTGGTATTATGGAACATACAATAAATCAAGTTTGGAGATTGATATTGTTCAGGATATGCATATCTTAAGTAAATGAATATACAGTACAATAATTCAAGTTTGGAGATTGGTATTGTACAGGATATGCATATCTTAAGTAGATGAATCACATCATACAAGGATAGCAGCTCCTCAAACAAAAGCCATGTGACCTTGCACTTCTGACCATCCAATGGAGAACCCACTTTTTATGACACATGAACACCTAGGCATTATGTGTGAACATGCAGTCACCGCTCTAATCCTTTCCTCCTGCTGAAAACCAGCTAACTGTGAGCAGAATCTTTCGTCCTATCGACCCTTATGTACTCCAGCTGGCTACTGAGAACTGAAGATCTATTTGTAATATTTGGCACAGGTTCATCACAATAAGAGGCTTGACCTCATGCAGACAGAACATCACTAAATAAACTTTGCCGTTCACAGTATTGTCTTCGCAACTGTAACATAAAACTTTTATACTTTTTTGCAGTGCTGATTGGCTAATAAAAAGTTCATTAAATCAAATCAGTAGATGTGGGAATAATCCCCTCAAGGCACTATTAGAAGATGCTCAACAGCACAAGCATAAAAACCTAGTACAGATAGTGACTATTCGTAATTTATAAATGTGGATTCTTTTTTTTTTGAACAAATAAGCTAATTTATAACAAAAACATTGTTAAACATAATTTAAAACAATTAGAATATATTTATTTATAAAGAACAAGCATTCACTTTCAAGTAAGTTTTATTTTTTGCTAGTGGGTTGGAACCCTGGTGCTAACAATGAATTAAATGCCAGTAGTAATAACTAATAATGCAGCCACATATCAATCCAAATTATCCAAAGCAACTTACAAATGAGATCAACATAATCAAGTCATTGCCTATTTTGAAAAAAGTGTTATGAGACTAGGTTACAATATCGAGCTAAATAAGTGATAAGTGTGCCATATAAGTTGGTGCCGATCCACTGACTACTCAGTAGGAAAGCATCAATGACTTGAACATGATGTGTTCTGCTATTGGAAGCCAGTGGTATGACCTGAAAATCTGCTTGATAACAAGATGGCAGTACATGCAGGAACTCTTCCTAGTAAGAAATTACAGTAGTCCAGGTGGGACATGACCAGAGTCTAGTGCTGCATACTGTCTGCAACCTTAAATACTGTATACAAGCGAGCCCACAAAAGTGCCAAAAGACCTTGAAATCAGTAGTGAAGAAAAAGGCCTTTAAATTGAGCAATTAGTCCATAAAGCTTAAAAAGACTAAAAAGCACAAGCTAATATACATAAAGCCTTTCAAAAGAAACACTTAGTGCTTAAGCTGAGTAAATGCAAAGATGTGATGTTTAATAATCTTTAAGTGAATTTACACTGAAAAAAATTAAGAAATGTCCTGCGTTGAACACCTGTAAATGTATAAATTGTGCTTTATTTGAGTAAAAAGTGCAACATAAGATGAAAACCTTGAAACAAAGCCAATAGTAGAATGTATAAAAACTTAAAAATGAAAGTAAAACTGAGTAACAAAGCACAATACAAAACGACCCAGTAAAATGTGTTCCCTTTTCACAAAATGCAAAGTAGACATTTGTATTTTGTAACACTAAGCATCCCCAGGACATTAAAGCATTGTCTTTGTTAGAACTATTTTAATTTTAGGGCCAGGGTCTGTTTCATCCATAACATTTACAGTTTGCTTATAAAAAAAAAAACTGAGAAGATCCAGTTTCTTGGCCATAATTCAGCAATCCTACTAACTTGCTCACTAAGGGTCATAGTCTGTGTGAAATTAGATGCTCAATCTAGACGACATCAACTTGTAAAAATAAGCTGTCTAAGACATAATGAATCTGACCTTAATCCCATCAGTTTAAATCATTTTGAATACTAGCTGTGGAAGGATATTATTCAAATCAAATTAGGCCCCATCCATGCTGCTAAATTTTTGTTTAAGAATGCAGACTTTAGTCTCAATTTTCACCTTTCGTCCAAATTACCTCTGAGTTTTTAACTCTCGATTTTTAAAAATGCCATTCAGAGCTATATACTTCTAAAAATGTAGCCTCAGCATTGTAATGTGGATGGGTAAAAATGTAGATTTTTGAAAACGCAGAGTCTAATCACACTCTGATTGGTTTGTACTTTTTATGCGGCCCTTCCCTGATTGGATCCTGCTCATTACAAGGTCTCATTCCCTGACTGGTAACCCTTCATGGAACAAAAATATATTCCAACATAACAGGGAATAAAAGGGTAGCTTTCCATAACACTTGTTGTGTTACGTACCTGAATGCATCTAAATTGCGTTTTGTAAAGTCTGAATATGGCATACATGCACGAAAGGCAAACAATTTACAAGTCACTACAGTTTTCAGATAAATCCTGTGGCAGATGCTGTTAACATCTCTTCAAAGATTTTTTTTGCTGATGTGTGCATTTTTAGTGTAGGCAAACATCTACGTCATATGCGCTTTTGGCCGTTGTAGTGTGGACGGAGTTCTTTTCATGAATGATGTGAAAACGTAGTAGTTTGAACATAGCCTTGGTCTTCAACATTATTAGTTACATGAAACTCAACATTCGGTACTTCAATGAGGGAAGAAAGTTGTGAGACTTTAATAAAAAATACTTTTTTATGTTTCCATGGCTTTAGTGATACCATAAACAAATCCAGCTCTAATTATTTTCAACAATGAATTTTTATTTATTTATTTATTTATTTTTAATTTAGCTCTGGACTTCTCCTTCTGGTGTAGACAGAAAAATGTTGCTAAAGTCATCATCTGTGTGTTTTTGACTGTTGGTAATGCTTGATTGCCATGAGGTCTATACATTTCCTTTTTCTTATACCCATCGTTTTTGTTTTTCCGATACCTTCTGACCATATAGAACTTGACACAACGCCTGTGATTAAATCTTTTAAAATGTTTTTAACAGCCTGAGAAATAGGGTGATTGGCTTTCAACGGACAACAAAATATCCCACCAATTCCATACATCCTTCCCATAAAAACTGGGGAACCATTACTGTCTTTGGAATCATAATAATAAATTAAAGGACTAGGGTACTGGCAAACACCTACTGCCTTTTAAGGTTCATGTACTACTTAACATGTCCAAATGCAACTTCACCATTACCTTACCAAAACTGAAATGAAAGTTGTTTTTTTGGGTTTGTCTTTTCAATATCCTGTCACAATTATCTTTGCTGAATGGTACATAATGAGATTTGCATAAATGATCTATTCACTTCATCCTCTACACAAATTAATCTTAAAGGAGGCATATGATAATTCCTTACTTTATGATGAGAAACAATATCATTATATGGGTATCCCTTGAATTAGAACAAAACCACTTCATGAAAAAAATCAGGTCATTTAATACCCTCTTTTGTGTTATTAATCATGATAAGGTTACAATTTTACAGTTATAAAGACTGTGTATGGAAGATTCTGACTGCTAGCGCTACTACAAGGTCACCTTTGCAGTCACTGTAAGTACACTACACTGTGATGCCCGATCACAGTCTCAGTCATTCTCATAGCTAACACTGCATTCATATGGTGTGGTTTGGTCAGCTACTTATGTATGTTGCTTGTGTATTCTTCTTACACTATCTTGAGGGTTGTAGCTAAAACATAATCACGAAATATCTGAAAAACCAGTGTTATGTATTGTGGTTGACATGTTCCTCAAATTGATATGCCTTTTCTTTTCCATTCAAATTATTGTGGCTACAATTGTGGAAGCAAATCATACTGCATATTTCCGATGTCGTCCCTGGCTTATGCTGCATAGCCTTGATTGGATAAAGCTTGAACCGTAAACAAAGTTGTGAAAAAAAGGCAGTCCTCATTTTAATGCCAGTGCTAAAAGGCTATAGTCTTCAAGTCCTGTCAATAAACTGGAAATCTCAGGAGCACACACAGCTGTTACAGCTGAAGTTTATATACATTTACGGCAAATTCTTCACCTTATAAGCCCTCCACAGATTTTATACTAACAGACTATAAATATGGCATATCATTTAAAACATCTGCATTGAGCAGGGAAAAAGTAATGTTTTCCAACAATGTTCACAATGAGAGTATTTCACTTTGTATTGACTATATCGCAATTCCAGTGTGTCACAAGTTTACATACACTTTGTTAATATTTGGTAGTATTGCCTTTAAATTGATTAACTTGAGGCAAACATTTTGGATAGCATTCCACAAGCTTCTTACAATAAGCTGCTGGAATTTTGGCCCATTCCTCTAGACAAAACTGGTGCAGCTGGGACAGGTTTGTAGGCTTCCTTGCTTGCACATGCTTTTTCAGTTGTGCAGACAAATTTTCAATCAGACTGAGGTCAGGGCTTTGTGATGGCCACTCCAGTATCTTGACCTTTTTCCTTAAGCCATTTTGCCTCAACTCTGGAGGTATGCTTGGGGTCATTGTCCATTTGGAAGACCCATTTACGACTGAGCATCAGCTTCCTTGCTGAGCTCTTGAGATGTTGCTACAGTATATCTGCATAATTTTCCTTTCTTAAAATGCCATCTATTTTGTGAAGTGCACCAGTTTGTCCTGCAGCAAAGCACTCCCACAACATGATGCTCCCACCCCCATGCTTGATGATTGGGATTGTGTTCCTTGGCCTGCAAGCTTCACCCCTTTTCCTCTAAACATAATGATGGTCATTATGAGCAAACAGTTTGATCTTGCATTCATCAGACCAGAGGACATTTCGCCAGAAGTTAAGATCTTTGTCCCTAAGTGCTATTGCAAACTGTAATCTGTCTTTTTTATGGCAGCTATGGGGCAGTGGCTTCCTTCTTGCTGCATAGCCTTTCAGGTTATGTTGATATAGGTCTTGTTTTACTGTGGCTATAGATACTTGTCTACCTGTTTCCTCCAGCATCATCACGAGTTCCTTTACTGTTGTTCAGGGATTGACTTTTGTGCCAAAGTATGTTCTTCTCTAGGAGACAGAATGTGTGTCCTTCCTGAGTGGTTTGAGAGCTGCATGGTCTCATGGTGTTTATACTTGTGTATTATTGTGTGTACAGATGAACATGGAACCTTCAGGTGTTTGGAAATTGTTCCCAAAGATGAACCAGATTTGTGGAGGTCCACAACTTTTTTTCTGATCTCTTGGTTGCTTTCTTTTGATTTTCCCATTATGTCAAGCAAAGAGGCAGTGAGTTTAATGGCAGGCCTTAACATTCATTCACATGTTGACTCCAATTAGGCTAATTGGCTATCAGAAGTTAATTGTCTATTTGCCTAAAGGCTTGACATCATTTTCTGGAATTTTCCAAGCTGTTTACAGGCATAGAATACAAAGTGTATGCAAACCTGTGGCCCAACTGTGATATAGTCAATAAAAAGGGAAATACTATGTCTATGAACACTGTTGGAAAAAAATATTTTTGCCCTGCTCAAAGTAGATGTCTTAAACGATATGCCAAATTTAAAGTCTGTTAGTATAAAGTCTGTGCAGGGGTTATAAAGTGAGTTTTAAAGAATTCACCCAAAAGTGTATGTAAACTTCTGAGTTCAACTGTAAGTATCAGCTAGAGTTTGTGTGTATTTTATGTTTTCTTGTTATATTTGCTGAAATTTAATTATTGTTTCCAAAGTATTTTTGTGATTAATCTCACCTTTGTTTATTTTTCTGTAAAGGCCATCTTGACGTCACAACTCCTGAACTCTTTGTCTTGCAGAGAGGAGGACGCTCAGGCAGTGGTATATCGAAGTTACTGGACTATTTTCTACTCTGGTCTTTGGATAATTCTCTAGGTTTGTGAATTTACCTTTTAATGCAACTCCTTTCTGCTCTTTTTGAATTCTTTTTGTTATTCTTGATTTTTGATATATACATTTATAAAGAGTGTGTGTTGCAATTTGGTTTTAAACCAGAGTTTCCCCCATTTTTCTCATTCTGCTGAGGCATTTCTATATTTTTTGAGACTGCTAAGAAAGTTTTGAATTTTAAAGGCCAGTTCTCCCATTTTTGGGCTGACTAGGCTGTAAGCCGGCAGCTAGCCATTGGGTGACTAGCTGGAATGGGGTCAGACTCCTCTGGGCTGGCCAGTGAAGGTGCTGGCCTGCTTTGTGGCTATTTCTTATGTTTGAAAATCATCCCAGACTCATTCTTCAAAACTATGACATTTTCTCATATTCATACATTTTCGTAAAGTGGCACTTTGTAATTTGTGGGATGCATGTAACTTATTTAGTAGGATCTTCCCTTTCCAAATCCACAATGGCTATAATTTAAATAGGTTTTATTTCTGTGCACGTTTACCTAGTGTTTTACCAGTCTTGAACACATCTATTGTCTATAGCACATCTGCCAATTCAGTTTTAACATATTTAAATCAGGCTTGTTTTTATTTATTCCTGTGGTTATCTGGTATTATTAATTAAATTCAATCATCACTGAAACTACAATTACAGCAGAGCAACATGTTAGGCTGGGAGTTACAATAAGTTAATTAATATAAAGTGCATCATAGGACAACAAGTATTTTTAATTATGTAGAGGAAACAAGAGTATGTATAAAAATAAAGTGGTAAGAGGGAAATCAACAAATCCTTTATTGTTACAACATTTTCTAACCTGCTTAATCCTGAACAGGGTTGAATTTGCAGATCTAAGACTGCAATTTGGTACATAAGAAAACGGGCGTTCTGAGATGTAGGTAGGGGCAAGATTGCTTAAAGCCTTATATACAAGTGGAAGTATTTTAAAATCGATTCTAAAGGGTACTGGCAGCCAATATAAAGATATTAGTACTGTAGATATATGCTCATATTTTTTTTTAGTTAATATTTTTGCTGTTGCATTGTGGACAAGCTGTAGTCTAGTTATGTCCTTTTTAGGTGGTCCTGATAGGAGAGCATTGCAGTAATCTAGTCGGCTAAATACAAAAGCATGTATTAATTTTTCAACATCTTTAAATGTTATAAGAGATCACAACCTTGCAATGTTCCTTAGATATAAGAAAGCAATCTTGATAATATTATTAATATGCAATATGAAATTACGGTCAGAGTCAATAATAATAACTAAATTCTGGACCTCTGGTTTGATTTGCAGGGCCAGATGATTAATTTTGTTTCTAAGATTCTCACTTTGTTTATTGCTGCCAAAAACTAACAATTCTGTTTATTCCTTGTTTAATTTAAGGAAATTCATATTCATCCATTCTGTTATACTAGTAAGGCAGTGGATTAAAGGGTTTAGAGCCTCTGGATCATCAGGCTCAATGGATAAACAGAGCTGTGTGTCATCAACATAGCTATGGTAATTTACATTACATTTTGAAATTATCTGGCCTAATGGAAGAATGTAGAGTGAAAATAATAATGATTGATCCCTGCAGCACACCATATAGAATATCATGTATTTTTGATATACAGTCGGCATAACTGACAAAGAATTTCCTTATGGTTATGTAAGATTTAAGGCAGCCTAAGACAGTACCCAAAAGCCTTAACCGCTGCCTAAGCCAGTTTATAAGAATATCATGATTTATAGTATTGAATGCTGCACACAGGTCTAACAGAACAAGTACTGTTATTTTATTTGCATCTGCATTAATCCACAGATCACAGTAGTAACAGGTCACTTGTACTTATGAATGTGAACAGCCAAGATAGCAAAATCTGATCTTAACAAAAAATCTGAATAGAGTGAACTTAGCTTTAGAATTGGCTTTTAAAAAAATAAACAAGCACATATACTTACTGAATTCTGGTAATCTGAGTTAATAAAAAAATTGAGTTAATTTTACTTTACTTCGTAAAAAATATTAAAATATACTTTTGATGTTTTGTGAAGTAGTAGTAATTACTTTCTGATCTTAAATCAAGAACTTTAGTAGTTCTTGCAATCCTTATAAAAGTGGTACCTTCTTAATGCAGTGGATCTCAGTGTTATTTCAAAACAAATGCATCCTTGGCAAACAGCAACTCCACTCCATGTAGAACATGTTCTACTTCCTTCAGAGTGGTAAGCGGGGAATAAAAAAAGGAGTGGACTAGGAAATTCAGAGTAGTCAGAAAATCAGAGCTAGGATCAAAACCAGTAAATCAAGAATATCTTTCGTCAGAATGTAAAACCAGAGAATTGAAGACAGAAAATAAAAACTCATTTGTGAACCAGGAAACAAACAAACAAATGAAAAACAGCAACATTTCCCTGAGATATCTACACACTTGGACAAAGTTTAAGTCTTGAATCTGGCTTATATATATAGTCACGTGTATGATGCTATTCAGCATAACTTCCAATAGCCTCCTAGCAATTAGCCATTGCATCTGGGCAAGCAGTACTCGGGTAAGAACCTGCTTAAAGCAAAAATGGCATCTTGAAAAATAGCCAAAACAAAAGGGTAAATAATTTTATCTTAATAAAAATCGTAATTAATTATTGTTCTATAGACAATAAATTATATATTTAAAATCCATAACTGTAAAAGTAATTAAAAAAATGTAACATTTTCACAAAAAAAATTCATAATAGTTACAATACAATGCCGATCTCACTTTGCCTCAGGGCACATGGACGTCTTGATCAGTAGCAGAATTTTGTGTTTGGATGTGTCCTTGTAGCGGGGGCATAAAAACATGGAACTAGTCTATGGCAACATGTTAAGATTTAATGGCTAGGTCACCACATGTTCATAGAGTTCATTTTCTTACACAGAGAACCATAGACACTTAAAATAAGTTACCATGTAGTGTGGTAGACAGTAAGACTTTTAAGAACTTTCAAAACTAGACTTGATATATTTTTAGAAGAATTAAGTGGATAGGACTGGTGAGCTTTGTTGGGCTGAATGACCTGGGGCCTCATGTATAAACGGTGCATACGCACAAAAATGTTGCATGCTCCCGTTTCCGCGCTCAAATCGCGATGTATAAAACCTAAACTTGCCACTCACATTTTCACATTAGCTAAATGCAAACGTACGCAAGTTCTCCGCTTGGTTTTGCAAACTGGCGGCACCCAGCATCCAAGCAGTGCTTTTGTTCCAGTGTGGTTTCCCTTTCTTTTTTAGATCCACATCCCTGATGCGGCTTTATCAAATACACTGAAATTAACTGCATATTGTTTATTAGTTTAAGGCATCTGATTGTAATTAACCTGTAACAATATAATGGTCCATGGAATGGGCAAACTATTCCAAATACCATAGCTGCTTTAGCATTGTTCCCCTCAATGCACCACTCAACGGAAGAATGTGGAAGTTGGCGAACGCACAGATTTATTCATCTGGATTTTTTTGTGTGTACGTACATTTCCACTTTTGTCCTTACGCCATGTTTTAGTGTAAATTCTACGCAATGTGTTATGCATGAGGCCCCTGTTCTTTTCTAGATTGTTCTAAAGTTCTAATTGTTCTAATGTGCATATGTGCAGCATGTGATGTCATGATGACTATATTATTTAAGTCCAAATCATGTACCTGAAAAAGTCAAAACTTTGTTGTAAATAAAGGGGAGACTCAGAAAAAAAATGTTCCACAAACAATTTAATTTAAAAGTGGTTTTAATTTCTAACCCAGTTTAGTGATTTTGAGTTAGAAATGGTATGTTTGTTTATCTTCCTCCTAATCTCCTACCTCTGGTACTTTGAACGTAGCTTCTGTCTGACAATTATTTTCAGTTTGCCAAATCTCCGGCACTCATTTGTCTATTGTGTATTGATCTTTTTATGGAAAGATCAAAACAGGCACAACACATGTGTCTTTGGGATTGGAGCAAGGATGGAACATTGGCCCGCAGCAGAGACAGAAAACCACAATTCTTATTATCAGCAAATGTTCAACTTCACGTTTAAATTTAGTCTTACAATTACACAATATATTGAAATTCGTACTTCTTACTTGCATGTCTCCCACAGGTTACTGACAGTAGAATAGCTACAACAGACAGTGAAAGCAACACAGTCATTAAATAAAAAAAACATACACTCATTGCAATAAAAAAGGGATACTCGCAGGACTTGAACCATGATGTTGCTGACTTGCAGTTGGACATGTTACCAGTGTTTGAATTACATTTTCTGGCAGTGGGCTAGATTTCTCCCTAATGGAACAACTAACACAGAGGTTTTGTTGATTTGAAGGAGATTTCTGAAGTTTGATGTCTTATGGATGATTGAGAAAAGCAAGCAGTTCCCGATGCGTCTTGATGAAGCCTATCCAGTGATTGAATGTTGGCCCAAAGAATGCTGAATAGAGGAAATTAGTGATTAGTGTTGTCTCCTCGCCTTTGCCTTATTCCTAGCTTGTTTTCACTTTTCCTCACTTCATTCATACCTAATGTATAGACAACTGATGATAGCAGCGCCATATTTAACAGGCTATAAGTCAACTATTGAATACTAGCTCCAACATTTGAATGGGTGTGGCATGCAGTGCTGGTCCTTGCAGATGTTTCTAACTTATAGACAGTTCAGTTTTTTCATTGGCAAATCCTTTTAAGCACTAGATTGAGTATTCAGCTCTCAATGGTTTAGCTAATTTAATATGGACCTGCTCTCATCGATTGTACCTAAAATTATTAAAATTAACCTTAAACATTTGTATAAGTAAAACATCGCACATGAAATTAGCCATCCCTGGAGTAGTGATAGTGAAAGGGTTTTAACATAAATGAAGAAATAAAAGTCGGATTCTACCTAAACCCAGGTCTAATAATGGTGTACTTTATACAACAAATAAAGACATGGGACAACAACAGCATTCCCACATAAACATATTTCATATGATTTCATTCAAGTAATACACCTTACACAAAGCTCAAGAAATGAGGTATGCTTTTACAATTTTGACCATAAATATTATACACTCTTAACTGTATAAATGCTCAATTACAAATAATTTTAAGCAAAAATGCTTTTTTGCTCTGAGATTAGAACATCACTTGGTCAAAGCAACAATTGAATAAGGCATAACCACAAGATTTTTAAAAGATTCTTAATCAAAACCTACCTTTTCTACATATTCAAACACCAAGTAGAGCTTCCCTCGTCTGCGAAAGGCTTCTTTTAATTCTACGATGTTCTCCTGCTTCAGCGTCCGAAGCATCTTAAGTTCCCGAAGCGTTGTCTCTTTGACCTCTTCATTTTCTGTTGGTACAAACCAAAGATAGTATTACTGGATGCCAGGACAATGCAAAATTCTGGAAGTAGCCTGCACACCAGGGCACAGGACCAATCACTCTGGAGCAGCCAAACAGGAAATGCAAGAATACACAAATGAGAGAAGTAGCAATGCATTGTGTTTACCAGGTTGGAATTATATAGTGTCACGGTGTGAAATTGTGAGCTACATGATACAGGATTATCATAGAATATGCAGGAAAAAATAACTGAAGTGGCAGTGTGATAAAAATAAGAATTGCTGGAAGGCAGTGAAATACAGTGAGAGGTGGCAAAGGCAGTACTGGTGAGATAATGGTAATAACGTAGAACAATAATCACAAAAGTAAAGGCTTAAAAAACAACAAAAACTACAGGTCAGTATAACAAGAAAATGTAAAACAAAACAAAAGAGGTGAATCGAGCAATGGTAAAATGGGAAGAGACAACTCAATCAGGCAATGAAGGCCAAAAGGTGCAGCCAGAAGGAAAGCACGTGGCCATGGAGGTACCCAAGATAAAAGGCACTTTACGTTGAAATTAGAAAGCTGCTAGAAAATGTGACTGGGATGAAAGCGACATAAGAAATCATGAGCTACTGGTTACCACTACAACATACATCACAACAACTGAAATGAAAAAAGAAATCTGTATTATTTTCAGCCCAGTAATAAGCCCCCCCACACTTTAGGACTTGTTCCATACTTTTGTAGTCTGTAATAGAACCATTACAGAAAGCTCCAATTTGGTGAAAGTTCAATAATGATCACAATAACAATTTATATCATTAATGCCACATTTTCATACATGAAAGAAACCCAAAGTGCTTTACAATAATGACAGTTAAAAAGAGTCTAAAGTGAACATGAAGATTAAAGAACAGTTATTTATTTACAGAAGGATATTTAAGAGAGTAGAAATGAAAACCAAACTGGTTGGATTAATAAAAAATGGTCAGATGGCCAGGGAGAAGGAGAAAGCAAAAACTCCATGTGGCTTATTGTTGAAAAAAATAAACCTGTCAAGCAATGTGACCAAATATTTTCATTAATATCTTCCTGTGAGCACAGCTTAATATTATTCAATATAATGATCTATTCATATGTAATAATTTTAATGTGTTGCAGAAGGCACTTGAAAATACTGTATACTTATTATAGTGGCATTTTTATTTATACTATTCACTTCTATTCAATTTATTAATTAATTCATGTAGTAAATAATGTACAGGCAACTTGGCTATGTACTTTTTTGAATCAGTGCATTACTGACAATTATAATATTAAAAAAATAAAATCTAAAGTTGATTTAAAATTACTAGAAATCATATCATTGTGTTACCTGAATCTGGAAGCCATCAAGTTCTGTATTTCTAAAAATGACTAAGAACCAGAAATGTATTTAATGTTTTTAAAACATACATAGTAATATGTTTCACCCATCCATTCACTGAATGCATCTAATCCAGTTGTACCTAACCTAGCCCAGAGTCTGCCCAACAGCACTAACCTCAAGGGAGAAATAAAATCCAAATACAATAGCTCACAAGAAAGGCCAAAATAATACAAAGAAATGAAAATGCTACACTACCAATCAAAGAGTATTTCGCTACCATCAAAAAAGTTTCTCACAGAGGGCAAGGATTTAAAAAAAAAAGAAAGTTTAAGCTTACCAGTTAGCTTGTCTCTTTATTACAGAACAGACTTCTACTCTTAAACCTGAGATCTCTGACCTATTGCTGCAGTTGTGCTGGAAGTGTCAAGAATCCATCAAAGCAAGCAAAAGCAGGATTTCTTGTTCATTAAAACCAATGGAACATGACTAGCACATTTCTGATTTCATTTTGGTATTATGACAGCTTTTAAAGAGCCTGTTCAATGATAGCCTACGGCACAGTTTACATACAGATTCAAACAGACTGACTTGACACACAGTGTCCTAAGACGTAAAACATTCAGGTCACCAGTATCACATTTTTGCTGTAACTGTAAAAAGGGAAAGAGAGAAATTGATTTTAGTTTATTGCCATATGTCATTTATTTATAGCCAGTGCTCAACTGGCAACCTGCTCTGCAAACAATCCGTTCGGCTTGTGCATGTCGAATTCACCGGCTGCATTTTTTTTTTTAATTAAATGGAACATTAAAAAAAAAATATTAGAACACACCAGTCAGCCTAACAAGGACAGCAAATCCTATTTACCTAGTTTTTCCGAAATAACATCAGGTTGAGTTTTGAAGGTCCCTGAAGTACAACTGTCTAGGCCACTACATGGTAAATTATTCCATATGTCATTGGTTCTCTATGTGAGGAAACACGTTAATGTTTGTGCATAATTTACCCTTAACACATTTCCAAATGTGTTAACTCAATTTAAAAAAAAAATGCCTGGATCCATTGTATTAATTCCTTTTCATAATTCAAGAAAATGTCACTTATGTCACCACTTAATCTCCATTTTCTTAAACTGAAACCATTCTACTCCTTTAATCTTTGCTTGTAGCTCAAACCTCCCAGTCCTGGAATTAAGACTTGTCAGGCTTCTCTAGTGTCTTTTTTGTAATGTGAAGGTCAAAGCTGTACACAAAACTCCAGAAGAGGTTTCAGTATTATGCTATAAAGCCTAAGTATAATCTCCTTGTACTTGTACTCTACACATCCTGCTATGTAACCTAACATTCTGTTAGGCTGGGGATATGCTTAATGCTACGCGACACATGCGCTTAAGGACACTGCTGCTATGCAAGCAGTGTACCACCTATACTTGCACGTGTGCAACTCTTTCAGGGCTGATGTTGACTTTTGTTGGAATTCAGGGGTAGAGGACGGTAATCAGCTGTAAACTGCGACAAAACTCGTCCTTACTTTTTAATTCGACTCTCTTTGCTTAAAGGAAAGTTACAAAGCTTTGTTGATTTGAACTCGATTCCCTGCGCATGCATGAGTAGTGAAGAGCAAACATCCTCTGAAATGGCATCAACATCTGGAAAGACTAAAGCAAATGTGCAGAGCAAAATACATATTATCGCTGAATCAGACTCTGAGTTTGATGCAAGTGATCTGGAGATGGATATCAAAAACGAAAGTGAGGTACCACCATCAGCCTATCGGTCCCCAGATGATCGTGGTGCTGAACATGTTCGAGTAGCTGATATGCTTACGGCAGTGTTCACCTAGGATGACCATAAATTTTGATGACAAGAAGTACAAACCATATTGCATCACACTGTGACTGCCACTGTTGTCGCCCACCTGCTATGCCAAGACAGACAGGTAGACGGCCCGCCATGCATTCCTCCTGGCCATCAAGCCACCCCTGCGCAGTCACTGCTACCAGAGCACATAGCAACAGATGTTTTATGTTGATTTATGTGTGAAACCAATGCATTGTGTGCTTTTCAGAAAACTGAGTTTTTTGGAAAAAATATTCAGCCCTCAAAGAGTTAAGTAAATGTGGAGGATTCCACCAGGAGGCAGTGTAAGAAATCATCAAGGTGAGAAAACTGGAAAGCTGTGTTGTGAGTTGAGGGAAGAAAGATGTTAAAGATAACAATTCTTCACATTCTGATGCTGTTGCAAAGGTGGAAAAAAAAAGACAGCAACACAGAAGATAGTATGTGAGACCTTTAGGCCAGAGTTATACTTCACACGACGCAACGTATGCTGCAGCTGGACGCTCCTGCTACGCAAGCGTTGAAGTGTCTATACTTGCGCGCATACTTTATGTAAATCTGGAGGAATCAGCCAGGTGGCAGTGCGAGATATTATCACGGTGAGAACATGTTCCGCTTCTCTGTGTTGTGAATTGCCTAGAACATCCATTAAATTCCGAAGACACCTTACCGCAATATCTCTGAAAAGGATGTTTATTGATTAAATCCAGGGATGTGTCCATTCCAGCAAGCATTGGGCACGAGTGAGAAATAATCCCTGGAAGATGCCTCGGCTCATCACAAGGTGAATACAAGCACACACATACATTAGCGTCATTTTAGAGGCACCAAATTCACAAATCTGCATATCTTTGGAAGGAAACTGGAGCACACTGAGGAAACCCAGCAGGAAAACGTGTAAACTCCAGGCAGGGAATACCAGCGACATGACTCCCTGCAAGACAACAGCGCTAACGCTCCACCACTGTGTCACCCCATGTGTGTAATTATAATAAAAATAATTCTTTGCATTTATATAGCGCTTTTCCCACTACTCAAAGCGCTCAGCAATTGCAGGTTAAGGGCCTTGCTGAAGGGCCCAACAGAGCAGAGTCCCTTTTGGCATTTACAGGATTCAAACCGGCAATCTTCCGATTGCCAGTGCAGATCCCTAGCCTCAGAGCCACCACTCAGTCCTATTAACATTATTCATTATTTAAACGAAATTACCGATTTATCTGTAAAATGTAATATACATACTTTAATGCTTTTCATCATGAAAGTGATATCAAGTATAAATCTAAGGATTCTAAATGTGCAGAGAGTTGGAATATCATACATTTAATGTGCGCGGAGTGACGATGTATTGCTGGCGATTCGCTGCTGTCAGGAGCAGAGGAAGCCCTAGAAAAAAAGAAGGCACAGTATGTGAAAAATTTTAAAACGTATCGTGTCATTATGATTGGGAATATGCGACGCTCGAGTATAAAAGCACCACGAATACATCTGTATGTCAGCATTTTGCTTCACCACATTGAACCATTTATCAAATATCGAAGCACGCAAATCCATTCTCGTAGGATCCGCAAAGCGGCTTTCTGTCACATGTAGATAGTAAACAGAGACTCTGACGTCACATTCCAACTTTTAGCCCCCCACTTTTTGCTGATACTGCAACTCGCGCACGCGTCACGTTAATTTCTGAGGACCTGCTCAGAGGATGCATCAAATGAACGCTCAGAGCGCGTGGCGGCCATGATGCTAGCGCGTATGCATTCTGAGCGTGAAGTATAAATGAGCCCTTAAATGTATTGTGTCATTACAATGGGGAATATGCAACACTTGTATTTCCTATGCTTTTGAGCCTTTTGTGGCATTTTTTTCAATTTCAAATGAACTTTATAAATATCCTTAGTTGCCCTTTTATCTACAAGCCAGGGGCTGATGGCTATCCTCCTTCTTTTATGGCTTTGTGTTAGAATTGTGGGCATTTTGTTGTTTTGCCAGCTTCCTACTTTTGGGGCCCATTTTTGAAGCCAACAGGTAGTCTTTGGGGCCTGGCTGAGTTTAAGTGAGCCTCCTCTGGGCAGGTTAGTCAAGATGCCGACCTACTTCCCAGTCTTTGTTTAGAGTCCTCACACCCATTCTTTGAGAATACTCCATATCTTGTCATATGTACATCAGAGCTGTGAGCGGGTTTGTTATTTTTTAATCTCATTACTCCTCAATACTCCTATCTGCTACTGTTATTTTAAAGAGGAATTCTATTTTTAATGAAAAACAAATCTACTGTACTTTGCAACAGTGTCAACTCAGTATTGAACAATCTGCACAAAGCCTTAACCAGCCACAAAACTAGTTCAGCACAATTCCTTATATTTGCTTGCTTAATGCTACTTATAGCAGGAAATACACCTCTCAAAAACACAGTTTGGTTAAGGCCAGGGCTCTTTTAACACAGTTCAGACAGACCAGCTACTTTAAATCTTAATCTAAAACCAGTTGAAGTCCACTCCAAATGTTGTCTCCCCTGTCTTTTCAATTGCAAAATACTGATCAGTTTTGATTTCTTTTTGCATGTTTGATAATGTTAGTGTGCCTAAGTACTGAAGATCAAATCATAGCCCATCTGATTGAAAGTGTAGCTAAAAGAAATAGCTGATGAGGAAGAAGATGGGAATTGGATTTGAAAGGCAGTTAAGGCAGCTGACTGCATGTCTACAGTGATGCTGCCCATAAACACTTTACTTTCTTTAACTTGAAACAATTTATTTATTCATTCAATATCAAAACTCCTTTTTTTAATTACAGGACTACAGGACATTGGCACAACGTAGAGTTGAAAAGTAATCCAGGTATAGACGCAAACAATTTTCTGTCATCATTCAGCAGCAGATACCAAAGAGAGAAGAAAGATAGTGATTGTATACGTTGGGACTGAGGACAAAACATAGCTGTGGTGACAGTCTGAGGGAATTGTATTCAAAATATATAAATCAACAGTTGACAGTCAATCATATACTGCTTAATTTCCAAACAATTCCATGCTATTGTATTTCCAGAAAACAATTTGAGGAGAACATAAACGAGATTGGGATGGCCGCTAGGAAGACCAAAAGATGCCCCAGGGTTTCAAACTTTTTTTGAAAGCATGTCAGCAGTTGATTTATATATTTTGAATACAATCACTTCCCTGTTCAAGAATTGCTTTGTTATTTTTCATGTTTTGCATTAATATCGAATAAAGTTCATCTTCTCTCTTTGGTATGTGATGTAATGTGGTTTTGTTTGTTTGAGAAAGAAATGGTGGCTGATATGGCTGGTTATCATTCAGCAGCAGCATTCAGCATTTTATTTCCTTGTCTTCCTCTGAGTATCTTCTCTTGGGGTACGTAAGTGGATACCTGCCTGTGCTTTTTACAATACCCTTGTGCTCCCATTATTTTTACTCATGTGAAGAAAACACAAAGAGGTGGCTAATGTTCTGCCAGCAGAAAAGTAGGTGCCAGGACAAAAGGACAAAAGAGAAAAGGATCAGCAGATGTGCAAAAACTAAGCACAATAGCATTAGTCAAAAGAACAATGACCAAAACCAAAATATTAGCCAAAACTGAAGATGAGCCTAGCAAAAATGACAGGTAACTTACAAAAACAACCGGATATCTCTTTAGTGCATATCCACAATCCTGAAAGCCACAAGACATGCAGCAAAGGCTTTTAAAGCATTGTGTATATGACCTCCAGAACCATGCCCCCAGCAAAGGACCGTCACATCACGACAACGGTGCCATAGAATAGTAGTAATCATGAAGAACAAACTGCTGCATAACATTAATAAAATTTGATCCTCTTTAAACTTAAAACCAGAAAGAAACTTTCTTCAATGTATCTATTTTCCTTTCGTGTCCCAAAGGTATGTGTGTTAGGTTATGAAACAGCTGTAAAATGGCCTAAAGATGTTTACATACTATACACATGAGAAAGCTGCAAGCATGGCCACATAGAACTCCTGCTCCCAAAAAAAATGCAAAAAACAAAAAATGAGCAAGTTTAGAAAATTAAGTTTAAAAGTCACCTTAATGGGGAGATCTTAATTACTCTGAAATATATACCACAACAACAGGAGTTAATAAACATAATCTGGCATTGTTTCTTAGGATAGTATGTGAAAACTCTAACAGGAGTAAGTGCCTGCAGATTTAATTTTAATAAGGCATTGTTTAGCTAAAATGAGGAGATCCAAAAGAAATGAGATGGTACAAATGTTTAGCAATGGGGACACTTGAGGTGCAATGGACTAGATTTAAAGGTATACTTCAAAGCATGGTGGATAAGAAAATAGGAAAATTTGAAGCAACATAAATGTAAAATAACTTTTTGGTTATGGCAGCAAAAGAACTGTTAAGGAGGAGGTGTGTGTATTAGGAACAGTTAGGGAGGAATAAATTACACAGAAAAACCGTACCAAATGCTCACAATATTTTTATATTTTTTTATCTTTTCACTTATGAATAGGTCAGAAACCCATTAATGGAACACTAAGTAATTTGGAAATTGCTAAAAAAGAAGGCTTACTTACTGTTGATTAAAAAGGCCAAAATTCAATTTCAATTCAAATTATTTTTGTATATCACTCTTCACTGAGAGTAGGATCAAGAAATTTGTGCGAAGTTTACAGGTGAAAAACCAGCTACAAATTTACAATTTACATATTACACAAACATAACACAGACTACTTTAAAATAAAGCAATTACAAACTGATTCACATTAAAGGATTTTAACAATATATTTCCATTAATATTATTAAATATATATGGCTAGTTGACAATAAAAGAAATTAAATTCCTTTCTGAGGCTTAAATAACAAACTGACAGTGATCATATACACACACTAGGAAACACGTGGACCTCAAATAAATCTGGTTTACATAGAGCAAGCTGAATACTTCCATTTTGGCCACACATTCTTTTGCTTTCAGCATGAACAAGTACTACCCCGCAATGAGCTTCATCATCTATCTAACTTTGGAAAGTAGTGCTCCTCAACAAAGTAATGATGTAAGGGTGGAAAGGCAAAATCTGCTTATGGGTGGAAGTTGTAAGCATTTGACGATTTTCCCATTTGTGACCATACTTCTCTTTGCTGCCATTATTCTTGCATTCTGTACTGTGGAGAAAGTCTGGCATTGGTCATATATCAGCCAGCTTCTCCATGGCTCTATATTCAGGCATATTTTGTGTCATTGAAGCTCCTCCTGTGTTTGGAACTTTGTGTCGCCACTGAAGCTATTTGTAAGGCCATCAGGATGTGTAGCATGAAAAGGAGCTCGGGTTCAGTTTGTGCAGGCATTTGTCTGTGTTTGTCACATGTACATTCTGTTCCCTGTATTTGACACAAATGTCAAAGTAGCTTCGTCTTCATATGAGCAGCCTCAGCAATGTACTTCATGCTCAGCAGATGTCACTGCTGTTTTTTCCTTTCTGCCACGTGACCCTCTTCAGCAGTTAGCCATGAGATTGACGTAACTCAAGGTTAACTTTGAGGAGGGTCAACATTTTTTCCTTCATCAGTGCAGATCACATCATAAGCTTTCGATTAAGAACAAGATCAAGGTTCTAGCCCCTTGCAAGTAATTGCATGACAGACAGACATAAACCTTAACATTTTATATACTGTATATCTATTTATATATTTCACACTGGCTTGGTGACAAATATTTCAATGACAGCATATGCACCATTTGCAGTATTAGAACCTTGTATGGCCTATATAAACTTACGAGGCGAGACACAAAAATAACCGGATTTGTAAAAAAATATATATTCATTGATGAATTACAGCATTCTAAACATTGTCACCTTCTATATACCCCCCTCCCAATCTCTACATCACTCCATACATATCTTCCATTGACTGAAATAGTGCTGGAAGTCTTCTTGCTTGAGGCGCTTCAACAGGCTTGCCGTTTCTGTCTTCACTTTATCCATTGAAGAAAAATGTGTTTCCTTCAGGTCACATTTTCGGGAACAAGTAAAAATCACAGGGAGCTAAATCGGGCGAATAGGGAAGATGATCAAAGACAGGAATGTTTTTGTCAGTCAAAAACTGCTTTATGGAAAAACAATCTGATTCACCGTTTTGATGTTTTCATCCGTCCAGGACGAGCATGAACGACCTGGGAGTTGAACGTCTTCCACATTTTCTTGTCCTTCCTTGAAACGTATGTGGCACTCAAAAACTTATGTGCGAGATAAATTTTTATCACCATATACTGTTTTTATCATTTCATAAGTTTCTGTGGCCATTTTATTCGATTTTGTGAGAAATTTGATGTTGATTCACTGTTCAATTTTTTCCCTCCGACATTATAGCAGCAACTCGTGTAGCAATTGTTGTGCAAATACTGACTGGGCTATTCACAGGATATACCTAGCAGGTCGGCGGATTTTAGGAGGGGATATAGTTCTATGATTCACATTCGGCCGACCTCCAGACGGTTTTCCAGGAAAGCCCCAAGCCCAGTCCGGTTATTTTTGTGTCTCACCTCGTATATAGTATGTATACAGTGATCAGCTACAACATTAAAACCACCTGCCAAATATTGTGTGGATTCCCCTCATGCCACCAAAACAGCTGACACATCAAGGTTTGGACTCCACAAGACCTCTGATGGTGTCCGGTGGTATCTGGTACCAAGATGTTAGCAGTAGATTTTTGAAGTCCTGCAAGTTGCAAAGTGGAGCCTCCAAGAAATGGACTTGTTTTTTCAATGCATTTCATAGCTCAATCAGACTGAGATCTGTGGAATTAGGAGGCCAAGTCAAGACCTTGAGCTCTTCGTTATGTCCCTCAAACCATTCCTAAACAATTTTTGCATTGTGGCAGAGAGCATTGTCCTACTGAAACAGGTCACTGCAATCAAGTAATACCATTGCTATGAAGGGTTGAACGTGGTCTGCAACAATCTTTAGGCAGGTGGTACTTGTCAAAGTGACACCCACATGTATGTCAGGACACAAGGTTTGCCTGTAGAACATTGCCCAGAGCATCACATGCCTCTGTCAGTTTGTCTTGCATTCTGCTGCCATCTATTCCCCAGGTTCCCCCCATCTAGCCCCAGTGCACACACACTCGGCTAGCCACATGATCTAAAAGAAAACATTATTCAGGCCAGGGCACTGTCTTGCATTGTTCCATGGTCCTGTTCTCGTGCTCATATGCCATTGTAGGCAGTTTTGGTGGTAGACAGAGTGTAAGCATGTTTGGTATAAGTATTTTGTGGCTACGCAGCCCCATACACAGAAAGCTGCAGCGTACTGTGTGTTCTGACATCTTTCTCTCATGGCCAGCATTGCATTCTTTAGCAATTTGTGCTACAGTAGATGTTTTGTGGGATAGGACCAGATGTGCTAGCCAGTTCACTAGTTCACTGGTTGTCCTTCCTTGGACCACTTTTGGTAGGTACTAAGACCTTCCATTTTGCAGATGATCTGATCCAGTCATCTAGCCATTACAATTTGGCCGTGTCAAAGTCACTTAGATCCCTACACTTGCCCATTTTTCCTTCTTCCAACTCATCACTTTAAACAGCTGACTGTTTACTTGCTACCTAATACTGTATATCCCACCCCTTGACAGGTATCAATGTTACAAGATAATTAATGTAATTCACTTAACTTTTCAGTAGTTTTAATACTGGGGCTAATCGGTGTATACAGCTACTTTTTAGGAGGGGTACCCTTAGCTGCCTGGGAAAAGCACAGACTAAATTCTAGAGCAAATTACAGTCTACAGTTTTTCCTCATATAAATGGGTAATCTAACCAAAATATGAAACAGATAGATTCAATGGCATGGATTTGCATACTGGACAAGCAAACACCTAAGCTATGAAAGAAGGTATTATTGTGGGAAGGTGTATAGGTAAGAGAGATGGGTTGAGGAAAGTTGTAGATACTTAACGGAGATAGATGGATAGATAGATAGATACTTGTGAGAATGTGGATGCATGCCAGTGCAGACAGTCGAACTTGGGGGGAAGGGACTTGACCTCTGTAGATAAGAAGGGAATGAGGAGTGTGCCGTGGGAGAGAGGCAAAAAACCCTAGAATGGCGTAATAGGGTCATTTTGGGTAATCAGTGTGTTTATGTTGATTTCGTACAGAGTTTTCCTCAATACCCTTTTTTATGAGCAGTTTCCTGAATAAAAGAAAGGAGTCTTTGTTGTAAATATTTTTTCTACTAGGAAGTTGATTGTTTATATTATTGATTGTTTCATTGTAATAAAGAACTCACTGTTTTGTACTTTACATTTTTTTGCCTGTTTCTCAGTCTGTAAGTAAACTACCTCTGTTACAAACTAGAAGATACCCAGGAGTAGTGCTGGGTGGTATAACGGTTCATACCAAAAAACGTTTTTTATTTTTTTTATGATAAGGATTTTTCTTATACCGCAACACCGGTTTAAATTGCCTAAACGACATTCGGAACGTGGCTCAGCGGGAAACTATTGAAGTGGGGACCTTTTTCACTGCTACACCGCTAAACACAGATTTGTTGCACAGGGGCTCTTTTTCACTGCTACTCCACTAAATAGGTAGTGGTAGTGTAGGTATTGCGCTGTGAAAATGGACAGAGAACATTCCGAAACTGAAGCTGACGATAAAGTTGAACATAATGACACAAAAGAACTTTTGCTGAAAAAAAGGAATAACGTCCGTTTCCTGGAGATACTTTGGTTTTAAAAGGTCGGATGTGGACCATTATGTTCAAATGTGTAAATACTGTTTCTATAGTACTGGATAATACTGCAAGCCAAGTTGTACTTGTTTTACTTGTTTTCAATACAGTGTAATTTACCTGGGTACTGTATAATAGTGTGATAACATGTTGACTTTATTCTCGACATTTCTACTTTAATCTCGACGCTTATGACGAGAATAAAGTCGACATGTTGACTTTATTCTCGAAATTTGTCATTAAAGTAGAACATCGTAAACTAAACTTCATCATAAAATGAATATTTAATTTAGTAGATTTTCTCAAACCCCGTCATAAGTTATATAGCACATTAAATGCTTTGTGTTAAGTGTTTCCCGAGCTTCTTAAACTGACTTCCTCTTGTACTAAGAGGAGGCACCAGCAGCAATCGCCACACAGAATACATTCACTTCATGATATTCCTGCTCTCTGAACATTTAGAATGCTAAGATAAATACTTGATATAATTTTCATGATGAAATGCATTAAAGCATGCATTAATCATGTGGGGGCACGGCGGCGTGGAGGTTGCACTGCTGCCTCACAGCAAGGGTGTCTCGGATGTACCCTGCCTTGCATTTGCATGTTTTTCTGGTGGGTTTACTCGGCGTGCTTCAGTTTCCTTTCAAAGTCATGTAGGATGTGGGGTTTTGTTATGCTATATTGACCCTGCTAGTGTATGTTTTGCTCGTATTCACCCTGCGATGTGCTGGCGACTCGTTCAGGGATGGGCGCAACCCTGAATGGATGGCATAATTAAACATGTATAACGAAGATATTTTTAAAGTTCTGAACACTCCGTGTGCTAAGTTTATAACTAGTTTTAATTTCACAAAGATGTTTATTGTGTGGTGATTGGTTCTGTGGAGAAAGAAAAAGGAAGGATAGGAATTGGGGTTTTGGTACGTCAGATAGAGACAGCACGCGTGCAATAAAGAAAGCCCGCTCAGAAGAACATGCATTGAATTCTGTGTTCGTGTCTCCGACCACCAGATCACAAACCCAACATTTACACAATATTTAAGTTAAACCTGTGTGATACCCATTCATTCATCCAGTTTTTTGGAGCCTCATCACACCTGCCATAAAGTTTTCTACACTGAACATACACCTGGGGACCCCTTACTGCGAGGGAGCAGCACTACCATCTCACTACCGTGCATGTTTAATACCTGCTTTAATGCATTTCATCATGAAAATGATATCAAGTATTTATCTTAGCATTCTAAATTTTCAGAAAACAAGAATATAATGAAGTGAATGGATTCTGTGTGGTGATCGCTATCTCCTCAGTGCGGAGGAAGTCAATTTAAGAAGCATAGTGATTAACAACTGGGTCGGGGAACACTTAACACAAAGCATTTAATGTACTACATTAACTTATGACGGGGTTTGACAAAATCTAGTAAATTAAACATTGATTTTAGGAAAAAGTTTAGTTTACGACATTCTACTTTAATTATGAAGTAAACTATGGGAATAAAGTGGAAATGTCGACTTTAATCTCGACATAAACGGCGAGAATAAAGTGGAAATGTCGACTTTATTCTCGACATATAGTTTGTTTTTTTCTTCCCTGTGTCCGTATTTTTTTTTCTTCACCATGTCCCTAATATGATTCCGTAGGGCTATACCACAAATAGCATTATAAATGCAAGTTGCAGTCCGTATTAATGCAGTTTGCCTAAATGATGGTTTAGTTGGTAAAGATGTCATCACCAAGTTGCACTTGTTTTATTTTATTTGGTGAATACTGTGTAATGCATCTGGGCTTGAAGTAATAGTGCAACTATCAGTAATAATACTATTATTTATTTTATTGTTATTATTTATTAGTTTAAATATTATGCAATTTAATGATGGTGAAGTTGTTTAAAAAGTCACTTTAACGTGTCAGTGGACAGAGATTGTTAACATTAACAGAAAGTGTAGTTGGTTTACAAAAAATATTTACTATTTATTCCTTTTCTAAGACATGTTCAGTGCAATACAACTTTTGACAAGCACTTCTGGATATTTTACTAAGTCTAAATGCCTCTTTGGATGGTTGAAAATATGTTGTCAAAATTATAGTTTAAGTTTTTGCAAAATTTTTTCAATAAAAAGGTTCTATATTTTGACTGCATCTGTCATGCAACGTGATTCCTTCTCTTCATTAGTGCCACCCCCTTGAAAACTATCACTTTATGGGGCCATGCAAACCTGTATTAATACTTGTGTGCACATTAAAATGTTTTTTTTTTGTACAATGTACAGTGCTCTTGACAGTGGAATAGGTTATTCTTAGCCAGTAATTGCAGTGGAAAATGTGGTTAACATCCACTCATGCATGGGGAAAAAAATACCGTTGAATACCGTGAAACCGGGATAATTTTGAAAAATACCGTGATATAGAATTTTGGTCATACCGCCCACCCCTACCCAGGAGGCTGAAAGTCATGGTGGAGTGTGAGCAAGCATAGGGTATCTTGTGCCCTGATAAAAAATTACATTGGTAACTCATCTTCTGGGTAACTTGAATGTTGGGGAGTATGCATTAAGAATTGTTTTTTGAGGTATGTCAAAAAGTGGTGCAGGCCTCGCCACCAATTCAGGAAGGCTAGCCCCAAACTCAAGTCAAAAATGTGGCTAAAAATTTTAAATAATAAGTTTACAAAATGTCCAGAATGGAGGACAGGGAAACTATTAAACTCTGTTTTAACAAAAAAATAATTACAGATTGTATTGAAGAATTCATAAAAAAGAACAAATAGAACCAAGGCAGGTGAAAACAGAGTAAAATAGGTTTTGCCTAAATATTGCAAGATTGCCTAAAATATTAGGGCCATAGCATACACCAGTTAACACAGAAAAAATGTTTTAACCATGAGAATTTCACAAAACATTCTACAGAAAAAATGGAACATATTTTTAATTCAGAAAAATCTTACCTTCCAATAATGATTTATCATCCCAAAGCATATATGCACGACTGCATAAAACTGTAATCACTAAGCTTTCAAATGAATCAATCACCTTGAAGTTATATTTGTTATTATGTCTTTGAAAGTAACTGACAAAGACCATCCTGCATGTTGCATTGCTTATATTAACACAGGGTGCTCAAGAGTGGTACTGGAAGGCTGCAGGTTAATTTTCCAACCAAATTGCATGATTAAAAGACAATCCTTGCTGATTATAAAATTTGTTATCTAATTTTATGGCTTGTTAGTGTTTTCATTCAGCCACTCAGATCATTTTTATAATCTTCAATTTTTCTTTCTGAGGAGATCATTCAAATGATTTATGGCCTGGAACAGATTAGTTGTCAATTTGTTTTCTTTTATTATAGGACCAGATTAGATAGTGAACTGCTCATTGCTTTGTCATTTGCATCTCATTGATAATTGGTAGTTGGTTAAGAAAACAAGAAGCAATTAAAAACAGAGAATCCAGCTGTTTATGACTAAATTAAGCAATTACAAGTTGTCATTCTTAACAAGCAAGTTAACTAAAGTACAAAAATTGTCTCTTGAGCAATACTAGATTCAGTAGCAATAACTGACTTCTAATTAAGAAAATGAGTTGAAACAAAAATTTAGTGACATGACCAAATTAGAACTGCACTTACACCTTCTCAGTTCCTAGCACTGACTCAGCCCGACCAAGTGAGCTACGTGGCTTCGTGTACAATGTGTTGCTAGGCACCATGCACATGTAGAAAGGATTCCCTTGTTCAGTTAATTAGATTCTTCATTTCTGTTTTTTTGCAGGTAACATACTAAATGCTTTTTTGAAAATGATAACCACTTTGTCTTTTCCAGATGACCAAAAGGTTGGTTTTTACATGAATTAACAATCATAAACAATGAGCTGTGATGTCTTACTCTGGCAAATAATGAAAGAGTGAATAAGTGTGACTACAACAGCTGACTCTCTCTCTGCCACAGCTCTACCACTCAAAAGCTTTTCATTAACAAAATCAGCATAAAAGTAAATGGGAAATGTTTAACAATTTTTTATGAATTGACACTACAAGCTTAACAAAATAGCCTGGCTTTCTTTGCTTGGTATGCTCAAACGCTGTCCTGTCAAAAACTGTCTTACATTTGGAAAGTTACAGGAGAACTGATTAAAGCAATAAACAACTATGCCACAATACCTGTATATTATCATTGTTAACCAGTCCCTTAACAGAAAACGTCTTCTGTTGGTATACAATTTTTTTTACAGAACTAAACTAAACTCTAAATTAAAAAAGAAAACTAAAATATAATCAGCAAACTACAAAAAAATAGAAATAAATTTTAAATCAGTACAAAAGTTTTTTTCTTAATATTAAGCAATGTCGTATTGAGGAACACATTTCCCACTTTTGTAACAGTCCCCCTCAAGCCAGATACTGGATACGAGATGTACAAACAGATTTAGTGTCTTAACATTCATTTGTACAACTAATGTCATGATTAACCACAAAACACAACATAAGAACCATAACTTAAGACTCCTCTTCCGATATAAAGGTACGTAAGAAAACAAAATATGCGAGAAACATGCACTGTCTGATACCTTTAGACAAGACAGAATTCTGTTTAGAAAATGGAAACTACGGTATCTTACCTTCACTGTCCTTAAACTTCTTAATTGCCACAATTTCATTTGTCTCCTAAAACAAAACAGAATACAATCTTATTGTAATCAATTTGATGACTTAAAAAAGGCAGTATCCTTGAAATCTTATAGTCATGCAGTTTATTACTAAACTGCAGATTTCATACTGTGAAGGCACAACCAGAAACATGAGATTAAAAACACACACACACACACACACACACATACACACACTGCTCCCTGTGCAAATCAGTTTGATTTTCCTTTCTGTTTGAGAATGTGTAACAACTACGAAATAGCACAGGCTAGCTAAGAAAGTGCACACTTGTCATTATTATTATTTTGTTCTTTTTTGCTTGGGCGGCACGGTGGCGCAGTGGGTAGTGCTGCTGCCTTGCAGTAGGGAGACCTGGGGACCTGGGTTCACTTCCCGGGTCCTCCCTGCGTGGAGTTTGCATGTTCTCCCCGTGTCTGCGTGGGTTTCCTCCCATAGTCCAAAGACATACGGGTTAGGTGGATTGGCAATTCTAAATTGGCCTTGGTGTGTGGGTGTGTTTGTGTGTGTCCTGTGGTGGGATGGCACCCTGCCCGGGATTGGCTCCTGCCCTGTGTTGGCTGGGATTGGCTCCAGCAGACCCCCGTGACCCTGTGTTCGGATTCAGCGGGTTGGAAAATGGATGGATGGATCTTTTTTGCTTGCTGATAGGTCCAGAACTTGAACTCACCTCTGCTGTGTGAACTTACTGAATGGAAGAAACACAGGCGCTGGCTCTGTGGTGGACAAACAACCTGTTAAGCTGTGATCTACAGAACCGAACAGCACATTATCACAATTTAAGGGAATATAACAAAGACTTAAGAGGTGTACGCATCATCAGTAATGGAGCTTTTTATCCTTAGAATGTCTTCAGGTGTAAGGAAAGAACTTCCAGCTATTATGACGGATGAGAAATGGGTGAGTGATTCAGACTACTATATGTTACTTAAAAAACAAGTGCATCTCTGCAGGAAGCAGTGTCTTGTTTAATTTATTCACAAGAAGGTTATAATTCATTATTCTTTTTTGTTCACCATTTATTGTCATACATTATAACTTTGTAATAATAAATAATTCATTAGATTTATATACCGCTTTTCTCAGTACTCAAAGCACTATCCACACAGGGAGGAACTGGGAAGCGAACCCACAATCTCCTTACTGCAAAGCAGCAGCACTACCACTGCGCCACCTGTGAGAACATACTTATTTATAAGCTTATAATATGAGCACAGTCAATTCATTATAAACCGTAAGGACATAGGTTTCTTGAAATGGACTGCCTTGTATCATATTATCATGAGGCATTCACACCATGAATAAAAATTAAAAAATATTTAAACACATAGACCGATATATAGATAGAGATAGACAGATCATAAAATGAACTTTTTAACATAGAAAGACGGATAAAATTAGGACCATACAATGCAAAGATAAAATTTAAATAATTAACAAAGTCAAAACTGGCATCAACAAGAGTGTATAAGTACTTTGAAAGTACTTTTTAAAACTAAATCAAATGAAAAAAGTAATTATTGAAATACATTTGAATACATGAAAATTAAACTTGAGAAAATAAGAACAAGTTCATATCCACTTTCAAAATTAATTCAGTAACTTATAACCTATTTTCAAGATTTATAAATGAGACAAGCTTGGGTGCATTACATTTAGTGTGATGATGCTTAATGGATTCAGTGTCCCGAGTTTTAATCCCACGCCTGGCCATTGTTTGCGTGGAGTTTGCACATTCTGCTCATGTGTGCATGGCATTTCCTTCTGGGTACATGGGATTTCTTCTGGGTACTTCAGTTTTCCTCCAACATCTCAAAGACGTGCAAATAGGTTGACTTGCAATCCCAAATTGACCCTGTGGTCGACTGGCAACCTGTCAAGCTTTGTTCCTGCCATGAGTTGCCAGGACAGGCTCTGGCCCACCAGCGATTATGATCACGGTTAACCAATTTGCAGAATGTTATTGTAAGTTGCGTTAGTGTTTGTAAATCTTCAGTGGATTATTACAGAGGAAAGGAAACCAAACAAACACTAAGACATGGCTCTGTGACAACATGATTTTAGAAGTACCAGTTACATAAGTGTTAACTTCTCTAAATCACCCAGTCGTGACAGATGTCGGCAACCACCTGTTGTATTTTAGTTTAAGACACTAGTGGAAGAATCCCTTCTAGTTAATATTAACTACTGAGAACATTTATTTTGTAAGCCACCAAAGTAACTTCAGATTAGAATTTATAAATTAATCTGTAATCAAAATTACATAAGAGACATTTCACTTTCAACATTCTGGTATCGCTGACGAAATATCTGCTCAGAGTCAGCAACAACTATCACTGTTAAAGCAAATAAAAACAGAATTTGCTTCTTAAGTAGCCTTTTCTTAATGCCAACTCAGAACTATTGCCCAATTTCACATAATTTACTTTTGTCTTTTTTTAACTTCACTCACTTCTTGGCAGCCTGCAGTCTAATGCCAACAAGATCCACTGATGAGCAGTTGCCAACAGAGACTTAACACAGTAGCTGCCTTTGATTAGTCTTGATTATGGTCTGCCAGACCCGATGCAATAAGCTACTTGTGTTTTGAAACCAAAAAAGAAAGCCAGGGCCATGCCTAATCAAAGACCAGAGTTACAACTACTAACAAAGAGAGCAAAAAGAAAAATAAGCTCTCTGGTTATTTCACTCATAACATGCTCTGTGACTGTAATGTGCAAGACACTGCCGTCAAAAAGAACTGAAGTAAAATTTCTTCTCTGATAAAAAATGCCCCACATAGCTTCAAAGAAACACTCCACCCGGAAATAACACTTTTTCATCAATTACTTACCCCATGTTGTTTGTAGTTATGACCAAGTAAAATTTTTAATCTCATCATTTTTCCCAGAGAATAGAGATAACAAAATTACAAATACAGTAAGCGTCAATGGGGATCTGTGCTGAACAAACAGTAAGCAATATTAAAATATCCAAAAAAATATCTCAAATTACTGGTGGTGTCACACAATTCCTATATTGTAGTTGCATACTGAAAATGTTCCAAAGAATGACTTCCTCCTGTGAACAAAAGTGACATGCACTAAAATGAAAATGTGCTTTAGATATGTAGCCCCTTGGTCATTGGGTCCTGCCTGCCCTGTAAGAGCTCATTCAATGGCTACTATCTACGTCACATTACAACTAGAGATTAAAAGATAAAGAAAGGCATATGAAAGAATTATTAGGCAAAAAATGCCTCATATTTGTGTATAACTGAAGATCAATTCACAACTGCAGTTTCAAAATTTGAATTTGTGGCTTACCAATGAACTGATGAGGCAGATCTTCAATTGAAAAGCTCAGTTCCATTTTAATACATTTCTTTTGTGAGTATGCACATTTTCCACAAGTGGTTTATATAACAATAATTTTGCCAAACATTATGCATGTTTGGAGCTTACAACCTGTGACTTATGTGGCACAAATAAAATAAGATTTTTTTCATGGATGTTTTGATATTATTTTGCTATCTCCATTCTCAATGAAAACATGAGATTTAAAAATTTTCTTGGCTATTAAGACAAACAATTTGTGTTAAGTAACAAATAAATAAATGTATCATTTTTGAGTGGTGTATTCCTTTATGTCATGTCAGAATGAAAAGCCAACATAACATAACTTTCCCAAACCAATTAATCCAATGCAGGGTGATGAGGCTGGGGTTTATTCCAACATCACGCACAAGGCAGTAACCAGCCCAACACAGGACAACAGTTCATCACTGAAACCAGTCACACATACATAACCACAGAATGCTAGTTGGGAATCACCATTTCATTTAACATGTCTTTGGGAATCTGAGAGGAAATCTGAAATATACAGTGAAAACCCAAGCAGACACAGGAAGAATGAGAACAACAGTGTTAGCTACTATGCCACCATGCCACTGACACATGAGATAACCAGTTACCGCTGTGTTGGAAATTTATTATTTGATATTTTTTGTTAAAGTTTCCAAGAAATTCTATTATAACTCTGTCAACTTTTCTAGTACTGTATAACCTTTCTATGTTCAAACAACCTGTTTCATTTTCCTTGTGTCTTGTTTCCCTTAATTCATATAGACAGAGTGGGATGTGCCTTTGGAATAATCCCAGAAGATACAGTAAAAACAACTACAACGTATGTTTCAATTTATTTGCCAGACCTCTAATATGCAAATCCAGGGTTAGTTCCTGTCTCATGCCCAATGTTCCCAGGAGAGGCTCTGACTTCCATGACCCTTAAGCAGGCTTGACAATAGGCGCACTGTTCTTCTTTCAGGGAATAGTCTGAAGGGGGTAGAGGTAAAGGATTTGGGTGTAATACTGTCTCTTACTCCATTCCCTCTTCTGATCTCAGACAAGAGAAGAACAACCTGGAAGAAGAGCATTAAGCCTCTGACCGCGTTCCTACCAGTCCATAACATTTAACCCTGATCAGACTGGAATGCACACAGATGGAACCTACATTGAATTGGAAAATTAAAACATCTATTAAACAGGGTTACATTTGGAACCCCAAACTTTTCATTTGTTTTTTGTTTTTGGATTTCACAACTCATATTATGAGACATTACCCTGAGATTAATTTAGGAAATTCCACCTCTGTAGACGTTGGAGGCACTGATATTACTGTACATGCTTTGATTGTCTACCAAAGAATTTGCTAATTTTTGAAGTGATTATGTTCCTATGGGTCTCCCACATCCTTGTAGATACTGTAGGTTATATCTTTACCAGCATTATTCCACTATCACAAATGGATGACCAGCACATGCAGCAATATTTTTGGCTGAGCAAACAGAATCGTGAGGACCAACACCTTTGTCCCCATCAAGTTGTTCATTTGTTTGTCCAGCTGAAAACATTACTGAAGTATTCTTGGTTTTACCATGATCTGACTTTGTCAGCTTAAAGCCTTTTCATATAGAACTTCAAGCACAGTCTTCTAGTGGCAGGTGTGACCTCCTAGTCTGGAAGTTCAGGCCTGCCTTGCTAGTCCTCATGAAAAGAGGACCAACGCTTCTAGGTACTATTCACAAAGGAACATATGCAAATAGTAAACATTAGCCCAGTATAATTTAATGAAGAATTAATGAACGAATTCATAAATAAATAAGAACAGAAGGAAATAATTAAGTTCTCTAAGAGAAATTATTTATTCAAAGACAATAAAAAATGTGTTTATTCAAAGCAGGAGACCAATTAAATGGCTGCTTAGCAACCTTGCTGGTAAATCCTAGGACTTTATCAGGTTCAAAAATATTTTTTCTCAAGCAAGGTAAACAAATTCCAGCAGCAGTCACTTGCTCTAACTGAAAAATCCTTAAAGGTGAAAACAAAAGAAGATGCATTGTATTTCAAGAGTTAAGGAGGCAAACAATACCCTGTAATTTCAAGCTCAGTCTCAGTCTTTACCGTTGCTATAGCTGCATTTTTCTTTTGGTTTGATTCTCCGATTTGAACACGTGTCCTGAGCCATTAGTAAACTAGGGCATCTGAATGCACTCTGTTATCCTGGACCCCCCCCCCCCCCCTCCACCGCCCCCCTACCGCCCCCAGTCTTATACTGCTGCCTGCTGTGTTCTGAATGTTGTATTTATCTCTAGTTTTCCCAGGAAACGGAAAACTCCTCTTATAAGTCTTGCTGCCATGTACAACTGATTTTTAAAGGTGTATGATTATATGCATCTTTATCCTAAAGAATTAAACAAGTGATAATCTGTTGGGCAAAACAAAAAGAGATCTCAAATACAGGAGTGACAATAACAAGTGTGGCTACTTCATATTACTGTTAAAAAAACATACTGCACTGTCAATTTTCTATCCATCTCACCATTTTCCAGTTTAGGTGTCAGAGCATATCTTAGCAGAGTATACTGACCCCCAAAGCCAGGAGAAGTCCAGTAATTGGATTATAACAAGTGTTATGCAAAAAACCAAGAGAAGTGCAGCCTAATATGTATCATTTGTGTGTCCTCGACCTGCTTGTCTGTTTATGACATATTTTCAGGTAACAATGAAAGAAGTTTCAAGATAAGGTAGTTCTACACACTAATCATGGTGCCGGAGAGTGGTAGGGTGTTGTATGTTTCTTAGCAAATGCACCAAAGAATTTCACTCTGCTCTGGACAATAATGACCTGAAAAACTTATAATAATCTTTGTGAACAAAATACATTTTGATCACATGCATTGCTCTGCTTTCGAATTTGAAAATGTAATTATCAAAGTCACTTGCATTAACCGAAAAACCTTAAAGGTGAAAACAAAAGAAGGTACATTGTATTTCAAAAGAGAATATGAAGAAACACAAAAACAGACAACTGCAAAATGAAAATCAACAGAATAAATCTGATGAGTTTTCCGTTTCTCTTATTGGTGAAATTTGGTGTCAGTGCCATTTTGACTGCATTTCTCCTCTTGGTTTTTAACAATTTGATAAAGTTCAATGTGTCATCATGAAACACTCAATGTCAAAAGTTCAACTCTTTTCCGTCTTCACTGGCATTTGATTTTTTTACTACGGCGCAAATGTTGGAGTATCCAGTAATGGCCAGATAACCAGCTAATCAAGAGGCAATGGATTCTAGAGCTCAATTTTTTTTTTCTTTTTATGTCAGTCAGTCTTATTGCAATATATTCAGACTTTTCCTATTCATCAATAAGATTTAGGCAAAATATGAATAATGTATTGCTTGATCTATAGATGTGTTTATACTGTTTGCTGTTTTTGTGTTTGCAATTATGCTTTTTTCTATACAATAAATGCATATATATATATATATATACAGTATATATATACAGTGGAACCTCGGTTCACGACCATAATTCGTTCCAAAACTCTGGTCGTAAACCGATTTGGTCGTGAACATAGGATTGTATGTAAATACAATTAATTCGTTCCAGACCGTACAAACTGTATGTAAATATATATTTTTTTTAATTTTTAATCACAAATATAGTTAATTAAACCATAGAATGCACAGCGTAATAGTAAACTAAATGTAAAAACATCGAATAACACTGAGAAAACCTTGAACAACAGAGAAAACTAACACTGCAATAGTTCACGCTATAGTGCTAGGAACCTCTTGCTAAAAGCACTTTTTTTTTAATGAGTTTTAAGCACGGGAAAAAATGAACATTTGAAAAATCCGTAATTTAATAAACCACCAAGAAAAGTAACATTGCAACAATGCAGGCTACGAACCGATCACTGTAAATAGAACTGAAAACAAAAACAAGCCTTCTCTACCTTATGTGTCGCTCTCTCTCTCTTTTGCGAGCCTGGAGTGCCTGTGTGTGTGTCTCTCTAGCGCGCTCCTGTGTGTGTGCGCGCCTCTCTATCGCACTCCTGTGTGTGTGCGCGTCTGTCTCTCTCTGGCGCTGCCTGTGTGTGTGCTCTCTCTCTCTGCCTGTGTGTGTGCACGGCTCTATCTCTCTCGCTGCCTGTGTGTGTGCACGGCTCTTTCTCTTGCTGCCTGTGTGTGTGCTGCCTCTGTGTGTGTGTCGCGCGCTCTCGCTCTCTCTTGCTCACTGCACAGGAAATGCACAGGGAGAGACTGCACATGTACAAACCGAAAGGGAACCTGGCTTGTTCGTATACCGAGTGTGTGGTCGTGAACCGAGGCAAAAGTTAGGCGAACTTTTTGGTCGTAAACCGACTTGTACGTGTACCGAGACGTTCGAGAACCGAGGTTCCACTGTATGTATATATATATATATATATATATATATATATATATATTTTTTTTTTAATATACTGTTCAGCGGGTTGTAAAATGGATGGATATATATAACTGCTCAAAAAAATTAAAGGAATATTTTGAAAAAACATCAGATCTTAATGGACTGGGTAATGTATTAAGAATGAAAGGATGCGACATCGTTTGATGGAAATGAAAATTATCAACCTACAGAGGGCTGAATTCAAAGACACCCTGAAAATCGAAGTGAGAAAATGTTGTGGCAGGCTACTCCATTTTGCCGAAATTTTATTGCAGCAACTCCAAATAGTACTCAGTAGTTTGTATGGCCCCCACGTGCTTGTATGCATGCCTGTTAACATCGGGGCATGCTCCTAATAAGATGACGGATGGTGTCCTGGGGGACGTTGGGTGGACAGAAACATAATGTCCCCGAGATGTTCTATTGGATTTAGGTCAGGAAAGCGTGGCGACCAGTCAATGGTATCAATTCATTCATCCTCAAGGAACTGCCTGCATTCTCTCGCCACATGAGTCCGGGCATTGTCGTACACTAGGAGGAACCCAGGACCCACTGCACCAGCATAGGGTCTGACAATGGGTCCAATGATTTCATCCTGATACCTAATGGCAGTCAAGGTGCCGTTGTCTAGCCTGTAGAGGTCTGTGTGCCCCTCCATGGATATGCCTCCCCAGACCATCACTTACCCACCACCAAACCAGTCATGCTGAACGATGTTACAGGCAGCATAACATTCTCCACGGCTTGAGACTGTGCTGGGAGACACAGTAAACCTTGTGGCAATGGCACGTATTGATGTGCCATCCTGGAGAAGCTGGACTACCTGTGCAACCTCTGTAGGGTCCAGGTATCGCCTCATGCTACCAGTAGTGACACTGACCGTAGCCAAATGTAAAACTAGTGAAAAAAAAGATGAGGAGGGAAAAATGGCAGTGGCCTCCACCTGTTAAACCATTCCTGTTTTGGGGGTCGTCTCATTGTTGCCCCTCTAGTGCACCGGTTGTTAATTTCATTAAAACCAAAGCAGCTGAAGCTGATTAACAACCCCCTTTGCTACTTAACTGACCAGATCAATATCCCAGAAGTTTCACTGACTTGATGCTGTACTCTGATTAAAAAGTATTCCTTTAATTTTTTTCAGCAGTACATGATATAGGCTCCTAAATACAAGTGTAATTATTAAAGAATAAACATTACTAAAATGAACAGCAGAGTGCTAACCAAGGTGCATGAGCTCTGATAACAAAATGACCTAATGCTTTCATGCAGCTTTTTAACTGAAGTCAAAGAGCATATTAAGATTCAGCAATATGGCTGGGTAACCATCTCCATACTTCTACACTTCCATAATCTAAACATTTCCCCCTTTACCTGATGTTTAAATTCTGGTGTTAACTGTAACTATTCATGGAATAAGGCTCAGGGTGAACCCGTGTATGGCAGTAACATCATTGTACCCCTATGTGTGTTGAACAATGACAGCGTTTGGGAAAAGGGAATGTTCCCTTAAAGAGAACAGTAAAATGTTAAGAGACCATGAAAAACCATTTTTGTTCCATTTTCAGCAAAAGATGAAAATCACCCTAAAACACTAAATGTGATTAAGGAATAAAATATTAACCTGCAAAGAGTAATAATAGCATTTCAGACTGAAGTTAAAGTCAAAATGAAAAATGAGATAGAGTTTAGTCCTCCATTTCAGATTTAGGAAAGATAATAAACCACAGTTACATAAAAACAAATGAGGAGTGTCTTTGTACATTTGGTAAACAAAGAACAAGCAGGCAGTCTGAAATGAAGCTGACACACAGAGCAGGATCTGCAACCCACGGCTTGAAGCAGCACTAAAAACTCAGAGAACTAAAATCAACACACAGACAGCTCGGTCCCATCAGTGAAGCATGTACTGTAATGTAAATATGGTGTTAATGTTACTGTAAGAGATTAAAATATTATTACAATAGTCATCTGACCTTTGCCTAAAACTATGTCACTGTCAGTATCACAACCTGAGTTACATTGTACATTTTCTAATATATCATTTATTTGCTTTGCACACTTTAAAAAAGGGTGGGTTAGAGCAGTGGTAGTCCTGCAGCTTTGCAGTAGTGAGACCAGGGTTCACATCCTGGGTCCTCCCTGGTTGGAGTTTGCTTGTTCTCCCTGTGTCTGCGTGGGTTACCCCCAGGTGCTCTGGTTTCCTCTCACTGTCCAAAGACATACAGGTCAGCCTAATTGGCAATGCTACCTTGATCCTTTGGTGTGTGTGTGTGTGTGTGTGCGTTCACCCTGCGATGGACTGGCCCCTTGTTCAGGTTTTTTTCCTGCCTTGTGCCCTGTGCTAACTGGGATAGGCATAGACCCTCAAACCCACAACCGTGTTCTGGATTAAGTGGGTCAGTAAATCACATAACTTTTGAAAACATCCACAGTACTGTAAGTTGAGCAAAATGGCTCAGAGCCCATGACACAATAAATCTGCAGACAACTTCACAAGAGATCTATAATCCACTGCATCCACTAAATAATGTCATCTCCAGACAGAAGAGCAGCTTCAGCGACAGACTGCTGTCACTGTCCTGCTCCACAGACAGATTGAGGAGATCGTTCCTCCCCCAAACTATGCGACTCTTTAATTCCACCAGGGGGGGTAAACGTTAATATTTAACATTACACATAGTTATTGTCTGTTTTTTTCACCTGTATTATTATCATTCTTTAATTTAATATTATTTATTGTATCAGTATGCTGCTGCTGAAGAATGTGAATTTCCCATTGGGATTAATAAAGTATCTATCTATCTATCTATCTATCTATCTATCTATCTATCTATCTATCTATCTATCTATCTATCTATCTATCTATCTATCTATCTATCTATCTATCTATCTATCTATCTATCTATCTATCTATCTATCTATCTATAAGAAATCTTTAAAAAGGTTGAAGGGTATAAACCAGTTGTTCCTTCATCCCCTAAGCACCATATATTGGTCAGCATAACCAAATTCAATGCATTTTATAGAGCCTGCAGATTAGGAGCTCAAAGAAAGGCATTTACCTTTGGTTAAGAAAAAATTGTAGGGAATAAAACGTTGTTAAGGATTCTTGCTAGACACAGATGGAAGGACACTATGTTTATCAAGAAAAGTAGCAATTTGCAGCCTCTTACAATGAGTCATCTGTGCAATTAACAAATCAGTCTGTAGTTTAAATAAACTAGATAAAATATAAATTCAAATCAGAAGGTACGTGCTGTCACACATGTGTGTATGGGAGAGAGTTGACTGGCTCGAATAAACGTGTTTCTCCGCAGGACCAGGGGTTGACGCTGTATTCTAACACATTCTTATCTATCCCTCTGTAGACCATCAGAACAACTTGCATCCTAGAGAACATCACTTCTTTTTCCGGTCTCCATGAACCCGCTTCTCACCTCCGGTCCCATTGAGCCCTCCTCTTCCTGTCTGTCACCTATATAAACGGCCATCTTACCTCTCATGCCTCAGTTCTGTTTTGGACTCAAATCTGTAAAGACATATTGCTGTTTTTTTCTTCAATTTGCCTAAACTACCAAGCATACGAGGTGGCTAACCCAAACCTTTTTCTGCATTCTCTCTGTTTATTTTAAAGTGCATACCATAATGTATTTGGCCACATTTTGAGACGTATGATTTTTATAGCCTGTCACCCAGCTGTATTGTGACTATGTTTCCTTCTGGAATATTCCGCCTGCTGCTCTATTACTGGGGTTCACCATCAGCTATCACGCAGTACATTCTCTGAATCTGCTTTATTCATCGCCGGGTTTTAAAGAACTGCAGTTTACCTGGGCAGCTGGAATAATACATAGATAAGGTGCTAATCATTTTGGGTCACACACATTTAAAGAGGGACAGTTCTTTGGGTTTCAAATAAACACGACTCCATATCGCAAAACTAGACAGAACCAGAACCTTTGCAAGAAAAACTTTAGATTGTCTGGTTCTGAGAATAAGTGCATTTTCAGTACATTAAATGCACAAATTATGTTTGAATTATAAAAAAAGATCAGAAACATACATCTCCTGGCAAATAAAAATATTCTGTCTGTAAGGATTGTGTAAATATTTGTGTTCATATTTGTGGTCTTACCTCTTGTCTACTTTTCTGGAATGTTTCTATTGTTTTATTTGTTGTTTGTAATTTTTAGCATTTTTGTGTTTGAATGGATTATACCAAGCAGTAGTTATTCCTGGAATATACAACAGAGCAGACAAATGTGACCAGAATTGGCACACAGAGAAACAGAAGCCAAATTACCAAAACCAAATTGTAACAAAAGCCAAAGGTTTCTAAGGAAAGATTAATACCTTAACACTTTTCCTAGAAGATCATTTAATTTAAGTCTTTAACATTTTAAAGTTCAAGCACATGTTGCTGTGCATGGTCATCACTCATATCATAGGTACTGTGATGAATATTGGTCTTCACACATGTTTAATAATTTTCTTTCACTTTTGCAATTTCTCATTGTTTTCTATCATTATTCTGATGACGCCATTTTGTTTTATTGTAATATGGAAGCCACATTTTATGTTGATCTTTTACATGTATTGCCTCCATATTGTTTACAAGTTGAACTTATCCTGGTTATACGAGTGTTTCCAAAACAAAAACAAAAACTATGACTTCTCTTCATTTAGTCAGGAGCAAGTATTCCAAGTTAGAGATAGTAGTAGAGTGTTGTACCGTGTTAGCCAGAAATCAAAGTCAGAAGAGAGAAAAACTATAGTAACAAAAACCAGAAAGTTAAGAAAGAATACGTTTTTATCTAATCACAGATAATGAAAGACTCTTTGTGCTGATGATGCAAGGTGTGACTTTGTGCTACACAACTTCCAATGGTAACCAGGAGCCTCATGCCAGTAACGGGAATAAGTAACGTGGAGCCGCCGGATTGTAAACCAAAATAATGTCACCATACTGCGAATAATTACTCATAACATGCAGGAAACATAACTGTGAGGAAACCACACAGATCAGTGCTAGAAAAAAGCAGCCAAAATACCCTTGTAAAATATTTGGAGAAAAAAAATCATTGTGCGGATGTGACATTTTATGGAATATTGGGGGGGGGGGGGGGGGGGGGGGGGGGCGGTGAATAGGGTACAGAAACAGAGTGTTGTGGCAGTGTTATAGACTAAATGCAGTCTCGTGGTCACGAACAACTCGTTGGTGCCTCATCGTGCATTCACTGTTACAGCAGTTATTGAATTGAAATTTGTAACAGCGTTAAAAAAGAAAATTACCTCCTATCGAGTTTAACATTACCTGGCAAAGAAGAATTCCTTCTCATAACACTAATTTAAAGTAGTTTAATAAATTTCAATATATTAATAATGTAAAGGATGTGTTTGTTGCACCATCTACAACTGCAAGTAAGAGGCATTGATCAAACTGGCTTCACGTTTACACACAGAGGAAACTTAAATAGTGTATTTAAAAGAAACTACTGTGGGAACATATCTTTCACAATAGACAATCACAACAGGCGTTTATTATTATTACATAAGCATACAATTCAGAGCATCAAAATAATAGTTTTGAGAACTGAGATTTAATCAAAGAGGCTTTGAGGGAATTGAATCAACAGCAGCGTATATTAAAGTTCAGCTCCTTAGCCACTGGGTTACACTGGATGGTGACATGAAATTCCACACCCGGTCATTGTCCATGTGGAATCTGCACATTCTCCTTGTGTCTGCCTCCGGGTTTTATGTTTTTTCTCACACACTCGCAAAGATGTTCTTGTCAGGTTAGTGAGTGTGCATGAGCCAAATCTCTGATGGACTATGCCCTGTCCAGGGATATTTACTGTTTCTTGTCTTTGTGACTTAATGTTTGTATTTAGTATACCAAACTGCTAAATAAGGGTGGCGCAGTGGGTAGCGCTGCTGCCTCGCAATTGGGAGACCTGGGGACCTGGGTTCGCTTCCTGGGTCCTCCCTGCGTGGAGTTTGCATGTTCTCCCCGTGTCTGCGTGGGTTTCCTCCGGGCGCTCCGGTTTCCTCCCACAGTCCAAAGACATGCTGATTAGGTGGATTGGCGATTCTAAATTGGCCCTAGTGTGTGCTTGGTGTGGGTGTGTTTGTGTGTGTGTCCTGCGGTGGGTTGGCACCCTGCCCGGGATTGGTTCCTGCCTTGTGCCCTGTGTTGGCTGGGATTGGCTCCAGCAGACCCTGTGACCCTGTGTTCGGATTCAACGGGTTGGAAAATGGATGGATGGATGAACTGCTAAATAAAAACTCAGACATGCTGAAAAATTTGCAGACTAATTTAGAACTTAGAAGAATGTATTGCTAATGGAGGAGCTATTTTGAAAAATGTTAACTTTAAAAAATATTATTTAAGATAAAGTAAATAAACTGCATCGATAACATTTTTGTTTACCTCATTGCTGTTTGCTAACTCAATCTAACCAATCATATTATCCTTTCATAAACTGTCACATCATGATGCCGCACCGTTTATAACAAACAATTCATTTCTCTTATCTATACTACAATTTACAATTAGCATTTCCATTAGGAGTGAGGGTAGCACGGTGGCACAGTGGTAGCGCTGCTGCCTTGTAGTAAGGTGACCTGGGTTCGCTTCCCGGGTCCTCCCTGTGTGGAGTTTGCATGTTCTCCCCGTGTCTGCGTGGGTTTCCTTCGGGCACTCCGGTTTCCTCCCACAGTCCAAAGACATGCAGGTTAGGTGCATTGGCCATCCTAAATTGTCCCTAGTGTGTGCTTGGTGTGTGGGTGTGTGCCCTGCCCAGGGTTTGATCCTGCCTTGCGCCCTGTGCTGGCTGGGATGATAACTACTTTTTTATTAACAATACTAGACATTAAGCCCGTTACAATAACGGGCGCTAGAATAGTAGTGCATAAAAATTAGTAGGAACATCCATCCATCCATCCATTTTCCAACCCGCTGAATCCGAACACAGGGTCACGGGGGTCTGCCGGAGCCAATCCCAGCCAACACAGGGCACAAGGCAGGAAACAATCCTGGGCAGGGTGCCAACCCACCGCAGGACACACACAAACACACCCACACACCAACCACACACTAGGGCCAATTTAGAATCGCCAATCCACCTAACCTGCATGTCTTTGGAATGTGGGAGGAAACCGGAGCGCCCGGAGGAAACCCACGCAGACACGGGGAGAACATGCAAACTCCACGCAGGGAGGACCCGGGAATTGAACCCAGGTCTCCAGATCTCCCAACTGCGAGGCAGCAGCGCTACCCACTGCGCCACCGTGCCGCCCTAGTAGGAACAGTCTATATTAAATGTCAAAGGACCATCTATTTTCTGTTACAGTAATACTGGCTTGTATGTGGCTGTAATATGCGTCACTGTATTGTGTGCCTTTAATTTTTTCTCACAGTAATACGTCTCTCCAGCAAGTATTTTAATCTGTGCTGGCGTGCAGCTGATTATTGTATGTATGGCGTCTCCCCAGCAACGGATTTTATGTGTGCAAAAATAAATCTACTTTTAAAAGTCATCCTATTGTAATATCATGAAAATTCGTATATTTAGGAAAACACTTTACACTTTACCGGGCCAAGTTTGTTAATCGCAAATCTGACATCCTCAGAGTGAACACTTGCACAACAACAAACACTAATCCCACCTCTTTGGGGAAGCTGGTCTCCGCATCTCAGTACCCGATTGGATTTTTCGTGCGTTAAGTTTTAGGTCTTACCTCATTTACCGAAATCCGATTGGATCGGCCGCACGATATTTTATAGGTCCCGCCCTCTCTGTCTTGTGTGAAGTGTCAGACGGCCTTTGAAGCATTGCACCGTGCCCTGCGCATGCGCACTTCACCAGAAGACGCACACACACGGACACCTGGACGCACACAGGGATTTTATTAAAGAAGATATGTTCTTTTCACTTTAAGTAATGTTTACATGAAAAATATGTTTGAATGGAAATAAAAACTTGCACTCTTTGTGTCTTTTTATAGCTCTGCTTCCATTGTGGTAATAATTCTCTTCTTGGGTCTCAATAGGGAACCATTTTTTTTTTATTTGGGTCCTCAGATGTAAAACATTATGAACCCATGATTTAATTTATATATTTGGTAAATACCTTTGTGACTTTTTTTTCTCTTAAAGAAATACTCTGATCAAAAAAGGTAATTTTTATATGTTACTGTAGCAGGCTCGAGTGGGGATCAATGCTGAAAAAACAGCCAACAGAACTGAAATATTCATGAAAAATCTTTATTTACTCAGTCACTTAATTCATATGATAGATAGATAGATAGATAGATAGATAGATAGATAGATAGATAGATAGATAGATAGATAGATAGATAGATAGATAGATAGATAGATAGATAGATTGGGATTTTCAAGATAAATTCTTTATATATAAACACACATAATGTAAAAAACATGAACAGTGAAAGAATGTGAGTTCAAGACAGAAAGAAAGAAGTAGTGGGAAACTGAAAGTGGATAAGAACCAACTGTAAAAGATACATGAGCAAATGGTCGACTATAGCTTTACTAGAGCACGGTAAGAAAATTATTAGTCATGGCTAAAAAACATTTGCTTCACTTAGGCCAAAATGTGGGAAGCTTGTTTTGTTTCTAAAGAAAAAAAAAGAAAACATACAACTATTTAAGAATAAACCAAGGATCACATATGTGACTATTAACAGACTGCAAATGATTCTAATAGGCACCTCATTAGTTTGCTCTACAATGGTTTATTTAAAACAAGTAAAATATGCCATATACATTAGCCAACTCATAAATAAACGTCAGTTAACTTAAACTAAGGAGACAGGCCTGTACAAATGATGCTGGACATGTAATGCTCTTCTCTGAGTGTTTTCTGTTAGAAAGACAGAGTTGGCCCTTTACACTGTAACGCCTACAATATTAGCAGAACATCAGCATCATACGTCTAGGATATTATTCTACATAGAGAGATGATTTTGTTTGGCACTTCATTCCTGGAGCTAGAAAAAAATGTTCACTTTTTTGGTTTTAATCTTAAAATCTGTAGGGTGCATTGTTCCACAGAATTTTAAGCCTAGCAGAACACACTTAAACCAGAAAGAATTACTTTTTTTCTTTAAGTAATTAAAAACACCAAAAGGCCTAAATGTAAATTTAACAATATTTTGAAGCAAATGGATACCAATGATGTGTTAAAATTCTTTACCATCACCAGCAAAGCCTAAGGTTTAAACATTTTGGATAGACATGAAGCAAAACAAGCTCAAAAGCCATGTAATTATTCCACATACACAAGCTAAGCCTAAAAGTGAGACAGTTCTTACAGCTATTACTCAGACAAAAGGTCATAGGCTGTCATGAAAACGCCAAACCATTACTTCTACAAGGATTCTGAAGTGCAGACCACAGATGGGGCTGGTGGCACTTAATCTGTAAACATTTCAGTAGCAACTGCAACTTAGTGAAAGGAAAATACAAATCTGACCAGCTCTGTTGCTGAACTCTACTTAAATGCATTTGTATTTTGATGAATCAGTAGGAGGACAACAAATGCTCCAATATGTCTCTCTGTATTTTATATTGATAGCCAATGCCTTGCCTGGTCCATGGTACTTTATGTGCTGCCGTCAAGTATCATCCACATTAAAATTATTATTTGATTTCAGCTCTGAAAGCTTTGTCTTGTCTTAAATCACTCTGTACTAAGACTGCTGCATTTCAAAAGTGTCACATATGATTCTGATTGTACTCGGATGTACATGAATGTTTCTCTTTGTTGAAACCCAGTTTTATTTGCTTTAATGTCCATGCCTGACTATCAAAAGACTGTAATACATGGACACAAGTCAAAAAAAAAAAAAAAAGTTTACGGTCCCACACATAAATTAATTTCGTCTTAAACTTTTTCATCCAGTCAAATGCTGCCATTCATTTCCATTATAAACATTTAAATTATTCTTGACTCTAAGCTGAGCTTTCACTTTGACATTTTGGCTAAACAGCAGAAAATGTGTTCAATTTGCAGAATAGCTCTAGTGATTGACTATACCCATTTATCTTAGAAGAAATACTTTTAAGAAATTCCTTAACCGTTAATTGAATTACTAAACGTCTATAAGATTATAACTCTCTGTTCTGGACTTGTCTTAAAAGAGTCCCACCAAGCAACACAAATTTTGACCAAGAAAACTCGCTCAACAACACCTACAGTGTAGTTCCCCTTTGGCTAAAACACTGGACTTAGAACCCAACCTTGGAAGGATCTACCATCATGGCATTCTGGGGCCTTTTCACCATTCACAATCCTCCCCCCATGTGCCAAAGTCATCAAAAATGAAGTCAATGAAATGATCAGGAGTCCTCATACTATGAAGAACCCCATGCCCCTCTTCCCTTGAACCTCCGCACACATTAAATGATAAGAGTATTCACATGTGGCACTGTTTACAGTATGATCAACTCTCTGTTAAGCAGCTCCATTCATTAAGTCACCCACCGGCCTGTGGGGATTTTAATGTTTGTCAGGGTAATCCTCACTACTGAATAAGACCAAGTTATTCTAAAACTATGTTCAGGTTATTTTTAAGTTACTTGGTACAAAGCAATAATTAAATAAATAAAAGTACTAAATAATATTATTGGCACATTGCATTGTGAAAGACCACATCCATCCAGTCACTTATCCTCCCTCTCAATCTCCTTGAATGTAGTATTGGTCCATGAGCACTCAAGCAGTTTTATGACTAGCTGGAAAACTGCAGTACAAAGGACACATTTTTCATTTCCCAGTCATTTTCCAATAAAGTCCTTTTCTGGCAGCCAAAAATAAATGTGAGAAAACCAAACATCAGAATTCAACACAAAGAAAACAAAAATTGTTCCCAAAAAGTCAAACCAAAATGTCCTAACATTAACTTTAAATCCTTAGACTTGCTTAGACTTGCTACACTCAAACCTTGCTGCTTTTGTTAGAGACATCAAATCCTCCACCATCTTTAATAACAGAAACACGCAGATGTCACATGCCAGTCCTACACAAAATCATGGGTTATGTCTATTAGAATGACAACAAATGTCTATACTATGAACAATATTGGCCATTATGAAAGATCCACAAGGAAAGGAAATACATTTGGGAAGTGTAAGAATATAAGAAATTTGGCAAATGAAAGAGTCACCAAAAAATAAAGTCTTAATATGAACAGGAGTCAAAATCAGGGGATCAAACAAATGGAGCACCTCAATCAAAATTATAAAAAGAATTCTGAGAATTGTCTGTTTTTCTTTCATTCTCAGCTGTTGCAGTCATGCTTACTGTTACTACAACAACAACAACATTTATTTCTATAGCACATTTTCATACAAACAAGGTAGCTTAAAGGGCTTTACACGATGAAGAAAGAGAAAAAAGAATTAAAATTAGGGAATACTAATTAACATAAAATAAAAGTAAGGTCCGATGGTCAGGGAGGACAGAAAAAACAAAAAAAAAAAAACTCCAGACAGCTGGAGAAAAAAATAAAATCTGCAGGTGTTCCAGGCCACGAGACCGCCCAGCGCCCACTAGGCATTCTATCTAACATTTTAATGGAACACATGGAAGAATTTGATGATGATGGTCATGTGGACTTCTGGCCTTTAATCCATCAATGTAAGGACATTACAGTGCTTTGATTAGGTGGTGGTGGCGCAGATCGAGAAAGTAGTCTGTTGAAAACATATTAGAACATATGACAATAAACCTGAATTGAATGGCCTAACATCCACATCACAATATAATTCAAATGTTCAATAGATACTGGTCCCCTCCTTTAACCGCCACCTTATCGTGGTGGAGGGGTTTGCGTGTCCCAATGATCCTAGGAGCTCTGTTGTCCGGGGCTTTATGCCCCTGGTAGGGCCACCCAAGGCAAACTGGTCCTAGGTGAGGGATGAGACAAAGAGCGGTTCAAACCTTCTATGATGAATGAAAACTTTGGACGCCGTTTTCCCTTGCCCGGACGCGGGTCACCGGGGCCCCACTCTGGAGCCAGGCCTGGAGGTGGGGCTCGATGGCGAGCACCTGGTGGCCGGGCCTGCACCCAGGGGGCTCGGCCGGGCACAGCCCGAAGAGGCAACGTGGGTCCCCCTTCCCATGGGCTCACCACCTATGGGAGGGGCCAAGGAGGTCGGGTGCAGTGTGAGTTGGGTGGTGGCCGAAGGCGGGGACCTTGGCGGTCCGATCCTCGGCTACAGAAACTGGCTCTTGGGACGTGGAATGTCACCTCTCTGAAGGGGAAGGAGCCTGAGCTAGTGCGCGAAGTTGAGAGGTTCCGGCTAGATATAGTCGGGCTCACCTCGACGCACAGCTTGGACTCTGGAACCAATCTCCTTGAGAGGGGCTGGACTCTGTACCACTCTGGAGTTGCCCCCGGTGAGAGGCGCCGAGCGGGTGTGGGTATACTTATTGCCCCCCGACTTGGAGCCTGTACATTGGGGTTTACCCCGGTGGACGAGAGGGTAGCCTCCCTTCGCCTTCGGGTGGGGGGACGGGTCCTAACTGTTGTTTGTGCGTATGCACCGAACAGCAGTTCGGAGTACCCACCCTTTTTGGAGTCCCTGGAGGGGGTGCTAGAGGGCATACCTTCTGGGGACTCCCTCGTTCTGCTGGGAGACTTCAATGCTCACGTGGGCAATGACAGTGAGACCTGGAAGGGCGTGATTGGGAGGAATGGCCCCCCCGATCTGAACCCGAGCGGTGTTTTGTTATTGGACTTCTGTGCTCGTCACGGATTGTCCATAACGAACACCATGTTCAAGCATAGGGGTGTTCATATGTGCACTTGGCACCAGGACACCCTAGGCCTCAGTTCGATGATCGACTTTGTGGTTGTGTCGTCGGACTTGCGGCCACATGTCTTGGACACTCGGGTGAAGAGAGGGGCGGAGCTGTCAACTGATCACCACCTGGTGGTGAGTTGGCTTCGATGGTGGGGGAGGATGCCGGTCAGGCGTGGTAGGCCCAAACGTGTTGTGAGGGTCTGCTGGGAACGTCTGGCAGAGCCCCCCTGTCAGAAGTAGCTTCAACTCCCACCTCCGGCAGAACTTCGACCATGTCCCGAGGGAGGTGGGGGACATTGAGTCCGAATGGGCCATGTTCCGTGCCTCTATTGTTGAGGCGGCTGACCGGAGCTGTGGCCGTAAGGTGGTCGGTGCCTGTCGTGGCGGCAATCCCCGAACCCGTTGGTGGACACCGGTGGTGAAGGATGCCGTCAAGCTGAAGAAGGAGTCCTACAGGACCTTTTTGTCCTGTGGGACCCTGGAGGCAGCTGATAGGTACCGGCAGGCCAAGCGGAATGCGGCTTTGGTGGTTGCTGAGGCAAAAACTCGGGCATGGGAGGAGTTTGGGGAGGCCATGGAGAACGACTTTCAGACGGCTTCGAGGAGATTCTGGTCCACCATCCGGCGTCTCAGGAAGGGGAAGCAGTGCAGTGTCAACACTGTATATGGTGGGGATGGTGCGCTGCTGACCTCGACTCGGGACGTTGTGGGTCGGTGGGGGGAGTACTTCGAAGACCTCCTCAATCCCATTAACATGCCTTCCAATGAGGAAGCAGAGCCTGGGGACTCAGAGGTGGGCTCCCCCATCTCTGGGACTGAGGTCACCGAGGTGGTCAAAAAACTCCTTGGTGGCAGGGCCCCGGGGGTGGATGAGATACGCCCGGAGTTCCTCAAGGCTCTGGATGTTGTAGGACTGTCTTGGTTGACACGCCTCTGCAACATCGCATGGACATCAGGGACAGTGCCTCTGGATTGGCAGACCGGGGTGGTGATCCCCCTCTTTAAGAAGGGGGATCGGAGGGTGTGTTCCAACTACAGAGGGATCACACTCCTCAGCCTCCCTGAAAAAGTCTATTCAGGGGTCCTGGAGAGGAGGGTCCGTCGGATAGTCGAGCCTCGGATTCAGGAGGAACAGTGTGGTTTTCGTCCTGGTCGCGGAACAGTGGACCAGCTCTATACCCTTAGCAGGGTCCTGGAGGGTGCATGGGAGTTTGCCCAACCAGTCTACATGTGTTTTGTGGACTTGGAAAAGGCATTCGACCGTGTCCCTCGGGGAATCCTGTGGGGGGTACTCCGAGAGTATGAGGTACCGGCCCCCCTGATAAGGGCTGTTCGGTCCCTGTACGATCGGTGCCAGAGCTTGGTCCGCATTGCCGGCAGTAAGTCGAAACCGTTTCCAGTGAGAGTTGGACTCCGCCAGGGCTGCCCTTTGTCACCGATTCTGTTCATAACTTTTATGGACAGAATTTCTAGGCGCAGCCAGGGCGTTGAGGGGGTCCGGTTTGGTGGGCTCAGGATTGGGTCACTGCTTTTTGCAGATGATGTTGTCCTGTTTGCTTCATCAGGCCGTGCTCTTCAGCTCTCTCTGGATCGGTTCGAAGCCGAGTGTGAAGTGGCTGGGATGAGAATCAGCACCTCCAAATCCGAGACCATGGTCCTCAGCCGGAAAAGGGTGGAGTGCCCTCTCAGGGTTGGTAGCGAGATCCTGCCTCAAGTGGAGGAGTTCAAGTATCTCGGGATCTTGTTCACGAGTGAGGGAAGAATGGAGCGTGAGATCGACAGGCGGATCGGTGCGGCATCCGCAGTAATGCGGGCGCTGCATCGGTCTGTTGTGGTGAAAAAGGAGCTGAGCCGCAAGGCGAAGCTCTCAATTTACCAGTCGATCTATGTTCCTACCCTCACCTATGGTCATGAACTATGGGTAGTGACCGAAAGAACAAGATCGCGAATACAAGCGGCTGAAATGAGTTTCCTCCGCAGGGTGTCTGAGCTTTCCCTTAAAGATAGGGTGAGAAGCTCAGTCATCCGGGAGGGGCTCAGAGTAGAGCCGCTGCTCCTCCGCATCGAGAGGAGTCAGATGAGGTGGCTTGGGCATCTGATCAGGATGCCTCCTGGACGCCTCCCTGGTGAGGTGTTCCGGGCACATCCAACCGGGAGGAGGCCCCAGGGAAGACCCAGGACACGTTGGAGGGACTATGTCTCTCGACTGGCCTGGGAACGCCTTGGGATTCTCCCGGAAGAGCTAGAAGAAGTGGCCGGGGAGAGGGAAGTCTGGGCATCTCTGCTCAAGCTGCTGCCCCCGCGACCCGACCTCGGATAAGCGGGAGACAATGGATGGATGGATGGAATAGATACTGGTGTAATCCATCCATCTATCTTTCTATCCTGGTTATCAAGGGCAGGGTTGTTTGGTAGCTGGAGCCTATTCCAGCAACCATAGGACACAAGGCAGAAACACCACCTTGACAGGGTGCCAGTCCATCACAAGGTGAACACACACACACACACACACACGCACACACACACACACACGCACACACTCTAGAGCCAATTTAGCAACACAAATTCATATAACCTGCATGTCTTTGGACCGTGGCAGCAAACCCATGTAAACACAGGGAGAACATGTAAACTCCGTACAGGAAAAACTCAGGACATGAGCTCCTGTCCCCTTACAGGAAAGAAGCAGTGCTACCACTGTGCCACCATGCCATCCACTAGTATAATATATTTGTACCTTAGATAGTTTTGAAACAGATTTTTTTTTTAACAAATAACAAACATACTACTGGTTAACACTGCACAGTGACACACCTTTTGTCCATCAAAATATTTGTCAGATTTGGTAGCAGGTATTCAGCTCTCTTGAGCCGATAAAGCTATAGGTTTTTCACAGTCACTCATTCATTCACACTGCCACTGCCAAGATGCGGCTTCTTACTGTCCATTTTCTGTTCGCATTGACTTGCCAAATTGAACTGTCCAGCATGTCAGGTAATATTCTTGAAGGGGCTTGTTCTCTTATTGCACAACCTTCACATACAAGTCCACACACAAAGACATTACCTTTAAGATATTTATACACCAACACAAAATCTCTTGTTCCATTTCCTTTTTTTTTGTTCATTTAAATGTGTTTACAAGGGTTCCACTAATATTTAGCATACTGGTAAATTGTGTTCTATGAAATACATACCAGAAGTTGAATTTCATGTGTTATTACTGGATTAACTGGTATATCGCCCACTAATGAACTGTAGCTTTCAAATAAGCATCTGCAAAAAATGAGTGTATATATATATATATATATATATATATATATATATATATATATATATATATAGATATATACAGTATATATATATATATATATATATATATATATATATATATATATATATTTATACAGTACACCCCCCAAAATTCGCGGGGGTTACATTCCTAGAGCACCCGCGAATTGTGATGCCTATTTTTATAGTTTAAACCCTAAATATGCCCCCAAAACACTTTAATGTCATTTCAACCTCAGCTTAATACATTACCTACAAAAATAATATAAAGGTAAACCCGTATACTGTACAGTACTGCACTGATATTTCACCCACAGTGCTAGAATGTAAAATACCGATGTTACCGCTATATATACTGTAATTCATGCAAGCGCGTTTTCATTGCCAGAAGCCTTAGAAGGTGCAGGGCGTTTCGGTGGCATCTTGGGGCTTTAACCCTTAAACTGCCACATACTTGGGGGTTAATGCATCCCTAGACGCCGAATACTTTTTTGCTGCACTTTTTAAGTAAACGTCACAATTCACAAAGAAAAAGTGAAATTTTAATGGAACAGATTTTTTTCATGCAAAGAGCATCACAATTACTGCAACACTGATCATTTTATACACTGCTATAATGAACTGTAAAAACTATTTAAAAAACTACTGGAACAATATGTACAAGGTGCAACTGACGCCATTAATGAAATTCAGTAAATCACCGAGCGAACTGTGCTTGAACTGGCAGCACGCAAGCACACAGAGGTAAACGCTGATACTTGCAGGCTAGTCTAGTGCAGCGGCTGAATCCCAGAGACCATGAGGTTGCAGTGCTCCAGGGGCCGGCAGTGGTCTCATGAGCTGGCTGCTCAACGAATGTACGGCACTGACTAATCAGCTCCAGAGTACTGGTAAATTGCACTGGGAACTGACAATAGCCGGTTGCGGCGTTGAATGAATGTACGTCGCCGGATATACTCGGCTCCTACGTGCTGGCAAATGGAACTGGGAAACAACTATAGCCAGTTGCGGTGGTTTAAGGATTAAGAAGAACAAAACAAAAAACACGAGAATACTCAGCTTAAGATGCATCACAGGGCAGCAGTCAATCAGCAGCAAGGAAAAATTAATAATGCTGTAGTGGTTCCGGTGCCGCTAAGATTCACACTTCGAGAAGACGGCGATTTATTTATTTTTATGGTGGAGATTCCAGGGACGCACCCAGCCTTGACCCGACATGCACACACTCACAAACAGAGACAAAAACAAAGCAAATCGGTAATCAAACAGCAAATAAAGAATGTAATGAAAACAAATGAAAGCAACAATACCACCCCTGTGCCCCTTACAGCGATTATACATTAAATACAACAAAGCACCAACAAAACACAGAGTAAAGTCCATGAAAAATGGCAACAGATGAAATGTAATGATGAAAATAGATAGTCCAGAGTTTGAATGGGAATGTAAAAATAGTTCTTCTGGTAGTTCCTGAAATGGTGAAGACGGGTGGACGAGTTCAGGAGCGCTCCTTTCTTCACCGGATAGCCATGAATCCACTTACAGTCCTCACGTACACTGGCAGGCAACAGACAATCCAGACCCCAACCACAAAACGATCCAGGACAAAACGAATAAGTACAGGCAACCCACCAGAAGGCAGGCAGAGAGACAGGAACTTGGAACACAAATTACAAAAACTTTTTTTTCTTTTGGCCACCGGCTCCCTTTTTAAAAGCTGCACTGACATCCTTTGACCCAAACAGCCCCTGCACCCCCAGCAGAAAACCAATCAGAGCCACTGCAGGGACTGCTGGGAGTTACAGTTTCAAATTCTAGTAAAGTACAATGCTCTCGGATTGGCTACTTTCACCATCCCAAGCCACGTTTTCCTCTACGGTTGCTTCCTGCTCTCTCTACAGTGCAGTACTGCCACGAAAAAGGCCATAAAAAATTGCGGAGGATATTTGCGGTTTCCACTAACAATTATTAGTTAGGTTCTAAGGAAAAATCCGTGAATGACTGGGGCCACAAACCCTGAACCACGTCTTTGCGGGGGTCTACTGTATATATTGTCACACATGCGTGCATAGGAGGCAGCTAAAGGGCTCAAAAGAAGGTAGTTCCAAGTCAAACCAGCAGAGTGCACTAATCCTTTATCTTTTATCCCTGCAGACCAAACACAGAAAATTCCGCCTGGACTAGATGACGGCACTTACGGTTCCAGGGCCCAATGACAGCACTTTCAATTCCAATTTTGATGGCACCACTTCCGGTTCCTGTCTAGATGACATCATTTCCTATGCCCGACTTTAAAAACTGGCATATTCCTTCTGCCAATCAGTTCTGTTTTGGATTCGTACCTGTAACAACCTTTCATTTACTTATTTTGCCTATTTTTTTTAGCTATACAGGCTGCCCAAAACCTTTTCCTGTGTCAAGGCGTGTTATTTCCACTATATATATAAATATATAAAAATACATATATATATAAGGCATATTCAATAGAGTGGAAGTGAGGTTGTAACAAGTATGGTATGTTATGATATGTATAAATAATTTTTCAAAATATTAAGATGCAAACAGAGGATGATGAAGACTCCTTGCTCCAATAATCATATCAACTCTGAAAACTGCTGTTTTCTAAACAGTGCAGTTAGTTATTCCAGTACAATCAAAATTTGCAATATATAGGTACCAGCTTCTTACTAAAACATTCATAAGTCGTCATCCAAGGTTTCAATCTAAACAAAACTATGCAACCTGAAACGATTTTACCTGTCCAAATCTAGCCAAGTTTTGCATGCATATTTTTGTGCCTCTCAAGTAGAGAAACAAGTGCTAGCACACTGAGGAGAATCACAGATGAATAGATGTTACATTTGATAATTAACAACTTTCAATTGATATTGAATGCAGGTAGACTGTTTGACATAAGGCAGAGATGCAGATCAGATACATTGACAGTTTGGTTGTAGGGGAAAATCAGGTAGGCTGCATATTCCTGTGTTTATGAAGGTAAATGTTTTATGTATTTGTGGCCTGGTTTTAAAATCGCTATGCATACTGAATAAAGGATATTTACAAATAAAGTAGGATAGAATGCTACATACAGTATGTGAAAAAGAAGGTTCCATCTGCTGTAGCAACACATTAACTTAGTGTTTGGACATCATTTAAGTGCAAACTAAATGTTCTTTCTTGCTGTTTTCAAAGGGCCTCAACAACACTGCACACTTAATCTCTAAGTTTTTCTTAATTCTGAATGCCTATAACCATAATTATCAACAGTGAGCTACAGTAGCTCCTGTCAATTATGGCTACTAAGCAGATATGTCTCAAAAGTAAATATGAGGTGAGACAGAATACATTAAGTGATTAATATGTATCTAGTGAAACCAGAATAACATAAATCACATTTTTAGGCAATATCTGCCAGCTTGAGAACCTCTCAAAAATTACAAGGTTAAAAAGGAAAGTTAACTCAATAAAATAAAAGAATGAATTCATTTAATTCTAAAATATTGCTAGCATGAGCGTAAATAACCAGTTTTAACTCTTTAAAATTCATTACAGACCTATAGAGACTCTTGCCTGTCACATCACATGAGATTGCAAACACATATTTAATGCTGTTGACATAGCATCTTGTTAAGACATAAATGAGTAGTATTATAAGAATTATACAATTAATCTAAATTGAAATGATGCACTGTATGCAATAGAGGTAGACAGATACAAAAAGCTTCAACAGTCCAGTTTGGTCTAAAAGGTTAATAAAACAGGACAAGAAAAAAATGTTGTAAGATACTGTAGCCTAACTGTAAGAATGTTGCTTTCAGAATGCATTAGAAGGGCTTCAAAATTAAGCACATTCATGGACATCCAAAGAGACATTTCTTGTAATTAGAGGAGTTAGCTATTACCGGATCTTTCATTTCAAAACTTTTTGATTAGTTTTAGTGGGTTTCAAACTAAGTTTCAGAAGGCCTCAGTGGATGCAGATTTATTTCAACAAATTTCACAATCTGGATACTTTCTTGATGGAATGTATCAAATAGTGACATGGATTTATTTTGCTGTTATTCTGCTACATCACTGATGTATGCTTTGGACACTTCCAGTGGTTGAGTTCCACCTGCAATGCTCAAATCACTTGACACTTTAGCTGTGTCTTGGTTTACATTCCTCTGCAGTGCACTTAATGTTGGGTTTTGTGTTGATTACTTGTTGTGGGTATTCTAATACTGTAAACAACTCTGTGGGAAAACATAAAAAAAGGCTTGGCCATGAAGAGTCTTCTGATTACTAAAGTGACTGATATAATCATGGATAAGTGGGCCAGGTGTATGTGGATATGGAAATTTGTTATTCCCTTTATCTATTAAGGTTTTGTGGACGTACAGTAGTTGTGGGATTATGTAGCCTAACTATCTTGTCGAAGGCATTCCAAGACTATGTCAGCAAAATTTCTGTTTGCATATCTAGTATTACATTGATTTTACTTAAAGGTGGGAAAAGGACTCCTTCAAGTATGCATCTTGCTTTCTTTAATCTTTGGGAACTCAATGTGCAACTAAAGCTTACCGACTATAAACTGTAAGTACCAGATGGTTCAATCTTTGGTATCTGCAGATAAAGTGGTTCTCTTGGCTTCATCTTACTATGATCTCTGACATTACCTTAAGAGTTATCAAATCTTTGGTATCTGCAGTTAAAGTGGTTCTCTTGGCTTCATCTTACTATGATCTCTGACATTACCTTAAGAGTTATCAAATCTTTGGTATCTGCAGATAAAGTGGTTCTCTTGGCTTCATCTTACTATGATCTCTGACATTACCTTAAGAGTTATCAGCTTTAATAGATTTGGTCAGAAATGAGAGCCAGCACTTTCAATTCTACATATGTGGTCACCTCCTGGATAAGAGTGGCTTGATCACTGGAGATCAGAAAGCAGAAGCTACCACAAGAGGGTGAGCTGAAGTTCTTCTGGGCCATGTTCAAGAGTCAAAGTAAAGATGAACTAGGAGATTAGTGAGGCAGCCGCAGTACAGCTCTAATTTATCACCACTCTCCAGTACCAAGTCCAAGGACAACACTTGCAGTTTTATAGTTTCATTAGCTTTTTTATCCATCTAAGACAAGTTGAAATGTACAGTATGTAATCAATGTAGACCTCAGTGTTAAAATTTGTAGTGCACCATGAAATGCATATGTCTCTGTTATATGTCATTTGTATGGAATTTGTAAAAGCAGTGTTAATGTTTGTGATGTGCCATCTGTTGGAATGACAACTTCGATTAATTTTATTACTACAAACGTTTGTGATGTGCGATCTGGAATGACAATGACAAAGGAACCAGACAGACATATATCCTTTTATTAGGGTGGATGTTCATTCTTTGGCCTAAGAGCATGAGGTTTGGGCAGTGACTGAAAAATGAGACTGAAAAGACAAGCAGACAAAATATGATTCCTGCATTGAGTTACTCTTGGCGATAAGGTTACAAACTTCACAGTCTCAGAAGACTTTGGAGGAGAGTCACTGGTCCTCCAAATCAAGAGTAAGTTAATTAGATAGTTAGCTCATTTTTTCACACTTAACCTCAAATAAGGCAAGTAAATATTTAATAACTTCCACAACATACATTAAAAAAATGACTCAGTACAGTAATTAATAAAATTTCCAGTCAAGGAGCAGACAACAGGCATTGATAATATAGTGTTTAACCTTATATATAAATGTAATGAAATATTATTATTATAACTTATAGCTATAACCTTAGACACATACACTTTAGAATTTAGAAACAAGAACAATAGATGGGATGGAAGACCTCAAGCTGGGACCATTTAGAGCAGAGTTTGATAGAGTTGCTTTGCTATTTAATGAGAATCCTCCCAGGTGTCTTTCACAGGAGGTGAACCAGATACATTACAGTGACAGACTCAGGGCATAATGGAGAGGTTATACCTCTCATTTGGCCTGATCAATGCACCATTAGCAACTTTGGCATTGGTGACTTTAGAGACTTCTGCTCTGGCCAACTCGGTCTTTTATCACTGTGACCCACATAAGGAAAAGCTGAAAGTAAATAATAAGAGATCTGGATTTAAATGAACAACAATATCTCTTAAAATATCTGTATAACTCGTTAGAAATTTAAATATATAATACTGTAGGTATAATAGTTGTTGGCCACAATTTATAGTCATCTTGAAGGCAACCCGAGGGTCCAAAAGAACACTACAAGAATTTAAATTAGTGTAAAGATTTGTGAGGCCATTTTTCTTTAGATTAAGAGTGAATGATAATGTTTGAATATATTAACTGATACAATAGACTATGAGTGCCACAACCAGGTTAACCTTTCAGGATGATAATCTCAGAAGATGAGGTGTAAAGTCACAAATGGACTGAAACCATAAGGTGTCTTAGGGCTGGTTTATATTTCATGCTCAGAACGCATATGCGCACGCATTATGGCTGCCACGCACCGCGACTCATTTGATGCGTTTTCTGAGCACGTCTTCAGAAATTAAAGCGATGCGTGCATGAGTTGCAGTACCAGTAAAAAGTCAGGGGGCACAGTGTGATAAAAGTTGAAACTTAATGTCTGAATCTCTGTTAACTATCTACTTGTGACAGAAAGCCGCTTTGAGGATCCTTTGGGATAGATGTTCATGCTTTGGTGTTTGATGAATGGTTCGATGCGGTGAAGCAAAATGCCGACATACAAATGTATTTGTGATACTTTTATATTCAAGCGTTGCATATTACTTTAAAAGACTCACATACCATCTTCTGTGGCGTCTTTTTTTTTGCACCTTCACAACAGCATCAGAATGTACAGCAGCGTATTTGAGCCAGAGAGAAAAAAATTAAGAACATGATGAAAAGGTGTATTTTGTGGTTAAAGTGGAAATTTTGGCTTTAATCTCGAAATGTCCACTTTAACCTTGTAGTTTATAATTCAAGTAGACCGTCGTAAATGTCATCTTAAAACCGACCCTGTTGTTAATAGCTATGTGCTTCTGGGGTTTCCTCCTTCTTGGCAAGCAGCAATAGATCACCACACAGAACACATTCAATTTATGATATTCCAGCTCTCTGCACTTTTAGAATCCTTAAATTTATAATTGATATCACTTTCATGATGAAATGCATTAAAACATTTTACAAATAAATCGTTAACTTTGTTTAAATAATCCATCCATCCATCCATTTTCCAACCCGCTGAATCCGAACACAGGGTCACGGGGGTCTGCTGGAGCCAATCTCAGCCAACACAGGGCACAAGGCAGAAACCAATCCCGGGCAGGGTGCCAACCCACCGCAGGACACACACAAACACACCCACACACCAAGCACACACTAGGGCCAATTTAGAAATGCCAATCCACCTAACCTGCATATCTTTGGATTGTGGGAGGAAACCGGAACCCCCGGAGGAAAACCAAGCAGACATGGAGAGAACATGCAAACTCCACACAGGGAGGACCCAGGAAGCGAACCCAGGTCCCCAGGTCTCCCAACTGCGAGGCAGCAGCGCTACCCACTGTGCCACCGTGCCGCCCTGTTTAAATAATGAATACTGTTAATAATTACACATATGGGGGTTGCACAATGGCAGAACGGTAGCACTGCTGCCTCGCAGGGTGTCACGTCGCTGGTGTTCCCTGCCTGGAGTTTGCATGTTTTCCTGGTGGGTTTCCACAGTGTTCTCCGGTTTCCTTCCAAACATATGCAGATTTGGAGAATTGGTGATGCTAAAATGATGCTAGTATATGTGTGTACTGGTATGCACCTTGCGATGAGCTGATGCCCCATCCAGTGATTGTTTCTGCCTCGTGCCCAATGCTAGCTGGAATGGGTGCATCAATGGATTGATGGGTTTAATCATTAAACATCCATCCTGTTCAGAGATATTGAGGCAAGGTGTCCTTGGAATTTAATGGGTGTTTCAGGCAATTCACAACACAGTGAAGCCGAACCTGTTCTCATTGTGATGATATCTTGCACTGTCACCAGGTATAATCTTCCAGATTTACGTAAAGTATGAGTGCAAGTATAAACAGTACAAAACTTGCGTAGCAGTAGTGTCCGCTGGAGCACGCGTCACATGAAGTGTAAACCTGGCCTAGTAAATTAAATTAAGAGAAGACAGACACATGACCCTAAACAAAATCCCAAAGAAAAAAAAATTATATATACGATATATACACACATACATATATATACATTTATATAAAATGTAACAGAATCTTTATTCCACGTTTTAAAATGTTACCCTGCTATACCACACATTTTCTGTAAGTGGATGCAATTAGGAAATGAATTAATTTTAGAAGCCTAGTTATGAGGAATGACACCATGCTGCTATTGTTGAAGCTGGCAGATTTTTGGAACACAGGGCCAAAGTATTGTCAAGTGAAAGGATATTAATAACCCATTTGAATGACAGACTGTTGAGCTCTCATTATCCACAACAGCTGACAAAAGAACAGCTGACAGGAAGCGGCAGGAGTCTCACTCCAGTGCATCTGACAGGGGTAGCCCTTAGAAAATGCTGCCATAAAAAATCTCCAGCTAAAAAAAGAAGCAAGTCTAGGCTTGTAAGAATTGTTTTACTGATGGGATAATAAGAGCCCTAAATCAGATGATGGTTTTAAAATGGCAGCTTCCTTATCCTAGTTGCATTTAAAACTAGTGCTAAATGTCAGACACATGATGTGCCAGTTATATAAAAATTACTTTGATATGCACTCCTAATTCAGACAATAGGCAGGTAGGGAAAACAATTCTTTCTTGTATTACCAGACATGAGACAATTCAGAGAAAAGACATCACAAAGAGACAAACATACTAGTAACTAAGCTTAAAGAAAAAAGACTGAGTGATTGACTATTGGTCCCTATAGTAAAGGAATTAACGTCTCCAAAGTCTTATTATTGCACCTCACTCGTTTTACTTTACTGCACTTACAGACACTTGGCCTTCTCCTGACCCTCACATACTTCCAGCTTCCTAAATATCTACCATACAAGGAAGCACATGATTAGGTTCAGGGGTTATCGTAAAATCCAAAGGGTCACCATGTCATGCTTTTAGCTTCAATTGCATAATAAGACCACTTACACCTTTCAAAACTGGCTTCTGAAAGCCCACTCAACCAAACTTACTATAAGAATTGCAATGGGTGCACATTGCTGCAGTATTTTACAACTAGCCAAAGAGCATAAATGAACTCACAATGTGAGATAAGCAGCATCACATGCACCATTACAACTCTAAAACATGCTCTTAATTCAGGACATGCAAACTCATTGAAATCATACTTTGACGATTAAAATCTCCCCCCGTCTTTTCAGTAAGAATTTTAGACTAAGTGAAATAAAGTGAAGCCAATCTCTAGACATGCAGTCTCATCACTGATATGTGCCCTGAAAAAGACTGAGAAACATTAAGCACACAGGACAATCAAAAATGTTGAAATTATTGGCAAGTCTGAGACACGAAATGGGGCATGCCGACTGGCTGTGAATGACTTTTTTTAGGCCTTTAATGCTGTAAAGGTGCTTAGAGTGTTAAAAAAGGCAGCCAAGAATCAGGAGTATACCAACTGATACAATTTGTTATAAGTTGTGTTACTTAGTAGATGTGTTTTGGGATTCTAGTTCATCTACTGAAGTAGATTTAACATAGGAGGAATATGGATGCATATTACAATGAATGTTTGGGCTGAGAAAATACAGTGAGGTTAAAGCCACCTTTTATCTATTATTTGGGCAGCCTACAAGCTACTGGTGCTCAGATTTTGCATAGCACTTTCCATGCAGCTCCACATGCTCTCAATGGCCACTTCCTAAGTATTTTATTCCATGTTGGCTGCACCTCACACTTCACCTGCACTCAAAGGCAACATCATTGGCCTCATTTTCCTCAACTCTGAGTTGATCCAAACCAGAATCCTTTAGAAGACTCACCAGTGGCCATGCACCCACTCTATTGAACTATAGGAAAAGAGAAGCACCTCTGAAGTGATTGCAGGTAAATGTTCCCTATTTCTGCCCTCTTCTTCCACACTCTGAAGGAGCTCCTTTCATGACATAATGATTCTGCTGTATGGTATTTCTTTTCTCCTACTTTCATTTTCTTTCAAAGTGAACCCAGGAAACAAACATTATACCCAGTGACCTCTCACGAAGCTACTAGCACACTGCAGAGTAACCAGCAAATAAAACTATGCAAAATGGTGACACTCATGCAAAACAAGACGCTTTCATAAGAAGTGGAAATAAATAAATATACGAAAACTACCTGAAATTGATAAACTGTTATAATGAATGGCTACAATGACCTCAAAAATGTACACAGGTGAATAAATCCTGTGAAAAAACACAATGAAACTATGAAAAATAACCAGTCATGACACATGACATACAGTAGACATACATAGACATAAAAAAGAAATTAAATACACTATAGAGTAACTCAAATTATTTTTCAACTTTAACAGTTTTCTCTCTCTAAGGTTTGTACATGCTTTGAGGCAGTAATTTACATAATTTGAAAACTCTAATCACTCTTTATTTTGATTCAGCTTCCCAGGGAGGCACAGGCGTAGATTAAAGGAGCCTTCTGTTTCTGCATGCAGTGTAACATACTGTCTAAGAAACTGCTTGCTGTATCAGAAAGATGCTAGTTCAACTGCTAAAATGGTTGAAAAACGGTTTGAAGAACAAAACAACTAGTTTGAGGTGTTGACTTGGCCTCCAAATTCTCCAGATGTCAATCCAATCGAGCATCCGTGGGATGTGCTAGAGCAGTGGTCCCCAAACTTTTTGACAGCAAGGACCACTGTATTAGATGCAAATTTTTCCACGGACCGGTCGGGGGGGGAGGGGGGGGCAGTTTTATACACAATTTACATGACATTTCTATTATTATTAAGTTATTAAGCAGTTCGCATACGTTTGCAACCTGAGATTTTTCTTCTTTTTTTGCATATAACAAAGACATATGCTTTGCATTTGCCATTCCAACAGATTGCACATCACAAACATTAACACTGTTATCGTTTTTTTCGTGTCTGCCGTTTCTATAGGAGGGTGACAATGAGTTAAATTCCAATGGATGTTTTTCAAATGTTGACAAGCAATAAGCAAAAGGTATCACTGAAAACCACAGAAAACAAAAACAGCAAAAGAAAAAACAGTACGAGGAAAGTTCGAAGAAAGAATTTTTTTTTACAATGTTTCTGTTTGGGGATCATTGTGCAAATGTGCACATCTGAGCTGCGACCACAGATCTAACTGCTCTGTGGATGATTCGTTCAAGCATTTCAAGGTCACTTCGTTGTAATGAAAGCATCTGCTGAATGTACTTCGTAGTAACGCGATTTTTATAGACTCGTGTCATATGGGGAAACTGTCGGGACCGTAACAATACTTTGTTGTAATACTCTCTCACCTCGGTCCCTCTCCTCTCTCTGCGCCGCTGCAAAGCCCCGCCCGCCAAGCGTTCTGAAAAGTCTGAGTGAGTCTCCGTTGCCGGCAGTTCTCTCGCGGCCCGGCTGTCAGACGGCTGCGGCCCGGTAGTGGGTCGCGGACCGGTGGTTGGGGACCCCTGTGCTAGAGGACCCACCTTGCAACTTACAGGACTTCAAGGATCTGCTGCTGACGGCTTGGTGCCAGATACCACAGCATACCTTCAGAGGTCTAGTGCAGTCCATGCGTTGACAGCTCAGGAGTGTTTTGTCAGCAAAAGGGGAACCTACTCAATATTAGGTGGGTGGTCATAATGTTACAGCTGATTGGTATATATCAAATTCTCAAGGAAGGTGTTTACTATAAATTGTTATATTGTTTGAAAAGCAGAGCACATTTGGCTTGCTGCAATAGCGTCTTTGGTGAACTTGAAAATGAATAAAATCAATGAGTCAAACAGAAATAATCAAGAGGTGAAACAATGCATTCAATCGTAAAGAAAATGTGTGATACATCAGATAAAGGATTAAAAACAAGAACGCTCTTGTTTTGTTCTGAGTGGATTCCTACTTAAATATAAGCAATCAAATGTGTAGCGACATTCCCAAAAGGAGATATCCTGTAGAAGGTAAGATCGATTTTCTATCTGCTGTATGATTTCACTAGTTTTTTAAAAGAGGACATGCCCAGGCTAATCAGGCTGTGCAAACCAAGAATGGCAGGATTTCCAAAAGACACAATTTATTGGCCCAATACAAATGTGTGCAGATGTGTGTGTAAGTACTCTCTGTAACGGGCAGGTCTGCAAGTAAAGTGGGCTTGAAAATGCATAAATTAAATGAATAAAGCCATCTGTATTTGTTACCTATTGTATCTTATTTTAAATAGAATTTGCAACTCAACAAAGATCCCTTGACGCAAAAAAAGTATAGCAGATCATCAAAAATACATAAACATGATGATTCTAAAATAAGAACAGTAGGAAAATTTTAGAGTTAGGTCTTACATGCTTTGAAGTATATCATTTTAATAATAAGAAAAAAGTGGATAGATCAGTTTAACAGCCTTTTGTATTGCAAAATTTCACAAGTCTTTAAAGTGATTCATGCCATTTTCTTGCAAAATATTTTTGACCCTCAGATATTTATCAGAATAGTGGTCTCCTGACAAGGAAGTGCCTTATGACACATTGCCAGTATTACAAACTTAAATAAAGCATCAAACTACTACTTGGGCATTTTGCGATGATTTGAACGACTTCAGATCACATTGATGACTTGTCCAAGCAAAATATGATGTTGTGACACATGTGCGCCTGGTGGTACCACGCCAGGACAAGAGGGGGCGCTGTTGCTAACACCGTCTTCCTTCTCACCTATAGTTCTGATGGGCAGCCCCAGAAAAACTCCTAGTTTTCCCCTCCTTTTCCAGTCTGGATGCAATAAAAACCATCCCTGGAAGATGGTGGCTCAGACTGGAACCCCTGCCAATGGAGATGGAGCATCTGTTGACAATAACCTTGTTGCTTTATGCTTTCATAAGTTTCAGACCTGCTAAGATTTCTGTTGAATTATTCTCACAGTTTGAGTGACTTTCTTTTGTTTGTGGAAGCTAGAAGTCTGTTACTTAAAGAGGTAAGTTCAGCTGATACCCCAACCATTTCTCCTGGCTCCCTAACAATCTGTCCACCGGTAAGAATGTGTATTTTACAGCTATATTCCTGTTGAGAATTACTACATAACTGTATATTGCATGTCAGTTAGAATGCAGGGGTTCGTCTTAAGTCACACTTTCATTATTAGAACTCAACTCTATTTTTGCATAAAAAATGAAAATATATTTAATTTTATTTAAATTAAAAGAATATTTAATTCCATCTCTGATTATAAGCTAAGCATTACTGGATGTGTCATGTCTACACTGGTACAGATACATTGGTCAACAAGCTATTTACTTTTTTACACATAGTTGGTAAGCAAATTGCTTAGGGTAACACAGTGACGTTTTAGACAAAGGTTTTTAAGTCACTATGGCACACATAAAGCTCAACACTTATTTGTCCATGATATTAATTCTTGTAAAAATTGCATTGCTTAGTTTCAAGGTGCTTCATATAAACCAATAGTATGTCCCACTGTACAAGGTACGACAATTTAGTGCCCGAAATGAACCGGAATTAAAAATACATGAGCCATTCCGGTCATTAAACTGTCGCACCTCATATGCCACTATGGCCTGCTTCCACGTCCCTTTGTCACATACTGTAATTGTGTAACGCATGGACACAATTAAAAGAAGAAAATCATCCCCACTGAGCTTACACATATGAAGGAAAGGCAGATGGCATTTTAGCTTACACAAACATTAGGCAACCTATGTGTGCTCACCTCTGCTGTCTCCTGCAGTACTTAAACATTTTTTATTATCTGTTATGTAATTTAGAATTCATTGACTTTACAGTTATCAAAAACTAAAAACATTAAAATTAAATTTAAATAAATTACTACCTTAAAAAGAAAAGGTACTCATTAGTAAACTAAATACATTTTCATGCTGTTGAAAACTTCAGGCAGAAACCTATGTAATGCAGACACTATATACAGTAAATACAGAATGTGCTTACACTAGCAGATATTTTAGGGTATCTCTGGTGTTATTTCAATATGGATGGCACATATCCCATGGAAGAGTGGAAGAACAGCTAAAACAATGGCAGCCCTCAAAAACTCTGGGGCCATATGACCCATATGACACAAAGATGGTGGTGTTGCGTAAAGAGAAAAATATAGAACTTTCTCATTTTACCCTAATAACAAAAACTGAGAAAATTATAATCCCCAACTTCTAAAACTCCTAGATTATAGGTTGTGTAAATCCATCCTGGAAATCCCATCAAAATTAATAAAGTCACAGAGCACAACACCATTATGGCTGGGAACAAATGTTTCTTGGTCAGCTTATCAAAGCTCACATTACTGGTTCTGGTGGGGTGTGTGCTGGCTTGATATTCAGCAAATACTGCATAATGGGCATAAAATACTTTTAGGTTGTCAAAGGAGGAAAATGAGAAAAGGCAGAAGTACAGGGTTATGTGGATCTTGCCCTAGAATTTTGAGCTTTGCTCTCTTTGTTTTCTGTTTCTTTTCTTTTTACTACAAAGTTCTGTTTCTGTTATTTCTTTTAATTTAATTATTATTAATTTGCTATTTTTAAGTTCCTTAATTAAAATAACAGTGTTGCCACTGTTTCTTATTAAATCTCATATCATTTGATGAAGGTTTGGTGAGACCAAGGCCAGATTAAGACCCCCTCAGACACCTGGGTGTTGGATGTTTGAAAGGCCCCCTACTACTCTACTAGGCACATGCATATACTCACACATTTTCTCAATAGCCTCAATTTATATTGGGCCGACTCTAACTTTTTTGTTAATTTGCTCATTATAATTAATTTAACAACACTACATCTGTGGGAATTCAAGTTAACCAACATCCACGAAACATTTGTCTATGAGACTTCATGGCAAAAAAGGTGAAATGTGATGGGGCGTTTTGGGTCGCATTATTTGCGCCAAATAAAATAAAATAAAAACATCTCATTCATGTCTGGTGTTTTTTGATGTGTCTTATCCTTTTATTCCTTAAAGTGTATTTGCTGTCCTTCACACTGTTGCTCAACTCTATGTAGGTGTTATGGGACACCATAGAATTGGCCACTCTTATTAGTCTCAGCTGCAGCATGTACAGCCTGTTCAAAGTCTTTGTTCAAATCAATTTTTGGCTTATTTTTAGAAAATGTCAGATATAGTTTTCAGGAAGAAAGTGTGTTTAATTTCTGTTTTCTTTCGCTATATACCAGAACATGAATGACCGGCCATGTGGAGTTTTTCTCTTTTGCAGCACAGTAACACATCAAATGTACAGTCTTATAAACTGACCTATGAGACACCTGTTCTGGCCATGATCAACGAGGACTCATCATTTTCTTTTTAAATTTTTACATTTAGGTCTGGTTGGACAGGTTTATAATCATGAGAATCAATTTGGAGTAGGGGTGTGTACTGTCAATGAAAACTTAAACTTTTTCAGTTATTAATATTTTTTCCCATATGCTAAGGTCCCTTTATCAGCAGGCCCACAGGATGTGCACCCAATTTACCTGAATGGTCAATCCTGCCATATGTGAGACCACTACTTAGACTGCATTAATTAGCAATACTTTCATGTCTGGGGGCTATTTAAGTGTTTCAGCAGTGACTGCCTCAAATTCAGTGCCATTAACCTAGTGTTGGGTTTTTCTGCTTTCACTCTTTATGTCTCATTTCATTTAGTTTTGCAGTCTCTGATCATTTCTGGCTTTTGTCTCAGGATTCTGAACTGGAATCTAGATTTGTCTATTTGATTAAGATTAGTAGTCTTTGCTATTTTTGGAATTTTGCATTTCTTCAGGTTTTTTTGTTTATTTAAAGTTTGACTTCCTATTTATATCCGTTTTGTATAACCCTTTGATTTATTTAAATTTTCACTTTCTCCACATGTTCAAATCATAACAGTAAGGAGGTGTACTGTATTAACATTAAATGTGTATAATACGTGTAACAGAAACAAAAATAATAACTTTACTTTTTCACTAGACTCTTTTGTCTTGGATTTCCATGCTCTCATGGTTTAACCTCAATCTGCAGACACTTACAAGTGGTGATGTGCTTTACAGTCTGAGTATGGTGTAAATTGGATTATAAATTGGGTTTATTCACACATGACACTATACTCACCTTCAAACTCAATAAAGCCTGCTTCTTTTTTTATTTATTTGGGGACTCTGAAATATCAGCATAATGCACCAGTAACAGGCAATTCCCTCCTATTTTAGGAAGAGAGGGATCACAGGTCGCTAAGCCAAAATTTATGTTAACTAAACAAACATGAAGGATAATCAAAAATAATTGAAATATGAAAGACCATGACCTTAATTTACAGCATAAACAACTAAATTATTAAATGACATATGTGGTCATTGAATACTTAATGACAAAACTGCTGTACACTGTAGCCCAGGAAGTCACTCCAATCTTTGGCAATTCTGATTAAATTCTGATTAAAATCAAGATCCCGGTATGACCTAAAGTAGATCACGGAAGGTCTTCTAAGGTAGTATAGGTCATGCCTCATGGTACCAAATAATCAGGCTCCCAATGTGATTTAAAAGAAACAACAAGAACATAATTCTAATACATGACCAAAAAATGTAAGGTAAAATTGTTATGGTTTCTGGAGGACTCCGTTTCTGCTCTCTGCTTTATACTATTTAAGTTTTGTTATGCTTTGTCAATTATTTTTCATTATTTTACAATTTTAATTGTTTACCTTGTTAGTTAATGATGTGTTATGTGTTTCGAGTTGTTATTATAGTGTAAGCACACTTGTTTCTTGTTTTCTGTATACAGAAACTGGGGAAGGGGGTGTCCTATGGGGGCCCTGATTCTGCAGGTGATAAAACGCACTCAGTGCTGGCTAAGAAACAACAGTCCACATGATGGCTGCTTTGACATTGTAGTTAAACTCCTGCCTTTTGGTGTAGCATGAATCGTGGACTATCTTAAAGACAGACCTCAGTATGTGCGTCTCGGGAACTGCAGGTCTGACATTGTGGTCAGCAACACAGGAGTGCCACAGGGGACTGTACTTTCTCCGATCCTGTTCAGCCTATATACATCGGACTTCCAATATAACTCGGAGTCCTGCCACGTGCAAAAGTTCGCTGACGACACTGCTATCGTGGGCTGCATCAGGAGTGGGCAGGAGGTGGAGTATAGGGACCTAATCAAGGACTCTGTTAAGTGGTGCAACTCAAACCACCTACAACTGAACACCAGCAAAAGCAAGGAGCTGGTGGTGGAATTTAGGAGGCCCAGACCCCTCATGGACCCCGTGATCATCGGAGGTGACTGTGTGCAGAGGGTGCAGACCTATAAATACCTGGGAGTGTAGCTGGATGATAAATTGGACTGGACTGCCATTACTGATGCTCTGTGTAAGAAAGGACAGAGCCGGCTATACTTCCGTAGAAGGCTGGCATCCTTCAACATCTGCAATAAGATGCTTCAGATGTTCTATCAGATGGTTGTGGCGAGCGCCCTCTTCTACGCGGTGGTGTGCTGGGGAGGCAGCATAAAGAAGAGGGATGCCTTACGCCTGGACAAACTGATGAGGAAGGTAGGCTCTGTTGTAGGCACGGAGCTGGACAGTTTGACATCTGTGGCAGAGCGACGGGCACTGAGCAGGCTCCTGTCAATCATGGAGAATCCACTGTATCCACTAAACAGTGTCATCTCCAGACAGAGGAGCAGCTTCAGCGACAGACTTCTGTCACTTTCCTGCTCCAATAACAGACCGAGGAGATCGTTCCTCCCCCACACTATGCGATTCTTCAATTCCACCCCTTGGTAAACATTAACATTATACAAAGTTATTGTCTGTCTGTATTCCTGCATTGTTATCACTCTTTAATTTAATATTTTCTATATCAGCATGCTGCTGCTGGAGTATGTGAATTCCCCTTGGGATTAATAAAGTATCTATCTATCTATCTATCTATCTATCTATCTATCTATCTATCTATCTATCTATCTATCTATCTATCTATCGATCTATCTATCTATCTATCTATCTATCTATCTATCTATCTATCTATCTATCTATCTATCTATCTATCTATCTATCTATCTATCTATCTATCTATCTATCTATCTATCTATCTATCTATCTATCTATCTATCTATCTATCTATCTATCTATCTATCTATCTAGTGTTTTTGTTAATCCTTAAGTTTTTGAATTTATTTGCCTTTTAAGTATACCCATTTTAATTAAATTTTTTGCTTTTGTCCTTATGCCTCTTTTTTGCATTTATTTTGTCATTAACCTTTAAACAGCCAGCTCCTTATGTTTGGGCATGAGGCTCACATTTTTCATTAGAGCTCAGTGGAAATTTGAGACTTGTATTTTTGAGATAGCCTGGGTGATGAGTTTGTGCAGCAATGCTGAAACGCATCAAATATACTGTACAGGCAAGGAAAAGAAAGGACAACTGGGGGCTACAAACAAAGGCTATACATTCCCTCTCAGCTCACCAGAAAACAGTATGCCTATAAGGCTGGCCAGGCTAGTCTACTGTATAATATGATTGTATTCAACTTTAGTTTTGTGCACTTTTCTAAAGTTAACATGGTCTTCTGGGTGTCTGTTTAGAGATTTTCAAACAAAATTAATTCATTTTTATAGTTTGTTTTTTGCCTGAAGGCATTATTGAAAAGTTATTTTTTTACATTATCTTTAAACACAATATTGTATGGGCAATGGGGTTATGCAGTACACCTGTACTGAAAAAGAACAGAATAACCCAATTTTGACAATGGTACGGTAGCAACATTTTGGGAATTTCCCTTCCGGAAGTAAACAAGTTTTGAAAGACCTTGTGCACAGCTCTTCACTCTTCTAGCTCTCTAATGCGCAATGGGGACAAACAATACTTTTGACACAATAGAGCACTGTTTTAAAAACTATGGGTCATAAATGTTTGTGATGGGTCACCAAGTGATTGTGTAGTAAAATTACAAAAGTTCATCCAAGTGTGAATTCTGTGCCAGGGGGCAGTATGTGAAACAACATCGTTTTATGATACTCAGATTAAGGCGCTCTCTGGGTGCCTTGTCTATTGCATCAGTGTATGCTCTGACCATGGTAAGTAATGTCTTGATGGGGCAGACATTTTATATGAAACTTCGCTCCGTAGTTGATGGTTACCCACGAGGTGACACTCCTCTGGTCATGGGTGACTTCAATGTGAACACTGGCACTGACAGGGCTGGCTATGAGTACTGTGTTGGTCCCCATGGGTCAGATGACCGTGGTGAAAACGGCTCCATGTTCCTTGACTTTGGAAATGGTCAGAGGCAGCAGATTACTGGATCCTGGTTCCAGTACCCTGATTAGCATCGTTGGACTTGGTACTCTAATAATGGTGGTGCTATGAAGGAGACTGATCATATTCTCGTGGCCAGATCCTGGAGGCTTCTACAGAACTGCATGGTCTACAGAAGTGCCCAGGTTGAATTATGAACACAGACTTGTTGTTGCTACACTGAAGATCCGGCTTAGGTCCAGCAGGTAACTGATCCTAATGTGATGTGTGAAACTTTCCATGACAAGACTCTGAAGGTTGCTGAGGGTTGTGCTGGTGTTGCTGGTGTTCCCAGAAGGAAGTATTTCATCTCTAGGGTACCCTGGATGTCACCCAAATTGGATGCAGCATATGGCTCGATGACAACTCTGGTCTGTATTGGGAACTGAGAAGAATGGCTGCAAGGAGCTCTGAGGGCAGATAAGGAGGTCTTTGTTAATGGAATCTGTGAACAAGTGACAAACCAAATATGGCCTAGTGACCCACGTCGTGCTTACAGAGGAATCGAGGCATTATGCACAACCGAACCTGTTCCTCAGAGAGCCGCAGTCAGGGCAGTTAATGGAACAGTCCTTACGAATGATGCTGCATTTGAGACCCACTGGGCTGGCTATTTTGAGCAGCTGGTTAAAGTTGATCCCCTGGCTAGGATGTTGGAAAACTCTTGGTCCACGGTTCTTGAGACTGATTCTCCAATTGGCTGAAAACCACCCAATCTCACTGAGTGGTGAACTAGCTGAAGGAAGTGAAGGCTGCAAGTATCTGTGATATCCGGGGTGAACAACTCCATGTTGGTGGTAAGGCTGTCCTCCTGGAATTGCTTCCAGTTGGGTGATGGGCATCATGCCAACTGATTGGAAAGCGGGACTTGTCATCCCTATGTGGAAAGGGAAAGGTGATTTCCTGGATTGCGGCAACTACAAGGGGATAACATTGCTCTCAGTGCCGGGTACTTTCCTTCCTAGGGATATTCTCAATAGGATCCATGATCATTTGCTAACCTACCAGTGACTAGAGCAGTCTGGTTTTACACCTAAGAAGTATGCCATCGACTGCATCCAGGCACCGAGGGTTCTCACTGAGCGCAAATACGAATATCAGCAGAGTTTCTTTGCAGCCTTTGTCAATTTTCATAAAGTGTTCAACTTAGTTGATTGAGTTAGTTGCGGGACATCCTGAGACTTTGTGGGATCCCCTTAAAGTTGCTGGATGTCATGGCTGGCCTGTACACTGGTATTATGAGTGCCGTGCAGAGTGGTGGCAGAATTGCTGCATTCTTCTCACTTGATTTTGGGGTTTGTCAGGGGTGTGTTCTAACTCCTACTCTGTTCAGTGCTTGAATGGACTGGGTGTTGGGGAGGGTTGTGGGGTAGCAACAGCTGTGAAGCATCTGTTGCTGAAGAAAGATACACTGATATCGACTTTGCTGATGATGCTGTGATCTCTGTGGAGTCAATGAAGGTTCTTATCGGGACTCTCTAGAGACTGAGCAAGGAGTCTTCAGTGTTTGTGCTCGTGAGTGTCCTGGGTAAAAACCAAGATCCAGGCCTTTAATGATCTCTTGGGAATAGCCAGCAGCAGTGTGTCTGTCTGTGGAGAGAATATCGACCTTGTTGAGAGATTTATTTACCTCAGCAGCAACATTCATGTCTCTAGTCACTCAGTAAATGAATTGGAAGAGCATGGGGGGGGTCATGAAGTCACTGGAAAGAGGAAGGGGTGTGAGGCACAACAGGAAAAAGGTCCAAGTCTTTAGAGTCCTAGTGCTTCCTATTTTGCTACATGGTTGTAAAACATGGATGCTATTCAGTGACCTGAGACGAAGCCTGGACTCCTTCGGTACTGTGTCTCTTCAGAGAATCCTTGGGTACATACAATTGGTTTGACTTTGTGCCGAACAAGTAGTTGCTCATGGAATCCTGAATAAGGCATTATCTGCACTGTAAGAGAGCATCAGTTATGGCACTACGACCATATAGTACAATTCCCTGGGGGTGATCCAGCTTGCAGGATGCTCAGCCTGAGTGGTTGGACCAGGCCAAGGGGATGTCCACATAACACCTGCCTACAGCAGAGAGATGGTGGGACTGGACCGTGTGTTTGCCTGGGGGCTTGCCAACCGGGATTCTGAGCTGTTTTGTTGTGTGGAGGGTGCAGCAACATACTGTACCAGTGAATGTTCCCCAACCTGAACTGACCTGTAAAATTCAAAGAGAATCCATAGCATGTAGCAAAGTAGTGAGGAGTAAAGTCTATGCATACAACAGGTGCAACCCACATTTATGCAGAGCCTCGGGCAAGCCAGTGAGTGTGTGACCCAGTTGGGATGAGGGATAGTTGTGCGCTACTTTATTCAGTACACTTTGGGTACCTGTACTTAAGGTCAAAAGCCACTATCAATACCAAAGTCAAAATTTCAGTACAGATCCAACACCAATGGGCAATGGATGCCACTACTTTGTGGATTTCACTCTGTTCATTACCTGGGTAATGTTGCCCACAATTCACCAGGACATCATTGTCTCAACTATTTTAGAATTGCTGTTTTTCATTTTAATGTCTCCCAGGTTGGTTCAAAAGCAGCCCTAGTTGGTCACTATATATAAACTTTCCCTTTAGCTGCACATGAAAGGTCATTCAACATTAAACAGTCCTGTTAACTCAACGCTCACTTGCATGACATGTGTGGCTTAACATCATTATTATCGCTTGCCAAACCCCTGCCTCCCCGGCCTGCGCTACGTGCCAGCCACTTCACATCTCTGCCGCTCACGTATGTGGATTTCACTTTCACCAAACAACAAATCTTTTAATTATTGCGGATGCGCCTCTTCATTTGGAAGAAACACTATGTTTCTCTGATGGCAACATGAATTAGATGATCTACAAATCTTCAACGTAAAGTTTAAATCTGAACAATATATTCAATCTCTTTTCACTGTTCCGTTATTTCACCGAGTAATAATTTCCGTTTGTTTGCGCTAATGAGATCTTTACTATCATTTTTTTGAGACTTTTGAATTTTAGTACTTTCATTATCTCTAACCTGCTCTGCACGTGTATCGCGCCAACGTTTTTGAATTCTTTACGGTGTTCTACTTTGTCATCTACTCTTTGTCGTTTATTTCTGGCCCCAGGCGTGGTTAAGTCTCTGGCACAAACTCTCGTCTCGCGGGACATGAAAGTATCTCTCTGAACAATTCACGTATCGTCCCAGACTAAAAAGTCTTGTCACGTCCCAGGATTTTTTTTATTAAAATAGAGACATTAAGTGACCAATGGTGCAAGTGTGGGTGTTTCTATGAATGTGTGCTGTGACAGTCTTGCAAATTGTCCAGTGTTGGCTCCTGCCTTGTGTCCAGTGCAGCTAGGATAAGCTTTTGACCTTTATGACCCTATACTAAATAAATAAAGCACTGAAAGCAAATTTAGTTAAAAGGAAATTGAGACAAAGGTGAAGAAACAAATGAAACAATAGATTAGGAGAAACATATGAGGGATATGCATTCAGCCAAACCATTCACAATAAGGCTGTGAAGTAAACCAGAATGAAGAACTGACTGAAGTATACCTGTTATGTCACTTACTGTATGTCTGGTTTCACTATACCATTAATCCACAGTGAGCGAGATGTCAATAAAATGAACAAGAAGCTGACACAGAATCTGTCTGCACCATGTCAGGGATTTGTATTCATTTAGAAGATAGCAATGGACAGGGATACAGTATATAGGGCAACACTGTACTCAGCAAATACACTAATTGACTAAATGATCCACTTATAAGAGAATTGATCCCTATTTATGAAGATTTGCTATAGAAGCCATTAACATTTTACACAGTGACAAGCATTACACTAAGCCATATGATTTGTCATCCTGCATGCAGTAAAACCTGCTGATTTTGTTCATCCCCAGCCCCCTCTTTTTTTCTGAGCCTGACTCACTACATTGAACACACTTGATTACAGCACTAATAGTTTCCTGCCTATTCAAGGTCGTACAAGAAGAAAAGGTGTGCTTGTGACACATTTTGGGGTCTTTCCTACAGAAATTGTAATAAAAACAAATACAATAAATTATGAGACACAATAATGGAAATGTCAGTGCTATTCAGTACAATTTTTCATGATGGTGAAATTGCATCACTTTGCTTCATGGCAATTTAGAGCATGGATGGTTTTATATAACAGAAGAGTGGCAAATTCATAATAATGATTCTCTTAATTATAGTGCAAAAATATTGTTGAAAGAATCAAAGTTTCTCAGACTGTAATTCAAAAAAGCACTTAACCTAGAAAAGCTTTAGATGATGCCGAACACCATTGCACCAGTCCACTGCTAATGCCAGAGCATTTTGATTGAGTTTTATATATAACTCTAAGTTAATAACAGCAACTGAGAATCCTAACTGGTAAGATGCCCTTGCCCCTACATACAGCAGACACACACAATTTTGGGAAAGAAAATGCAACCTGGAGGCAAACAGAAAACAGAACAACAAGACTGTAGCAGAGGGAACTGAGGCACAGCAATAATCTGAACATGTGGTGCTACAGGAGCTTCACAGAGGTAACACTTTTTACCACAGAAAGATAAAACGTGGTGTATAGGTTCACCTATAATAAGACCCTTCAATTTTTTCCTTGGCAACCCCCCTCAATTGTAAAGTAGTAAACAAAAGATTCACATGTATCCATTTATTGTATCCATGTACTTAATTTCTCTTTAAAAAGAGATCTGTAATGCTATTTTTCAGTAAATTCCTTTTAACCTGCCATATCTTTTCTTAACTTCACTTGACGTTGGTGTATTATGAGTGCTACAGTATGTATGTGAAACAGACCTATAGCAATGGGGGTATGGGTGCTTCCTAGTTGTACTCAAGGTAACATGTAATTTCTCTCTATTAAAAAAAAAAAATCCTGGAAAGCAAAAGCAAAGCGACGATACGTGATCTTCTCGGAAGACATTTAAAAGACCTGCGAGACAAAAGAAACTTGCCACGGAGCGTCTCGCGTGGACTGTAAACATGAGACTTGGTGCCAAGAGATTGTCCCAGGGCCGTCTCGCGGGGATGTGGAACGTGAGATTCTTGCAAGACACGCCCTACTTACAAAAGATATCATATAAGAGCACACCCATAAAAAAACACTCAGTAGTGTAAAAGCACGTAGTACACGAATATCCTGTGCTCTCAGCACGTATAAAGCGTATAAGGACAATACGGAGAATAGAGACCCAAAGGCATTAGAGAGAAAAAAAGGCAGATAAGAGATTATGAAAGCAGTGGAATTCGAAAGGCTCAAACAAACAATGGCGCGATACACATGCAGAGAAAGGTACAGAAAATGAAAGCAGTAAAATTCGAAAGTATTGTAACGTCCCAGCCAGGTTGAGACCTTTTTGGTTTTAAGTGACTGTTAGGTCCGATTGAGGGAGGGCGGACTACAGCACGGAGGACTGATAGTGGGGTATTGATTGATGCGGTAAGGGGGGGCGAGACCTGGGAGGAGGAGGGGTTGGAGAGGTTGCTAGAAAGTTGTGTTTGGGGTTAGGAAGTCGGCGATTGTTCAAGTAAAACTTTTGTGACACTTTATCATGTCAGTCGCTACAGTATCAAAGAAAATAGAAAAGATCGCATTACCGCAAACAAAAGGTGATTAATCATCAGAACCAGGTGTAATTGAAAAAATAGCAGAACAAATCACGGTCAGAAATAAAAGGCAAAGAGTAGACAACAAAGTCTTTTCGCATCTGCATCATTCAATGCACAAAACGTGAATTTACACAATAATGGACCATACACTATGAGAATCTATGGTCCCGGAACAGTTAAAACAACGACAAGTTGAATTTCAAAGAATACACAATTCAGTCAGGTGTATATTGATGATCACGGAGAAGCGATGCAAGTTTTAACAGGCAAAAAGAAAGGTAATGTATATATTCCGTGAATAACATTACACACCAAAGGAGATCGTGATATGCCATTCGTATTAAAATGTTTACAGTTTACCGTGAGAATAGCTTTTGCTATAACAATCAATAAATCACAGGGACAAACATTAGAACAGGATTATTTATTAGAGAAACAGAAACAATATTCACTCACAGGCAGTTATACGTTATTTTGTCACAATGTGTCTCCAAAAAATATTGTTTTCAATGAAGCTTTAAAGTAAAAGTGCAAATAATGAAATTTAAACAATTCCAAAGAAAAAAAAAATTAAAATTGTATATCTGATAAACCAAACACAGGGGTTGGCGAGCGAAGCGACCAGGGGGCGAAGCCCCCTAGTATAATAAATTAAATTTAAGCAGTAGCAGCATTTGCTTTAACTTGAGTTCTTTGCACTGAGATCTTTACTTTAGAATATTTTCTATTTACTATTTTAACTTTAATGTCTCACTCTGTGTCTGTAGTCCTGTCAGTCATGAAACCTGGAGCTCTTATATCATGGAGATGCAAAGGATGACTGCCCCCTGGCCTATGGAAGGGACCACTTCTAAGCTGCAAGTAGCGCACTGGTGTGTGTGTCTAACATCAGGATAAGCTCTCTTTCAGTCACCTGCTGCTATGTACACTAGGATTATTACATTGATTACCAAATACTTAATAAATCCTGTTTTTTAATCCACTTTTCTCACTATAAGGTTGTGGAGAATCAGCAATTAACCCTGACAAACAAGAACAAACTCTCGACGGGATGGTAACCTGTCACCGTACTCATAAATATACACCCATATTTACCTATTTAGGGCCAGTTTTAAAAAAAAAAATACTGTAAGGGTAGTACAGAGGCCCACAGATCCAGCATCCTGGGTTTGAATCCTGTGCCTCATCATTGTCTATGTGGACAATTCTCCATTCTCCTTGTGATTGTATATGCTACGTTTCAATGTTTCCAGTTTCCTCTCACATCTCCAAAGACAAGCAGCTCTGCCCACCAGTGACCTTGGATCTGATCTAGTGGGTTTGAGTAGTGGTCACCTCTATGCTCTCCAATAGTAATCAATCTTTATTTTGTATAGCACCAATAATCATGTGCACCAACATTAGACACTTTACAGAGCAAAACAGACTAACACATATTAATTACAGTATATACTGTATGATGGTAACAGACAAGAAAAAAATGAAATAGTCCAATCATCTATTTTTTTACTCTTCTTTTTCAATACAGAGCCACGAGGTGAAGGCTGACAGTAATACTGGTGAGGATGCCCGTGGCTTAAATATTGACCCTTATGGATTTTGAAAAAGTGTTGTGTTTGATGTAGATTTTGCAGAAAATAAGCTTCTTGTTCAAGCATCCTAAGAAACACAGCAATTTACAGCAAAATAACACTGAGTATTGTTTGAGAGTGACAGAGTGATTAGGACCATTCAGGAAGCTGACACAGAATCAAATATTGACTATGATGAATACATTTCTTAACAATCTGCTTAAACATGCCAAACTGCTCCGTTTCAGGCTATTTCAAGACTAATAATTAAACAATAGCTTTAATTATTTTTAGACAAAAAGCATTGATACTTTGCAACTTTTACAGTCAGAACATTGCTGAAAGACAGATCAAAGCCAAACTATAATAAATCAGAATAAAAAGATTTTAGTACTTCAAGAATTTACTGGCACCACTAAAAAAGGGGGTTTCCTAAATTTTTCTTAAAATAGCAATTATTTCCTACTTCCCAGAAATATCATTGAACTGTTCAACTTGTCATTTGCATTCTACTTCAGTTTAATTACAGGCAGAGCTGTTCAGCGGATATTGCACTTTTAGTTCAGCTCTTGGGGGCACATTTCAGATGCCTACTCATTTACAGTATGTAGTACTTGTTTAACTTAGAACAAAATATTCAAAATTTACCAGTAGCTTTTCAGGACTTCACATGCAATATGTTCACATTATAGCATGTCACTTAATATACTTTTTTAATATGTTATATAGCAGACAGGCAGACCTAAACTAAGCACACCAAAGGCAATGCATTTTTTATTAGTGTTGGGTTTAAATCCTCTTGTTTGAATGTACCTTGTCATGGAATGAAACTTGGTTCAGGGTTGGCACCTTGTCTTAAGCTTGCTGCTACTGAATGGAATTTCACCCAACCATTCATTTCCAAATATGCTTCACACAGTTTAGGACTGGAAGACCAGAAGAAGATGCAAAATCAAAATGTACCATAGATGGAAAATCCAGCAGGGGGGGCATACTCTCCCTGAAAATATAGAAAACCTTTCAGAAATGGCAGCTTTTTCTGAGAGAAAAAAAAAAATCTCTCCATTATAAAAAAAAATCTTGGAAGGAGATGAGACGTGATTGTCTCAGAGACACTTTCATGTCCTGCGAGACAAGTCTTTGTGTAATGTAATGTAACCACATCTGGGGCCGGAAACCCTGTGAGATAAGAGCTTATGCAAAGAGATTTGGGAAAGTCCTGCCCACCTAACCATGCACATGGTTCAATCATTTCTCATTTGTGTGAATACTATTGTCAGACACATTCCTTGTAGAGAGAAAGAAACGATATTCACTCACGGGCAGTTATACATTGCGTTGATGAGATGTAATTCCAAACATGGAATCAAAATTCAATGCGATATTGATGAAAAGGTAAAAGTGAAAAGAGATCAAATATATGGGCATAGGTGATACAGCTTTTTCCTGTCCATTCTCTTCTGATGTGTATTTACTCACAAATCAGGATGAGCCACACAGCATACTGGGTAATACTCTTAAAAGTGTGCTCTCACCTATTACATACAATTCATAAACAAGTCCACACACAACATTACCATTAGGCTTCACATTTCCTTTTGTATGTACTGATTTGCACATTTTACAACAGGGCATGTTTTATATTTAAATGGGTTTGCCACTAATTTTTAACATAACAGTATATATTTTTTTCAAAATCTAAGCCTCAAGAAGAATTTAATTTGCCCTCCTGCAAAAAATTTACTTTCAGAACACTAGTGACACATAGTATGTGGCAGGGCAAAAAGTGGTCCAAGAAAGGACACCCAGTGAACTGACCATAAGGTAACGGGTACCCAAGGCTCACTGATGCAAGTAGGGAGTGAAGGCTAGACCGCCTAGCCCGATGCCACAGAACAGTTACTGCAGCACAAACTGCTAAAAAATCTAATGCTGCACATGGAAGAAAGATGTCAGGACACAGAGTGTATTGCGGATTGCTAGGTATGGGGCTACACAAGCACAGACTGGTCTGAGTGCTCATTCTGACCCTGTCCACCACAGAAAGTCCTTACAATTGACACATAGAGCAATGGAAGAAGGAGGCTTGGTTGATGGCAAACACCTGTGAGGCCAATTGTCCCAAACATTATGCTGCTCTGAAATAGGGGCACCATGTCTAAAAAGTGTTGCCATTTCTACATGGTGTGACTGAAATTTTAGTAAAATTTGCAATGTGCACTCTAATCAAGGCTGAACTGTTTGATTTATATTTTTAAACTATTGAGCAGGGGGGTAAATCAAGAAAAAATGTGTCTTTGTCCCAAACATATTTACATATACTGTATATCTAGACACATACATATAACAATATATACTATATACATACACATGTGTATATATATATATATATATATATATATATATATATATATATATATATATATAATATAAAATACACACACACACACACATACATATATACACATATTGTAAGACGCTAGAGGTCGCAATTGCCTCTTTCAGTCCAACAGGCAGAACACTCAACACAGGGTAATATCACCATGAAGGTTTTTAATTATTCTTCCTGATTTTATAGTGCCCAAAAGCACCTCCGATCCCATAAACAGGCAAGTAACAAATATAATAACAATAATTACAATAAACAACACAAATCTCTCCTCCACTCCTCCCAGCAAGCTCTGTCCTACTACCTCCCAACTCCGGCTCGCTTGCTGGGTCTTCAGTAGTCCTTTATATAGTCCTTGACCCAGAAGAGCTTCCGTTCTTCTGTCCCTGTGACTTGCCAGCACTTCCGGGTCAGATGGAGGACTTGAGGTTTTTCTTCAGCCCGGACGTACTTTGGGGCATCCGACCCTGTGGCTTGGAAGTACGTCCGGGCTATAAGGGAAATACAAATCCCCAGATCTTCCTGCAGCATCTCCTGGCGGCACCCATGGTACCCAGCAGGGCTGTGATGCCGAACTACAGATTCCATGCTGCCCTGCGGAAATCCGGGGCACTGCTATGCTGCAGGGAACTCACCATCTGGCATCTTGGGGGAGGCAGTGTCCCACAGTAGCTGCCATCCCCTCATCCTTCTCTTCTTTGGCGTCTCGGCTGGGTTGAGCAGCTGGCCTTCCGCCACAATATATATATATATATATATATATATGTATACATATATACATATATACATACATGTGTATATATGTTTAATATATTTATGTCTATATACAGAACACAAATAGATGCCTGTATAAAAATGGAAAAGTCTCTAACAGATTAAGTATAACCTAGATAACTATTGCCATATGCAATTTTTAAGCCTCTCATAGTTAAAATGGTAAAGTTTTTTAACCTTTATAGCTATGCATGATGTTATTTGAGCTAGATGATAAAAAAAAAAATCAGAAGAATTATAGCACACACATTAACAGTAATGGCAAATAAGGAGGAGGATATAGCAATGCCCATCAGAAGAACTATGATGTACTTAAACAAGATGAGTATTTTTGGATGTACTCACTCATTTCTGAGCCAATATCTTTCACAGACATGGAGAGCTTTTTTAGTCACGGAAAGATTAAAGCTGACAATGACAAAGGCTACTTGGGAGCAACTGTACAGGCAGGTGGCAGAAATCAAAGGAAAGGTGCAAGTATAATCAGAACAAACATGGATGGATGTAAGACTGAGTGAAAATAGCACAAAACAAAGATGAGAAGGTGAGCCACAGGTCACATATTGTACACACAATGTCTAAAATGAAACAAATTTCAGCAGAAGAACTACAAAGTAACTGAACAATGAAGTGATAAAGTAAATGTTGGACTAGTTTAAATGCCAGAGGTGGACAGATTGTGATTTTAATGGGCATTTCAGGATTTAATAAAAAACACCTTTATTAAAAAAAAAAGCATCTGGAACCCAACTGGAAACTTCAGGGCTGACATATCAAATATAAAAAAAGCAGTTACTAATTTACAGTAAGATTGTGGAGATACACTTAGTTCTCCCAAAAACATTATGAAATATTAAGAAAAAAAAACATACATACTGAAAGCCAGCCAATTCAATGGCACACCATTATACTGTAAGTAACTTTGGAATAACAAAAGGAAATTAATCTCAAATGGGTGCTTACCTGTAGTCCTTAAATAGATCAAACTTCAATGATTTTCCACTTTATTTTTTAAGATTCTCAAAGGAGAATTTGTTGAAAACAGACACTACCCTGCAGGCCCACTGGTTACTATAAGTATCTACTATAAAATTAAACACTACGGTCTGTGTGTCCAGTCCCTCTAAACAGTCTGAATGGTCTATATGGCTTTGATGATGCGATGAATTTCAAGCCGCTTTTAAAGATAAGGAGTATAAAACTGGACATGGGGTGAGAAAGGAGCCTTGAAAATAATAAGAGTCTAAGAAGCAGGCTTTATGGGAATGCACTCAAGAGAGGGAGTGCCGGTTATTAGAGGTTCACACACACCAATACAGAGGAAAGATGCTAAAGGTACATGTAGGGCAAGAGACATATTTTTTAAATTATTCTGTTAACTGTCTTTGACAGGTACCATGGCTAGTAGTGAAATAAAACACAGATCTAATCTAATAAGTACAAGTTGGCTGGAGAGCCAAACTAACTCATTAAAAGTGCTGACGATGCATGGAGGGAAAAATGGTATTTAAAAGTTCCCAGTATGCATAATGAGTAACATTCATTCATCACAATCCCATTTTCTAGACCTTCTATTAAGTCTGTAAGTCTGTACTTCTCTCGCTGCTTTATTCAATGTTAAACCTTTAAATGTCCAGATCTTCACGTATGCTTTCTCCATGTTGAGTAGCCCATATCTCTCTATTACAAAAAAAAATCTTGCGACGAGACGTGATCTTTTGAAGAGAGACAGAGAGACACTTTCACGTCCCGCGAGACAGTCAGGTCACGTCATACAACATTTGGAAGCAAGTCCCGTGATACACATGCAGAGCAGGTTAGAGATAATGGAAGAAAGAAAATTTGAAAGTCTCACAAAAATGAGAGTAAACATTGCATTAGCACAAACAAACGGAAAATATTACTCGGTGAACAGCGAAACGAGATTGAATAGTGTTTGAGGATGTCTGGCGGAGAAGAGAGACAAGGCAGTGAGACAAAAGAGCAGCTGCTATACAGGCTTTTAAATGTTCGAAGCGCCGCACGAAATACCGATCACGCAGCACAGCAGCAACAGCAAGCCAGCAGCTGATTGAGCAAAGAGGAGGTAAAAAAAATAACTATTATTTGTTTCCCATTGTATCACCGTTTAAGAGGGGTTTCAGAGGAGCGGCCATGTCTCCTTGGGGTGCGTTCAGCCCCCCTCTTCACAACGGTGCAAAGTGCTGGCGGGGGGAAAGGGGTTGGTGAGCGAAGTGAGCAGGGGGCAAAGCCCACTAGTCTCAAAAAAAAGAAAAAGATCAGGCATAGTGTTAGCAATTTTCCTGTGTGGCTGTGTGGGTTAATGGACACTGTGATGGACCCACATCATGTCTGCAGTTGATTCCTACCTTGAATCCAAATGAATGGGAGGTAGGCTCAAGCCCCCTATAACCTTAAATTGGGTTTAGTAAATCTGAAAATATTTTATGCAAGAAAATGTAACCAGGGCTGGTTTCCAATCAGGAAACACAGCCAAATCAAAATGCTAGGATTCATTTCATGGTTGAAGTTAATTTGCATGTTGTACTGTGTCTTTATGGGTGTCCTCCTTCAGACAGAAGACATGCATTTAGGCAAATTAGTGGCTCTAAATTAGCACATTTCTGACAAAGTGTCAGTCTGTTGACACATTTGCCAAGGTCGACTCTGCTCAGATGTATGTTGACTGATGTAGGGAAAGGTGACTGCAAAAGCAAGAAGAGAGCAAAACGCTTTCAATAAAAGCTTTCAATAAAAGGATAAAAATGTTTACAGACTTTCAATGTGCATTCTTATTTTGTGTTTTTTGTCAATGATCACAAAGTTCTGAAAAATTATCTAATGAACTGTTAATGACACAGAATTTAACCACACCATTACAAAGCATCAAACTCATTCTTTCAGCATAAAAACATGAATAAAGATGGCACTGCATGTTTGCAGCCGTGATTTGGCTACAAGAGAAAGAAAAAAAATCAGTGACAACTGAGGCTTGTGCATACTGCATTAAAAAGTGGAAACATTTTCTTTGCAAATTGCAAATTAATTTAACGTAATGGGATGAGGATCAGCCTCTGACAACTACTTCAGATCTGAAAGAATGCAAACATCCCATTTATAACACATTTTACAGAGAAGAACAGACAATACAGCTTGAATGGTTAGCTTACAGATGAGTTGTCTCAATATTCCATTCAAATGCTTTTTAAAAGTGGCCAAGATTTTTGTTTCAATTCACGTGACAATTATGAGTAAAGAAGTGCTTCCTGGCTTTAGTCTTAAATACAATTCCCCTTAATTTGCCCTGGTGTCTTTGAGAATTTGATTCTCTGTTTAATCAAAAAAGTTCTGCTGGGTCAGCCGTTGAGAAGTTTGAAAAACTGGGTTAGGCGCATCTGCAGTGCTCTCTGTTTTCTTCTGCTCAAATCAAGCCTATTTGAAGCTAACTAATAAAAAGGGTGGATTGACTCCACCTCCATGGCCCAGACTTGAATGAACTGAGTTTGAGAATGTTATGTTATTGTATGATTTTAATCCATGTAATCTGGAAGCCAGCTAAGAGAAACCACATATCAATAGGTGGTGCTGCACTGGCATCTCCAATGATAAATGCACAGTCAAATGTTTGATGCTTCCTTTCATTATTTGAGACTGCCTAAGAACTGAACAAGGTTTTTTTTTGTATTTAAATCAGTTTGTGGTGGGTGGGAAAATGAGGGCTGCTGCTAAATGGAGAAATACCCAAATGGCAACTTTGTGAAAATGAGATACAGTAATGTAAAAATGTTTTTTCCTTAACATACGTGGACATACAGTATAAGAATTTGATCTTCATTTATATAGTACCTTTAGATGTGTGTGATAAGTCGCCTGTGGCATCAGGGAAAATTTTAAAGAACGGTGCCCAAGCATTTGCAGGTTCAGAATTGGGTGTGGGTGCGCAGAAACACGATTTGCTCCAGGGACGGTTGGGGCTCCTGGCTGATCGCACATATACATACGTGTTAATGCGAGAATCAGTCATGTGCCTCATTATTACCACGGAGGGAGAAACATGTTCACACCTGTGCCCAATTGGGCAGGCGATATAAGAGGAACCTGCATGGCAAGAATGGGGAGACAGAAAAAAAAAGAGGAACGCTAAAAGATGGTAGGAAAGGGAGAGAAAGAGAGAGATGTGGTAAGACTGGTAGAAGCCAGGGTGTAGAGGAGAGGAGGCAGGCAGCTGGGAGGAAAGCCCCTTGGAGAAGTGTGAGGTCGATGCCTGGGGCTGCAGAGGGTCACTCTCAGTGAGCGTTTCTGGATGTGTAGAGTGATATGAGGCTTGCTCCCATGTAAGGCCGGGAAAGGCAGCGGGAGCTGAAAGAGCAAAGGGAGGCTTGGCACGGCGCACTGCTGGGGAGCCATGAACAGGAGGGACCTGAGCCTGAAAAAAGAAAGTTGGCTGTACCTGTCAGTTGGGTGTCTCCTCTGCCACAAGATCCCGTGAGGGGTAAGCAGAGGAGACATCTGTTTTAGAAGAGGCACCAAGGTTGTGAGTTTTTAAAAAGACTGTCCCGCCTAGTGATTTTAACCTTGATTTTAATGGACTGTTATTGGATTTTAACCTCCAATCACATTGACTTGTATTGGATTATTTATTTAATGATTGAAGATGGCACTTTGTTTTTGATTTGGATGGATTTTAAAGAAAAGCACTAATCACTTTTTTGCACCTACCCCTTGCGGTATGTGTATAGCCAACACTGTCAGATGAAGGTTATGTAATTGGAGAAGGAAAATAAAAGGCAATTTGACTTTGCAGTAATTAAACCAAAAATTAACCGATATGCCATTTCCGTAATTTTCACCAACCATGTCTTCTGGTACTGTGGCCAAATAACTCTCCCTATGACCACAGAATATTGTTCCAGATGTCCTGGTCTTTGCATAGAGGCAAATGTTCATGGGCAAACTTTAGTCACGCCCTGATGTTCTTTCCGGACAGCAACTGTTCATTACTGGCACACCTCCCATGTATATTTAATTCGTAAAGCCTTTTTCCAATTGTAGGCTCATGGACTTTGACATCAACAGTGTCTCTAGATACTTAGAGCTACAGTACTGTTCTGCTCTCGTTCTAAACTTGCCGGTGCAGCCTTCCCTGGACAAGTTGGCAGTTGTTTGAAAACTCCTCAACTTGAGGGTGATCTTTTCCTGACAGTAAGCAGAGACCATCTTGGAGGAATCAGTCTTATTTAAATCAAAAACATTTATTTATTGTTAAATTGTCTATAGATAGATAGATAGATAGATAATCACACTTAATTAATCACACTTTCTAGATTGAAAGGGCTCTCTGAGGTCTTCAGAAAGGAGGTTATAGATGCACACGAATCGGGAAGAGAATTTAAAAAGATCTCCAAACATCTGGAAATCAACCATATAACTGGCCAGAAGATCATCTACAAATGGACTAGATTTCAAATAACTGCCAACTAGTCCAGGCTAGGTTACACCAGCAAATTCAGCCAAAGAACAGAATGCAAAATTATGAAAGAAGTCTCCAAGAATCCCAGAATTTCATCATCATGTCAAAGTGCATGAGTCTACCATTAGAAAGAGACCACACAAATTAGATCCACATGGAAGGTGTTCCAGGAACAAATCTTTGCTGTCTAGAAATAACACCAGGGAAACTTTGCCCATGAACACCTAGATAAAGACCAGGGGCCTCATGTATAAACAGTGAGTACGCACAAAAATGTTGCATACGCCTGTTCCCACGCACTAAACTTGCCGTAAAGCCACACACATTTTCATGGCAGGGTCCTCCCTTGCGTGCACACTTTTCTGCTCGGTTTTGCAATCTGGCAGCACCCAGTATCAAAGCAGTACTACTGTTTCTGTGGTCTACTTTCCATTTTTAGATTCACATCTATGATGATACACTGAAATTAATTGCATACTGTTTACAAATTTAATTCACTTGACTGTAACGATTCTGTAACAATATAATGGTGCACGGAATGGCCAAACTATTCCAACTACCATGGCTGCTTTAGTGTTGTTAGAAGACATCACAAATGTAAGAATTAGAAGAGAGCGTGTATTTACAGATGATGATGACTGGCTTCTAAGTCAATTTCAATGTCCAAGAGCTATCTTCTTTGAGCTGTGTGCTGAACTGGTGCTGGCTTTACAAAGGCAGACTTTGAGGAATTCTGCTCTATCTGCTCCTTTGCAAGTTCTGTCCACTCTCTGGTTTTTAGCCACAGGAGCTTTTCAACATGAATTGGCTAACCATTTTCACAAATATCACTGAGTCGTGCCATGACAGCTGTATAGGATGGTATTATCTGCTTATCATCCTGATAAATAAGATTCCCTTACACTGTGGTTAAACTGGCAAACATAAAACCGCAATCTGCAGCAATGTAAAAACAGGTAATCAGATGCATCATTTATTTTTTAACCAATTCATTTGTGGTCAGTGTCACATTGTACAGCCCTTATATTTCTTAGTTCATTGGCCACATGTCTTACAGCATCTGACTCCAGAACAGTCCGTCAGCACAGTCAGATGGCTTCCCAGCAGTTTCTGAGGCAGAGGTGTGTGCGCTGCCAGCGCCTGAAATTGTGCTCGGCACAGCAGCATCATCATCAGCTCCTGTCCATCGCACGGAGGTCAGTTTTTATAAAATTATCTGAAACATAATAAACAGACCTTTTAACATTGAATGTGTTTTCCACTGTTTTTTTACCAAACACTGAACGGAAAGGTGATATTTACATTGAATTGCATATTAAAATATGTGAAATTCTGGGAGGAGTTGGGGTCGGACTGTAGGCACTTGCACATGCGTTAAAGTTCACGTTCGTTGGGATTTGTAAAGGGGAAGTGCGTGGAACTTGGTGTATGCACAGATTTATGCATCTGGATTTTTTTGTGCATACGCACATTTCCACATTTGTCCATAGGGGAGCAAGGGAGGAAATAAAAAGAAAAGCAGAAAATGGTAGTTTGTGTGAGGCAAATTTCAGCCTAAGCCTACAGCAACATGACCCAACACAGCAAGTCGAGTTATATACTTTAGAGAAACAAAATTGAACTTGGCAGATTTACTGTAGCACTGTATGCTGTACTTAATGCATTTGGTCATGGAAACCTGAAGTGAATGCTCTCTGCTGTCATCAACCTAGAGGTTTCAGTCAACATTCATTCATCGTATTTTTCCAAAGAGCAAGAAGACAGATTTCTTGAAAACTTTCAAAAAAATACAAAACTGCCTATAAACATATATTTGAAAACTTTGCCTCTGTTTCTTTTATACGTTTTATACCTTCGGTTCCTCACTAAGGGTTTGATATTATAAAAATGAGTCCAACCGCAGGACAACTGCATCCTACTCCTACATTGTCTGTAATCAGTATCATAAATACTTCTTTTCAGTGTAGCATTTCTCTCTTTGGACAAAATTGCACATACCAATGTTCCCAAACCCACTTAACTTAATTTAGAGATGTGGGAGGCTTCATCCTGTCCCTTCATCTTCACACACAATACAAGAAAAAAAGAAACAGTCCTGGCCAGTGGGCTCTCCACCACAGATCCCACTTATACACCCTCATCTAGAATCACTCACTAATCCGACAAGAGCATGTGTATGAGTTTGTGAGATAAACAGTAGTACCTGAAGAAAAACCAACACAGACTCAAGGAGAATGTGCAGATTTTTACATGGGCAATGACCATGGGATTTCATGCCACCATCCAGTGTGACTAAGTATGATAAGGAATTGAGCTTGAATATACAGAGCTACTGGTTCAATTCCCTTAAAAGCTCTATGATGAAACCTCAGTTCACAAAACCATTACTTTGATGCTCTGAAGTGTATGCTTGTGTTCTTCTTAAAGCCCACTGTAACTGTCTACACTAAAAGGCATGTTCCCATAGTCATTTCTCTTGAATAAATAACTATAGTTTCAATAACGTTGTCTTGATTTACCTTACAGTCTATAAACATGAACCCAGTTTCAACAGTAGCTAATTGTTTCAGTTTGAGTCCTACCCTGGTCTGGTTTCTATCTTGCTCCCTCTGCAGACGGAATAGACTACAAGGCCATGCAACCTTGTATGGATTTAGAAAAATCAATGGCTAAGGGCAGTGTCTAAGTGATTTATAAGAAATTCTAATATTACCAAAAGTTGAGAAGTGCAGTCAAAATGAAGAGTAGATACAACTGCTAATTTGAGTGCCACAGTAACAGAGAAACAGATATAGAAGTCTACAGTAAGACAGCAATAAAATTTCACCACTACCAAATTTCTCACGTTTCAACTACAAGAGTATGATGCTGAGAAGGTGCACCTGCTGAAGAAATTAATTTTCATAAAACGTTCTTGAATGTCATAACACAAATGTACCAAACATGACCACAAATTAGACTTTTCTGATACATATTCTAAGTGTGGAACCTGTTGCAAAGCCTAGAAAGTAAAACTATGTGTTATCAAAAAGACGTGAAAGGGCCTTTCAAAACTAAGATTAAAAAAATGGGACAAAAATACAAAAAAAGCAAAGAAACAGAAACTACTTCAGCTTGCTAAAGTGATACAACTTGACTGAAATACTGCAATTCACCAGGGCAATGACATGAAAGCTAAAACAGAATAAGGTGAATGACCTGGAGCACTTCAGTCAATGCCTCAGTTTCAATCCGGCAGAAATTCAGTGACTTGAAAATTGCTGAGAAAATTTGTCAAGAAGAAAGAAAACACACACACACACACACACACACATTTAACAGAATTATGTTTAACAGATACCTGTCCAAAAAGATGAATGGCTTTAAACACTAGCAAAAGGTGCCTGCACAAAGTGTTGCTTCCAGGGATTTCTGATTTTGTTTTCAGGCAATGGTGAAATGTATCATTTTTCTATGGAGGACACCTATTACAAAATATAACTTTTAATGAAAATTAATTGCTATAATTTATATTAGTTGTTCCCATTAAAAAATACACAAAGGGATGAGGTCAAACACTATTGCAAGGTACTGATTACACAAAAACAAACACCCTCAGAATAGCCTAAAAACCTTTCCTCTGACACAAACTGACATTCACTGCCAATACAGGAATGCAAGGCTCATGTACTGTATCCCATCCATCCATCCATTTTCCAACCCGCTGAATCCGAACACAGGGTCACGGGGGTCTGCTGGAGCCAATCCCAGCCAACACAGGGCACAAGGCAGGAACCAATACCGGGCAGGGTGCCAACCCACCGCAGGACACACACAAACACACCCACTAGGGCCAATTTAGAATCGCCAATCCACCTAACCAGCATGTCTTTGGACTTTGGGAGGAAACCCACTCAGACACGGGGAGAACATGTAAACTCCACGCAGGGAGGACCCGGGAAGTGAACCCAGGTCCCCAGGTCTCCCAACTGCGAGGCAGCAGCGCTACCCACTGCGCCACCATGCCGCCTGTACTGTATCCCTTTTAGCTTAATTTTGCAACTTACAAATTTTAATAACATCTGCAAATGTTGTCCGAAGGTCACTGTTTCTTAAGCCACATATGCTACTCTGGACAGAGGAGCTGAAATCATGGATGACACGTGCACAGATGATTCCATAGCCTTATATCTACAGTATATCTACATATATATACAGTATATCTTTAGAAATCACTGAATAATCCAAACCAATCCATAAAGGGTCTGCACAAATGAATACTCATGACAGATACAAAATGTTCCACCTATTGTTTATTATGGCTTCTAACAGTCAAAGCAATCACCATCCATTTTCATCACTGTATTCATGTTGAGTGACTGCTATACAATTACACTCAATGAGTTTTGCATTACAGCAGGGAAAAAGACAGCAAGGCAATTAATTCCATGGAGGAGACAGTTTTGTGATCCTAGCTCGTTTCTATCCTACTGGTTTAAACATCTGAATTCCTTACAGCATATTTTTAGTTGAAAAAGGGTTGTAATGATTTACTGTCTATATCATGTGTATAGGCTCTTGCAAAAAAAAAAAATACTGGATATTTTAGCATCTTACTTAATTTCCACTACCCACGCGCCCTCTGCACAGTATTATTAACTCTAGGCTTCTCGAACTGTTGCCATTGTTTTTTTCTGGAAATATTAAGACATGCATTTAAAATAAAAATATATTTTTCTTTTTATCATTGAATAGAAAAATGAAATACTCCAAGAATAAAGACATTCAGGAAAGCAATGGAAACTGGGGAAACTGCTCAATTCCTCATAAAAAAAATAAGTTCTTGCTTAAGTGTGTACTAGCAGTATTTGACGCTCTCAGAATGAGGAATGACAGGACTCTTCAATTAATATTATGGCAGCCGCTACATGGTTCATAATAATGAGCCAAGAATAACAATAAGGCTATGCAGCAATCCAAAGATACAAAAGAGCTTATGTATATTTAGGTGTAACACAATTTGCTTCAAGAGGAGTCAACATGAAGCAATATTTTACTTTCTTATACTTCACTATCAAGCTCCTAACACTCAAAGAAATGAGTTGTATCTATGGCAGGATCAGGCAAAAAAATAATTCTGTAAAAGCAAAATGATCAAAACCAGACTTGAGAAGATGGTCTAAAACAACAACAATAATTTTGGGATTTTGGTAAAGAAGGGGTTTGATGCTGCTCAGCAATCTAAAAATAATTTGCAAGTTTTTTGTTAAGTCTAAAATGCTGATTGGTGGAAGAAGGTAAAGTAGGCTTTGTATTATGATTTCATTTCTGTTACATTAGCTCAGAAAGCCTAGCATGCCACAGAAAATCCAACTGAAAGTATAATGCTCACTTGGCCCTACATGTAATCTGAAAATGTTAAATACAATTCTCTATTCCTGTGTTCTAAGAAGAGAGCTGTACAGCATAAAAATACACTAAAATGAATCAAACAATGGAATTGTTGGCCTCTAGGAAAGAAATTTAAAAGTCAGTTCCTACACAAGACTTGATTACATTCATGAAAAAATATCTAATGGCAGGAAAATAAACGCAGTGGATATGTGTATAACTGTAAATATATCCTGATGAATAATCTTAATTCTAAATTAAATCTATCAGATATCCTGCCAGCAAGAGAAGCATGAGCTATACAGAGAAGCACATCTGTCACAAATCTATCAGAGTCAGAATGAAGATCCATGCTACTTGCTATGAATGTAGCATTTTATGTGTCAAAGAACTTATAATCTTATTTTACAGCAGTAAAATTAGGCATAGACTCATATTAATAAGGTAAGTATAGTAGCCAATGCATATTTGTCTGATATCATTTAAAGCATTTTTTTTTAGTTTTTCACTGTATTTGGTTTTATAATCTTACTAGATGTAAGTCAGAAATTTTCTCATGACAATGGGCATCAGTTATAGAGCTGATGGTAAATTGAGTGTATCAGAAATACTATGCAACTAAGTGCTTTTCTGTATACAATATTTGTAGTAATTTATTTTTTTACTTCACTCACCCCACCCTTCACCAAACACCCCCAGATCCCCCGCCCACCCACAGAGGCGCGCTATGTGCCAGCCACTTTGCGTCTCTGATTCTTGTGTTGTGAAGAGGGGGGCTGAACGCACACTAAGGAGAAACTCCCCTCCGAAACCCCCTCTTAAACGGTGATACAATGGGAAATAAATACAGTTTTTTTTTACCTCCTCTTTGCTCGATCAGCTGGCTTGCTGCTGTTGCTTGTGCCGTGCCACGTGATCTGCATGTTGCGCAGCGCTTCGGACAGCAGCTGTCCTTTTGTCTCACTGCCTTGTCTTGTGGGAAGTTAAAGTGTCTCCGCGAAAATCACGTCTTGACCCAAGATTTTTTTTTTTTATAATAGAGAGATTTATTTATTTATTTATACCAAGGTCTGATATTATTAATAGGCAGTGTGCTGTAATGGTTAAGTCAAATCCTAAGGTTGTCCTACTAACACTGTGTGATCAAGAGTAAGTCACATCACCTGCCTTGTGCTCAAATTATAAAAAAACAAAAAGAAATTCTAACAATTGTATTTTAAATGTTGCAAGTTGCCTTGAATAAAAGGCATCAATCAAATAACAATTGTTAACATTAGGTCAGTGGAGCTGCTTACTCTTGAACACGCTATATATAATTGTTCATGAGTAAAACATTCCTGCCTTAGATCAATTCCTGCTTTTCCTAGCAACTTGGCTTTTGTTCATGGACATTGCAAAACACAGTTACAGGAAACTGTATTATTTTGAATTAAAATAAGCAATCGGTAAAAATCATGTGAATTTTGAACATATTTTTATTGTTTACGATTTTCATTTGTTTATACTGTATGGACTGGCTGTTAGGCAAGGTCGTGGGATCCAGCGGCTGTGGGGCATCTGTTGGTGAAGGAAGATTCACAGATCTTGACTTTGCTGACGATGCTGTGATCTTCGTGGAGTCAATGGAGGCTCTAATCAGGCGCTCGAGAGACTGAGCGAGGAGTCTGAGTGTCTGGGCTTGCGAGTGTCCTGGATAAAAACCAAGATCCATGCCTTTAATGACCTCTTGGGCATAGCCATCAGCAGTGTGTTTGTTTGCGATGAGAGTGTCGACCTTGTCGAGTGGTTTAGTTACCTTGGCAGTCACATTCATGTCTCTGGTAACTCTTCCTATGAAGTCAGTAGACGGATTGGGAGAGCATGGGGGGGTCATGAGGTTGCTGGAAAGGGGTGTGTGGCGCTCCTGATATCTATGCAAAAGGATGAAGGTCCAAGTCTTTAGAGTCCTGGTGCTTCCTGTCTTGCTATATGGTTGTGAGACATGGACACTATCCAGTGACCTGAGACGAAGACTGGACTCCTTTGGTACTTACTGTGTCTCTCCGAAAAATCCTTGGGTACCGTTGGTTTGACTTTGTGTCGAATGAGAGATTGCTCATGGAGTCCCGAATGAGGCACATTACCTGCATTGTGAGGGAGTGTCAGTTATGGCACTACAGCCATGTGGCGCGTTTCCCAGAGGGTGATCCAGTTCGTAAGATCCTCATTGTTGGGGACCTGAGTGGCTGGACCAGGCCAAGGGGTCGCCCATGTAACACCTGACTGCGGCAGATAGAGGGTCATTTCCGGAGGTTGGGACTGGACCGTGTGTCTGCCTGGGGGTTGCCAACCAGAATCCCGAGTTGTTTCGGTGTGTTGTGGGTGCGGCAATGCACTGTACCAGTGCATGCTCCCCAACTTGAACTTGAACTTGATACTGTTCACTCAAGTACAGTATTTTTATGGTTTTTCATCAGTTCTTTGTAGACTAAATGTCCGCAGATGTGAATGTATACGCAAAGCAGTGTTTGAAGTGGATATACATTGCTTCCAGTATTTTAAGAGTTGCACTGATGTATTAATGTTAAGAACAAGGAGTGTGGAGCATTTCCTGTCCTGGGTGAGTCCATTGTGGTTTTATTAATATGGCGTATTACTGATTGTTAGGTCGGTTCCCATTTAAACATCTGATTCATTTACTGGCTGGCTCATACAAATCATTCACCCAACAAAATAAGACTGTTAAAAATCTGGACTATTGTGGGTATTTCAGGAGGCTCTGGAGATTATATTTAATGTACATATGATTATTTGCACTGTGGGGGTTGCTTTGTGCTATGATTGTGCAGGGGGAAAAGTCATTGTTGTTACCATCCATTTCCTTTTGAATCATATATATATTCCCCTGGATTTACAGAATTTGCTTTGAAGCATTGTTTGTTTATATACATTTAAGTATTTAAATTGTTTAAAAGGAAACCGTACGGCCAGGTTCATCGTGGGGTTATATTGGGCTTTCCTTAACTTTGTTGCCTCATATGTAATGAAGGTGAGAGGCAGCGATCAACACGCTTTTATTGTTTGGGCTCAGTTCATGACACCTGCACACTAGCCTTTGTGGCCTGTCATACTTCTATCTCCTGGCAGAACAATGATCCTTGTCATAATTAATCAAAACCCACATAATCAAAATCAGGATTGCAGGAGCATCTCATGATTGCACTTACTGAGGTCCAATTTGGAATTACCAGTTAATGCACCTGACCATCTTCAGAGAAAAAAAGGAATACCCATAGGAAAACCAGCACAGATGTGGAATTTGAATCTGGGATGTTAGATCCATGAGATGGCAGAACTACCCACTGTGTCAGGTTGGTGCTTCTAGGCAAATGAGCAGTGTCTACTGAAAGAGATACATACACTTTAGTTGACATGCCCATTTTAAACTGTGGTGTGCAGTAGTAGGATACCCATTACTGAATTCTGATTAAATACATTCCAAAACAAGTAAAATATTTGACACTTGTGTATTTTTACTTTTGCTAAAACTGATATATTTGGTTTAGGTTTGTATCTCCCAAAATCTGCCAATACTGACTATCATGTTATTTTATATATCAGTTGTTGGAAAGGCTATAACTTAATATAGAAATATCTTTTTTACATTTGTTCGGATAGGCCATCTGTAAATATGCAAAATCCTATTCTTCTAGCTTAGCTTTACAGAAATATTTCTTTTACAAGCTATAATTTTCTTACTCTGGCTGTTAAAGTGAATATGGATCAGAGACACCAGCCTTCATTACTGTGATATCACCCTATCTGCATGGCTCCTATAGTCCATATTAATTTCTAGGTTGGTCTTCCTTTCACCAGCTTGAAAATTATTTAGTTATTGCTTCTAAATAAAATATATTAGAAACAATATTATACTGTAAACTGATCAACTTCAACATTAAAACCATTTAACTAATATTGTGTATAGATCCCCTCATGTCACCAAAACAGCTCTGGCGTGTTAAGACATGGACTCCACAAGACCTTTGAAGATGTCCTGTAGTATATGGCACCAAGGTGTTGGCAACAAATCCTTTAAGTCGTATAAGCTGTGAAGTGGAGTCTCCATGAATTGGGCTTGTTTTTCCAGCACATCCTACAGATGCTCAATTGGATTGAGATACAGACAAAGTGGAGACCAAGTCAACACCTTGAATTCTTTGTCATTTTCCACTTCTCTCATAACCACATGTGTTTCGATTTCTGGTTTAGACTGTTGCCTTTTGGTCTCAACTCACTTTATTCCTATAGCAGATTTGTTTGTACTCACGTAGAATTGCCATTTTTGTTGTTAATTTAGTACTTTATTTTGTATTGTCTATTATCTATCTTTGAGGAATTTCTTTTGTTTTTGATGTCCACTAGAGGGCGGTGAACCTTCAAACCCCAACTAGTAATTAGAGAGTAAACAAAGAGTCTTTATAAATGAAAATATTTATTATACAAAAAATGCTCTGTTATCACAAAGAAGCTCCAAAGAACACAAAAATAAAAGAAGTTGCCTAAAAGGGCAATCCTGCAGCACACAAAGTCCCAACACACAATACAAAGAATGGCTGAAAAAACAACAAAGGGGTGAAAAATCCAAAAATCCACAAAAGTATACAGTTAATCAGAAATCCAACAAAACTTATCAATGCTAGTGTATTCAATGATCCAGCACATTCAATGAATCACATGGGACTGTGGCTTTTCCTCAGCAAAGGCTGAGGGTAGCTAGTCCTGCTTCGTGGGGGACCATCCACAAAACACATCGTACGTAGAAAAAGATGCAAAGAGTTATGCAAACTAAATGATCAAAAATGTTAACATAAAAAGGTAACAAAACAGCAGGAAAATTGTGTTTTTCTTATGACCTTTGCACAGAGTCAGCCATTGTTCAGCACCCCGGAACAATTTTCAGGTAACGGTGTTGCTAGGACCATGCTTTGGATCCATTTGGCAGTAATGGGACTTGAACAGGCAACCTTCCAGATACCAGCACAGAGCTTTAGTCTCAGAGCCACCACTCCACCAATGTTTTTTGTCCTAATAAATACTACAATTTTCTGTAAAGCTTCAGACAGGCATCAACAACATTCCAGATTATAGGGCTGCTATATGCCATAATTTAAACTGTATACAGGCAAGTATAACAAAAGAAATGGGTAACTGGGGCCTTTGTGTTTTATCTTGACAAAGTTCCATGGTATTGCCATTTGGTGTCCTCTTAAACACGACTAATGCATGACCTTGCCAGGACCTACTGTATATAAGGAATCACCCGTTACACTTCCCTCCTCCAAAATATTTTTTTCTTTCCACTTACAAAGGGCTACATTTCATACCGACTGTTTATTAGTTGCCAGCTACCATTTTGTGAGTAACGCAGCTTAGATCACTAACAAACAGAAAGCAAGTATGAAGAAAACACTGTAACACTGTAAATGCACCCTCATTTCTGGCATATCTACACTGAGCCTGAATCTTTGAATATGACTGTGTAATAAGCCATCAAAAGACTGGTGAATTAACTTTGAGGGTGGCAAAAACACTGTAAAATAATTTGAATAGTGCAGAGCAAGTTCGATTATATACAAACAGCTGCTACTGGGAGGATCAGGGCTCACTGATTTAATTGTGTACACAGTGCCATTGGTTCTCCTTCACAGCAAAGACATCTCAGAGCTGATTATGCAACAAATTATTTTGGATGGCTGGTTTCAGTTCTGCAATTAGAGGAATGAGAGAATGTTTTTTTTTCAGCTGGACCTCAGGCGTGCAGGTAACATAATGTAGCTAACTGCAGCTGTCACAGGTCATCAGCTGATCACTGCATCCACCAGCACCATGAGAAATGACAACTGCAGAAGGTCTTAACTGCTTAAACCGCATCCACAAAGATATAATGCTACTGTGCAAACAGTTAGAAATAACATGGCCAGAAGGCTTTACACACAGAGGGGGAAGACATTTTATTTACTTGTACAAAGATTAATTTTCTACATTATGTGATATGGCTATCCTTTACTGACTTGCAAGATAAAATGAACTACACTGCATGTTTAAAATTCTTCTATTTAATTCACACACACTTTTATCTTTTGAATGCAAATCCTATTGGTATGCAATAAAAATAGCTGTTCTAAAGCATATTCTGATCAGACTTCACAATTGTGATGCCTTTGTTTATTTTACATTGAAAAACTGCAAGAGTCAGAATGTAATTTGCAGGCTTTGAAAGCAACTATCGATTACAACTAAGGTGCACAAAAATGGGCTAAAATGGCTCTCCAGCATAGACTCAAAGAAGATGTTCGTCTGGTGTTAAAACTATTTTTTTAACCTACCCGCTGATTTTCTGAACTTGCTTAAACTACTTCAGGTTCAAGGGGAGCAAGAGATTATGTATGAAGTACAAGACAAGAGTAAGGAACCATCCCTGGAAGAGAGCCAGTCACACTTACTCAAATCAGGCCTACGTAGAATCGCCAATGAGCTTAACAATGGGATCCTTGCGATGAGAAAACTCAGAGGAGCTGGGCAATAACCACACATTAGAAGAAAATGCAGGAATCAGATCAGAATTCAGACAGTAATATGTAGTTGTGAGGCAACACTATGCCATAGTGCCATCCTTCATTATTTTATGTAAATTGTTATTTTTTGTGATTCCCTGCTTTTTAGTAAAAATTGCACTCTATCATTCAATTGGTCTGCATGTTGTTTAGAGCCATTCGCTGCAAGCACCATCATCAGACATTTCATTACGCAAACAAGATGATTGCAGTTCGGGCTAAAATGCATATCAATTGGCCAAATACAATAATAAATGCATAAAAATAATGCATAATTGTCAAAATTAAATTCTTCATAGTAGATGGAGAATAATAGCTGTAAAAAAGGCAAGGTTCCATAGGGACTGCAGCAGATAGATGATATTTGCCTGAGAGCAGTCAGAAGGTTCCAGGTGTTTTAAATGTTTATGGGAAGCAAAAAGTAAAATACTACTACAGATATGCTATTTTACCATAAGGTGTCTAAATACATATAGTTTTTTCAAGAACCAAAAGGCACTTATGAGATACTTGTTACACACTTTGTTGTGCTAAATAGCCTGCTTTTGTCAAAACAGTTTTAACATTTATGTGTTTTAAAGATGCTGTCTATCCCTATCCAAACTAAATAACATGCTGTAACAAAAGGTGCTATATGGGCTCCTGACCCGACACAGACTCACACCAGAGGCACATTAAAATAAATAAACTTTTATTTTTCTTCACCTTTCCTGTAATCTCCATAGGCACAACACAGTCCCCCGTACAAATAAAACACCACCAAAACACACCACACACTTTCTTCTTCTTCCACCACTCCTCCTCCAAGCTTCGTCCTCCTCCTCCTCCCGACTCTGACCCTTGAGTGGTGGTTGCTGGGCCCTTTTATAGTTCACCCGGAAGTGCTCCAGGTTCTTGATTGACGAGTTCTGGCTGCACTTCCAGGTGTGGCGAATGCGCTGCCCATATGGGCTCAGGAGTCCCAGATGCAGCACCCCCTGGCGGTGCCTATGGGACCCAACAGGGCTGCACCCAACTCCAATTCCCATGGAGCCCTGCGGGAAACCGAGGCACCGCTCCAAACCAGGGGGGCGTCCAAGAGGAGGTATTGCACCGTCCAGGGCTGCTCCCCCTGAATATAGAGCTCAGGGGCGTGTATTTTGAGTATTATAAAAAAACTGAAGTGACAGGAGAAAACCTAACAAGCTCTGGGAGGTATGTATACTCAAAACAAAGCACCCCTGCTATCCAATGCAAACAGTGCTCACTGTTGATAAAAATAACATAATAATAATAAAGAGAGAGTAAGATGATATGCCTTCTGGCACTAGAAACATTAACCCAGACACAAGGATCCTGCAGTTACATATGTGCCCATTAAGGCTACAATTGACCACAAACTGTGGGAGGCTCTGTGAAAATACATTATAATCAATAATGTATACACAGTAGGTGCTATTTTAATCCTTGGTGATATAACATCCTCTTAGCATGGCAATTTACACCAATTATTAACACAAAATTAATTTATTACTACCATAAATTTGTTTACATTCGAAAATGAACTCTAACTCTGCTACCTCAGATACTATTGTACTTAACTTGTTCCTCAAAATCGCTAAAAACTAGACAGAACATATTTCTGGAGGTGCTGCTACCTCTGTGCACACATGCAGCTGGTTGTGTTTGGTGTTTTGATATTGACATATATGTGAGAAAATACATGTTTTGTGAGCATCACCTTCATTCATTCATTTGTGGATGGTAGCTTGCTCCAAATAAAGATTACTAACTTAGGCAGTTGTCCTTCCTCGATGACACCATTAAATGGAAGTCTGCTAAATTCCAGTGGCTAAAATGCTTCACGTTAGATGTCGAGCTCAACTTAGAATCTTAATTCTTTCCAAATAGATTACAATCATAAGAGCATATCCTCTTTAATAAAATCCCTGTGTGCGTCCAGGTGTCCGTGTGTGTGTGTGTCTTCTGGTGAAGTGCGCATGCGCACGGCACGGTGCGATGCGCGATATTACTGTCAGAGAAAATTACAGGCATTTTATGGAAATACAAACCAGTATTACGGCGAGAGGAAATTAAAGGTACACAATACAGTGACGCATATTACAGCCACATACAAGCCAGTATTACTGCCAGAGAAAATTAAAGGCATATTATCGACGCGCATGCCTGTATTACCGCCAGAGAAAGTTAAAGGTATATTACGGACGTACAAGACAGTATTACTGTCACAGAAGATTAAAGACACACAATACACGGCGGCAGCCAACGAAGAACGGTCAGCTAAGCAAGTAAACATCAACAAAAGAAAGGCAGAAAAACAAAGAAAAATACAACCAACAAACAGAATGAGGTCAAGGTCCCTTGCCATTTAATATAGACTATTCCTACTAATGTTTATGCACTACTGTTCTAGCGCCCGTTATTGTAACGGGCTTAATGACTAGTTAGTTATATTCTACAAGATCATGATTCTTGGAACTGTAGAACAAAATAGGAATTGCCTGCTCTGAAAGACCTTTACTGGAACACAAGGCCTGTTAAGACAGCAAATATAACAAGTGCAGAAATGCAGTTTGTACCGATAATAGCCTGTTCTACATCTGATAACAAAGGTGTCAGTCAGAGTTGAACAAACGTCTTTGCAGAGACCCCTTTCTGACCAGAAGGTGCCAAAAGGGCATGCAAATCTGAACAATGAGTTATAATTCAACAAATGACAAATGTGATGGGCAAAATAATGCACCCATGAACAGATGCTGTTTTTGAAACTGGAAGTGACTTTAATTCAATTACAAAAGGTTACACCTTCTTTCAAAAATGAGCTGCCCTCATCTCTCTTGGAGGGAAAAGCTGCAGACCCTCTCTGAAATATAAAAGACGAGCAGCTCTCTGAGGAGCTGAAAGATGACAATCTCTTCTCCTTGTGGACCTGAACGCTGAGGTCCACTCTGCTAGTCCAAGTTCTTTGCCAGTCACTTGAGCCCAGTCTGTGAAGCAAAGGGACTAAATGAGGAAACCACAGAACAAAACGAACAAAGGACCATGTTGCAAAGAGAAAGCGTGCACTCAAAGCAAGATGAATTCACCATTTGAACCCTAAGCAACAACAGCAACAACTCCACACAACATCCTTAAAGTCTTGATGTTGTAAAAGTGTTTATCCGTGCCAAAATTAATTAATTGAACTTGAACTCTAAATAGCAAGTAAACAGCCAACCTCTTCTGTGTTACATGTGTGTCTGTCTTATTTGTGTGACACTCTGTCTTATAGATTAATATACTGCATATGCAGTTATCATATTTCTAAAATCCTTGTGTTTATCAATAAATTGTATTATTCTGTTTCTTAAAAATGAGTGTGCTTCAATTACCTTGATACAAGTATAATGGCCACAAATCACTTCCTAAACAGAGAAAGGTAAGGAAAATAAAGTAGGAGATTACCAAATTATTTAATTAACTACCAGCAATGTCAAAGGCAAGACTGATAATTAAACAACCCTCTCAGGGTTGGTAGCGAAATCCTGCCCCAAGTGGAGGAGTTCAAGTATCTCGGGGTCTTGTTCACGAGTGAGGGAAGAATGGAGCGTGAGATCGACAGGCGGATCGGTGCGGCATCCGCAGTAATGCGGGCTCTGCATCGGTCTGTCGTGGTGAAAAAGGAGCTGAGCCGCAAGGCGAAGCTCTCAATTTACAAGTCGATCTATGTTCCTACCCTCACCTATGGTCATGAACTATGGGTAGTGACCGAAAGAACGAGATCGCGAATACAAGCGGCTGAAATGAGTTTCCTCCGCAGGGTGTCTGGGCTTTCCCTTAAAGATAGGGTGAGAAGCTCAGTCATCCGGGAGGGGCTCAGAGTAGAGCCGCTGCTCCTCCGCATCGAGAGGAGTCAGATGAGGTGGCTCGGGCATCTGATCAGGATGCCTCCTGGACGCCTCCCTGGTGAGGTGTTCCGGGCACATCTAACCGGGAGGAGGCCCCGGGGAAGACCCAGGACATGTTGGAGGGACTATGTCTCTCGACTGGCCTGGGAACGCCTTGGGATTCTCCCGGAAGAGCTAGAAGAAGTGGCCGGGGAGAGGGAAGTCTGGGCATCTCTGCTCAAGCTGCTGCCCCCGCGACCCGACCTCGGATAAGCAGGAGACAATGGATGGATGGATGGATGGATGGACTTAAAATTTCTCTTTTCCTACAAATCCTTTATCCCACTATTTACTATTAGAAGCTTTACAGTCTGAATTTTTTAATGGCACTGTTATGCCTTTCATCTAACTTAAAAGAAGTAGTTAGCTCTTATACTGCTTTGTAGTGGCAGAGACTGATATTAAACAAGTCACCCTATAGCTCTAATTCAGAGAAGGTGCTATTTTCCGGATTGGTGCGGCGTCCGCAGTGATGTGGGCTCTGCATTGGTCTGTTGTGGTGAAAAAGGAGCTGAGCCGTAAGGCAAAGCTCTCAATTTACCAGTCGATCTATGTTCCTACCCTCACCTATGGTCATGAGCTATGGGTAGTGAGCGGAAGAGGATGGATGGATGGATGCTGTTTTCCAAAAGAATGCACAGAAAACCCAAACATCAAAACCACGAGGCTAACTATACAAATCCTGCCCTGGTTCCAACATTAAGAAATAAGATGTACAGTGGAACCTCGGGTCACGACTGTAATTTGTTCGTGACCCGAAGTAATTTACCCCATAGGACTGTATGTAAATACAATTAATTCTTTCCAGACCGTACGAACTGTATGTAAATATATTTTTTTTTAAAGATTTTTATGCAGAAATATAGTTAATTACACTATAGAATGCACAGCGTAATAGTAAACTAAATGTAGAAACATTGAATAACAGAGAAAACTAACATTGCAAGAGTTCGCGCTATAGCGCTACGAACCGCTCGCTAAAACACTTTTTTTTAATGAGTTTTAAGCACAGGGAAAAAAATGAACATTTGAAAAATCCGTAATTTAATAAACAACCAAGAAAAGTAACATTGCAACAATGCATGCTACGAACCGATCGCTGTAAACAGAAGTGAAGTGGAGGTTAAAATCCAATAGAAAAAAGTCTTCATTAAATACAACGAGGTTAAAACAATGCTTGAATCAGTCTCTTTAAAAACAAGCCGGTGCATTTTTTAACTGCCTTCTCTCTCGCGCGCAAGTGTGCGTGTGTGTGTGTGTGTGTGTGTCTCACTCGCGGACACATGTGTCTCTCTATCTCTCGTGTCTGTCTGTCTCTCTCTCTCTCTCTCTCTCTCTCATGAGCTGTCTCTCTCACTCGTTCGCTCTCTCGCGCTCTCTCTCTCTCACTCTCTTGCTCACTGCACAGGGAGAGACTGAACACATGCAGAAATCATTGGCGCGCACAAACCGAAAGGGAAACTGGCTTGTTTGTATACCGAGTGTGTGGTCATGAACAGATGCAAAAGTTTGGCAAACTTTTTTGGTCGTAACCCGATTTGTACGTGTTCAGAGACGTTCGTGAACCGAGGTTCCACTGTATTTCTAACATTTTATTGTTTGCTGGCATAATAAGGTTGCTGTCCATACCTAAAACAAAATTCAGAAAAGAAATGTTTTCTGTATTTGTGCTTTTATAAGAAATTGCTAATTTAATACCATGTGTTGATATGCACACACATATGCATAACAACATGAACAGCATACTTTGTAGGAAGCTTTCAGGGATCATCGATAATAGGAGTGAAGGGTTAGCTAGCTGGAACATTGCCAGTGTTGGAACAAAGTGGCTGCTAATGTGCAGGGCACACTTTATTTGTGCTAGATGCCCCAGAAGGGCAGAAAAACCACCCTCTTACAGTGAAGGCTGAACCAAATGATAAAGGCAAAAGGCAGCAAAACCTCCTGACCACTAGAAGGCATGTGCTCTTAGATGTGAATCTATGTGACTATGCTGTTAGGAACTGTATATGTTTTAAAAGAGGTCTTGTACCTGTTTGGTTATATTACTGTATCTTCATAACAAGTTATTTGGATTTGGCTAGGTTTCCATGAAATAATACTGTACATTGCAAATTATGTTGTCGTGCAGTGGTGACTAAAGGTGGAGCCACCACTAACATTTTAAACATCCAAAACCTACTTGTGCGCAAATATAAAAAAGCTACTAAATACATGACAGTCATAGATAGATAGATAGATAGATAGATAGATAGATAGATAGATAGATAGATAGATAGATAGATAGATAGATAGATAGATAGATACTTTATTAATCCCATGGGGAAATTCACAATTCACATCAAATTCATTGCAGCAGCAATGCTCAGCTTAAAACATTGAAGAGCGCAACCTATGAACAGTTAATGTCAATGTCAATGTCAATTTATTTATATAGCACATTTAAAACAACATAGTAATGCTGTGGCCAAAGTGCTTTACAATAATAGAATAAAAGAAAAACAAAACTATTAACATAAAATAGAAATAGAAATAAAATATATGAACATAAAACAAAAAACATAATAAATAGAAGTAATGTTATATACATAAAAAATAGAAGTAATGTTATATAATCACAAAGACAAAACCATCAGTATTACAGAAAGTCACGGAATGCAAGTGAATAGAAATGAGTCTTAAATCTAGTTTTAAACAGTTCAATTGTAGACGACTCCTTTATGTGATGAGGTAAAGAGTTCCACAGGCGAGGCACAGCAGCTGCAAAAGCCCTGTCCCCCTTAGTTTTACACTTGGTATGAAGGACAACCAGAGACAGCTGACCAGAAGGTCTAAGTACTCTAGATGGCTGATGTAAAACACACAGTTCAGATAAATAGGCAGAAGCAAACCTATGTAAAGATTTTAAAACTAGCAGCAAGATTTTAAAATCAATTCGAAAACTGACAGGCAGCCAGTGTAAAGAATCTAAAATAGGAGAAACAGAGTCATACTTTCTTGCCCCAACCAGAAAGCGAGTGGCAGCATTTTGGACAAACTGTAACCTATGTATCAGGGATTTGTTAATCCCAGAATACAGTGAGTTACAGTAATCGAGGCGAGAAAAAATAAATGCATGAGTAGCTATCTCAAGATCCTTAGAAGATAAAAAAGGCTTTATCTTACCTAATAGACGAAGTTGGAAAAAGCAACTCTTGACTACAGAATTTACTTGTTTCTCAAAAGAGAGGTTACTATCAAAGGTAACACCAAGATTGTGGACTTGAGGTTTGGAAAAGATAGAGAAAGAGCCAGTTGTCAATTAATGCATAATTTTCATCTAGTAAACCGTACAACAAAAAGATCAAACATTGAAGGGATATAATGTGCAATAGCCAGGCAAAAGGCATAGAACCTATTCAGAATGTACATAAAGAAGGTTTCAGAAAGTTGATTTGAACCATGAACCCAAGATATGAGATAGTGGGCTATAAATATTTCAGTCAAATGTGTCCACCAGAACACAATACAGAATGTCACGACAGGGTTATGTATGACATAAGTACTGTATTCTTATCCCTAATGACCAAATACGCCTTCAGAATTCTTACAGATGATCACACTAGGGAAATAACTGCAAGTTTTCTCATCTTGGAACTTCAAAGAATTGCGTCATACATGACAGTGAATATGATCTAAGCATTGGAGCTGATCAAATGCACAAACTGGACTGTTTTAAATGGAGACACATTGCTATTGGTAAATTTAAATGGACAAAACACACATAACCCAATATTTCTCAAGACAGACATTGAATGAATGCCTACATAATTTGTGTGTGCTAGTCGAACATCCAAATAGGACATGGTTTGAATTGCTTTATGATTAATACATTAGACTGTGGTTTCTGCTTATGTTCTATATTTATCATTTAAAAATAAAATGAGTTATTCTGTTAATAATCCAGCCTTAAGTAGAATAAAATATATGAATAACACGAGTCAGTGCTGCATGTTGTAATAAATTCATTATTTTGAACCTGTGATATTTCTTGTCATAGTTTCACCCTCTGAAATGACATTCATTCACCACTGGGAGAAATGTGGTCACATACCACAGGACAGCACTGAAGCCAGAAACTGTTAATTGGATGGCTTTCTAACAAAGAACTTGTGAAGAACAAGTATTGTTCTATTGTTCTAAGTATTGTAAGTACTTGTGAATTTTAAATGATAAAAAATGTTTGAAAAGTTTCATTTTTAGAACACAAAGTGCGAAAAAATGAAGTTCCAGTTTTCAGCAGCACTTAACAATTCTGCATTCATTATAATTAGCAAAATATTTTTAAAAAGGAATCCTTTTCACTTTTTGTAATCAAGAAAAATGTGTAGCTGTAATTATTTATATTTTTATAACATACCAAGTACTTTTATTTTTTATTTGATTTAATTTGGATAATTTATGTGTTTATAATGTTTCACCTCACGTTTATCACATAAGCATTTACACAATAAAGAAAATATTTTCAGCGGCAAACAGTGTCTTATTATCATTGATTATGTGGGGGATGTAGCCTAGCAGTGGAGGTTTGCTGAGTGTGTCTGGGTACTGAATGAGGAGAATTTTATGGAAATGGAGCAGTTCGTGATGATCACACTCTTCAGTGTAGAAAGCAAGTGTGAGAGTTCCTCCTGACAAATTGTTTTACACATACATCAGTCCAGAAGGGTGGTGTCCCTAAGGTGCCAGGGTGTTTAGAACACAGGGGAGTGGTCACTCAACTGATTTGAAAAGCAAGGGATGGCAGAGGAGACCTGGCTGTTTTGCGGCTGGACCTCATAAATGCATATCAGTCAATTCCACACAAGCTTGAGGAGATAGCACTAACCATACAGTATATCATGCCCCAGTTAACATCAGATACCTCATTTGGGACTATTACAGTTGCTTTAGCCTGAGAGTTATAGCTGGCACTACATCAGCCCGGAACCAGCAGGAAAAAGGGATTAGCACTGGTTGTACAATTTCATTGTCCCTGTTTTCACTATCAATGAACATGTTTCCTAAGTCCAGAGACTTGCTGACCAAGTCAGGAGTCAGACAGCTACCCATAACAGCCTTTATGGATGAACTGACTGTAAGAACTACAGTACATCGGTTCCTTGATGCAGATTGATTCTTCAAGGCCTTGAATGACTCATCACCTGGGCAAGAATGAGTTTTAAGCCAGCTAAGTCAAGGTCTTTGGTCCTGTGGAAGGGTAACGTCACAGATCAGTACCATTTCTCATTAGAAGGTATCCACCAGATGGTGGTGGGGCCTGGCACAGAGCCTTAGCTGCATAGCCTTGTACGGGCATAACATTCTTTAGCTCCCTTTTAGCAGCCTGTCAGAGGAGTTCAGGATAATCCATGCAAAAGAGTTGTTGCTGTACAGAGACTCTACTGACAACAAAGTCTCTGCAGCAGCATCGAAAATGGCAGGCCCACCAGGCCATCATCCAGGCAGAAGCACGGCTATGATCTCTGATGTGAGTACTGGTGTCTGGACGAGCTGAGCTCGGCAGTATCCTAAAACCACCGTATGATAAAACACTAGGCAAGGGGAGACATCAACTGATCCAGGAAGAGGTGCGAGCAGAAATAGAAGACAAGTGCTCAAGTAAGCTGGTGGGAATGCTACAGGTTTTGCAGGCTAGTCTCTATACCAGGCCCTCAAGTTCTTTGGGAATACAGGACTGCACAACAGGAAGGCCATCAAGAACATCATGGAAGCTGCACAGAACACTTCACAATGGCTTTGGATTAAGAGGAGGGATCCATGGAGTACGCAGGCTACCAGGACACAAACTAGAGTTTGATCAACTCTGGTTGGGTCACCTGGACGAAGGTGTATGTTGTTCGAAAGACCCAAAACACCCAATGACCCCAGGTAACATCACTGATGATGTGTCCAGGCTGCACTGGAAGGTGGGTGGAAATGCTCTCACTATGTTTGTTTCTATAACTTTGTCACTCACAATTTTTCAATTCATATTTTCATAATCATATCTGCCAGTTTTTTAAATTGTACATGTACCTTTTACACTATCATCATAATTGAAAAACAGAGATTTTAATTTTGTACTTTGGAGCATTTCGGATTAGAAATGCTCAGTGTGTATGACAATATGGCTATCACCATGGCAAAAAACAATGAAAATAGCAGCAATTGCAATATGCAAAATGGATTCCAAAACAAGTAAATAAATAAATAATCCCACATTTAAAAAAGAGAAACACATGCAAAATATAAAATTCCAGAATCAAACAAAAAAAGACTACAAACCACAAGGGACAGAAACTTGTAATTTACATATTTTAGAACATAGGCACTTACCCTTAGCCCCTTACCAAATCAGCCCTGTTGCACATTTCTTTCAGGTGCAGGGCTTATTTTTTTCCCCAGAAGAACAGAAAGGTAGTATTATTACTGTATAACATGTAGCCATTCATTCAAATGCATAAAGAACTGAATAGCTCAAGTCTGTGAATATGTACTGAATCTTTGTCAAAATCCATCTCACTTTTAGTGTCAAAATCAAGACACATTTCTTCCCTCAGCTTTTTCATAACACCATTAGCTGTACCTTTCAGAAATTGCTTTGCATTTGACTTTCACAAGGAATAAGTCTTAAAGCAATCAGTAGAGTATTACACAATCTGCTTCTTTTGGTGAAATGACAGGCTCTCTCTTGCTTTCATTCAACATTTAACAGTTTGCCCCTTAACCCTACAACAGTTTTCATAACTGAAGCAATTAGCTGAATTTGTTTGCCAAGATATGAAGAATTAAAAGACTTCCAGAACAAATCCTTTTAGATGTTTACAGCGAATATACACTGCTCAAAAAAATAAAGGGAACCCTTAATCATCACAGTCTAACACCAAGTCAATTAAGCTTCAGGGATATCAATCTGTCCAGTTAGGAAGCATAAGAGATTGTGAATCAACTTCACCTGCTTTGGTGCAAATTAAAGTGACCACAGCTGCACTGGAGAGGCAACAAGAAGACAATCCCCATAAACTGAATGGTTTTGCAGGTAGTGGCCATAGACAACTGCTCTCTACCTATCCTCCCTGACTGATTCTTCTCTAACTTTGAGTTTTTCTAGTGTCCTTGTCATCACTGGCAGCATGAGGCAGTACCTGTTGTCGATTCAGGTTGCATAGGTTGTCCAGCTCCTCCAGTATGGTATATGCATACATGCAGTCGCAAGAAAGTTTGCTGTGTCTCACAACACAGTCTCAAGAGCATGGAGGAGACCCCAGGAGACAGGCTGTCACACAGGCCAAAACTGCCTTGTTACACCCTCGATCACTCACAATGCCCAGTAAGACTTGGTTTAGCATCATCACCTACGTACTCTCCTAGTGCCTTTATAATGAATTAAAACATTGTTTCTCTGGTTATGTGTGATTGTTCAATTAACTGTGCTTTCAACCTTGCTTTTGGACCTCAATATTGACTCCTGCTGAACCCACTACGGTCAATGTATCGACATCAAATTTGTCTCTGTTTTGTGTTTGAAATCAGTAAAATCACCATTAATATCACCAGTTCATGAAGAAACTTTACAACTTTTCCGAAATCCCCCCAATTAATGAACAGTAAAAACAAACATATCCATCCATCCATCCATTTTCCAACCCGCTGAATCCGAACACAGGGTCACGGGGGTCTGCTGGAGCCAATCCCAGCCAACACAGGGCACAAGGCAGGGACCAATCCCAGGCAGGGTGCCAAGTCACAGCAGGACACACACAAACACACCCACACACCAAGCACACACTAGGGCCAATTTAGAATCGCCAATCCACCTAACCTGCATGTCTTTGGAATGTGGGAGGAAACCGGAGCGCCCGGAGGAAACCCACGCAGACACGGGGAGAACATGCAAACTCCACGCAGGGAGGACCCGGGAAGCGAACCCAGGTCCCCAGATCTCCCAACTGCGAGGCAGCAGCGCTACCCACTGCGCCACCGTGCCACCCAAACAAACATATCAACATCCCAAAATTTGTAGTTTCTAAAAAACTATTAGTCTTTTGTGTTAATTTTAACACACTATTGACTTTAATGTATTTTCCACAGCATTTAAGGCAGCTTATTCACAACTCATAAAACATTCTAAATATAATCTTCACAGCTCAGAAATGTAAAAGGTTTTAGTAAATTGCAAATAAACTTTACAAAAAGCAAACAAGTTCCCAAATGTCACATTTTTCTATAGTTGCTACAAATTTTGAACACAGTTCAAAATTTCAACCTACCATATACTTTAATGAATTTTCTTCATTATTTAAGGTGTTTTGAAGGTCTGTAGGAATAAGACAGAATACATGTGTGTAAATGAGAGGGAGGTCAATGGAATGGTGAGGATGCAAGGAGTAGAGTTGGCAAAGGTGGATGACTTTAAATACTTGGGATCAACAGCACAGAGTAATGGGGATTGTGGAAGAGAGGTGAAAAAGAGAGTGTAGGCAGGGTAGAGTGGGTGGAGAAGAGAGTCAGGAGTAATTTGTGACAGACAGATATCAGCAAGAGTAAAAGGGAAGGTCTACAGGATGGTAGTGAGACCAGCTATGTTATATGGGTTGGAGACAGTGGCACTGACCAGAAAGCCGGAGACAGAGCTGGAGGTGGCAGAGTTAAAGATGCTAAGATTTGCATTGGGTGTGACGAGGATGGATAGGATTAGAAATGAGTACATTAGAGGGTCAGCTCAAGTTGGACAGTTGGGAGACAAAGTCAGAGAGGCGAGATTGCGTTGGTTTGGACATGTGCAGAGGAGGGATGCTGAGTATATTGGGAGAAGAATGCTAAGGATAGAGCTGCCAGGGAAGAGGAAAAGAGGAAGGCCTAAGCAAAGGTGTATGGATGTGGTGAGAGAGGACATGCAGGTGATGGGTGTTAACAGAACAAGATGCAGAGGACAGAAAGATATGGAGCAAGATGATCCGCTGTAGAAACCCCTAACGGGAGCAGCCGAAAGAAGAAGAAGGTTTAAGGTGTTTTGTTTGGTACTGACCCATTAAAAACCACATAAATGGCATCTATTCTAAAACCTAATTAAGATGGTCAGTCAATATAAAATAGGTCTGTATTGAAAAATCAGGCACCTAAAAAGGGTGTCACAAACAGGTCAAAAAAGACCTGTAAAGCACAGCATCGAGTCAGTAATGAAAACATTGTGAGGGTTAGCCAAGTTTTTAACAATAATGTTATTGCTTCTTTGAGAATTCTCTGAATTAATTATGTTAATGTCAATGGGTTCCAAACCTGTGTTTTCAGAGAGCTGTGAGATCTACAACATTGAATCCTCCCCGACAGCCATTTCCACTAGTGGCTTTTGTTAGGTATACTTTTGGCTTAATGCCCCACTAATATGAAAGGGTGATTGCTGGAAAGAGTGTGAAGATTGGCCACTGTGATTATTTTATGGGTGTGGGTCAGAGACTAATATTAAGTTGTTACAAAGAGCAACTGATAAGAAGCAAGATTGTGATTTGAAGAAAGATTTTGGTTAGAAACAAAAAAGGCGAAACAAAACTCTTGAAATTCATATCTCAATTAAGGAACCAAAAAGAGTCTCTTCATGTTATTGAGCACTGATAAACTCCCTACTGAGACTTCACTCTCATAAGGTCAAATGTTGCTAAAACAAAAGAAAAAAAAGAAGAAGAGCCATTAATTTTGAGTTGCAGACCTAGAGCCTCATGTATAAAGCTTGCATACACACAAAAATAGGATTGAAATGTGCATACACAACTTCCCATGCAAACACTGGGATTTTTTTTTTAAGTTTATTGATTTTATTGTAATCATTCCATACAAATAGATACATTTTTACAAAAAATAGGATTGAAAACAAATCAACCCCCACCCCTGAGAAAGAGAGCAAGGCCAACAGAGCAAAACTTAAAGCTAGTAAAAATAAATAAACTGATGAGTTTAATAAGCGGATAAAGATAAATGCAGAAGAAAAAGACATGGGAAGAGAATCTGTTTCCTCAGTGCTTTAAGAGCTTATTCTAAAATATTATTGATTAGATCCTGTCAGGTTTTGAAAAAATTCTGCACAGATCCTCTAAGTGAGAATTTTATTTTTTCCAATTTCAAATAATACAAAATATCAGTTACCCACTGACTTAAAAGAGGAGAGTTAGGATTCTTCCAATTTAGCAAGATAAGTCTGCGTACCAATAGTGTAGCAAAGACAGTCACAGTTTGTTTGTCCTTCTCCACTTTAAGCCCATCTGGAAGTACACCAAACACAGCTGTTAATGGGTTAGGAGGGATTGTGACACCAAGGCAGTCTGAAAGGCACTTAAAAATTTTTGTCCAGAATGATGTTAATTTGGTGCAGGCTCAAAACATGTGACCTAGGGAGGCTGGAAGTTGACTGCAGCGTTTGCAGGTTGGATCTTGCCCCGGAAACATTTTGGACAGTTTTAAGCGAGACAGATGTGCTCGATATATAATTTTGAGTTGAATAATTGTATGCTTTGCACATATGGAGTTCGAGTGAATTCTCTGCATTAATACCTTCTACTCCATTTCTGTTATGTTGAATGAGAGATCCTTTTCCCACTGTCCTCTTGGAACTTTGAAAGGGAGGGACTGTAAAATGGTTTGATATATTGCAGAAATGCTGTCTGAGTCCTCGAAACTGAGCAATATTTTTTCCAGCGTAGAGGATGGTGGGAGATGAGGAAAATCGGGCAGGTTCTGTTTAACAAAGTTTCTATTTTGAATATAGTGAAAGAAATGTATGGCTGGAAAGTTAAATTTGGAATGTATTTGTTCATAGGATGCAAAGATGTTGTCTATATAAAGATCTCTAAGTAATTTAATCCCGAATGTTTTCCAGATATTAAAAACTGCATATGTTTGCGGGGGTTGAAAAAGGTGGTTCTCATGCAGAGGTGCCACAGATAAAAGTTTCTCTATCTTAAAATGCTTCCTACATTGGTTCCATATTCTGTGTGAGTGAAGCACAATTGGGTTGTTAGTATATTGGCGATAACTTGCATTTATATGGGCACAAAGAAGGGAATATAAAGAAGTACTGCAGGATTTTATTTCTACTGCGGACCAAGCCTGTGTATGTTCATCTATTTGTGTCCATGTCCAGGTTTTTATAGCTTGTATGTTTGCTGCCCAGTAATAAAGCTGAGAGTTAGGTAGAGCCATGCCACCTTCTGCCTTAGGTCTTTATAGGGTCGCTCTTTAGATACGTGGATGTTTTAAGTTCCAAATAAATGAGGATATGGTTGAATCTAATTTATTGATGTATTTTGGAATGTTTTGAAATAAAAAGAGGGACATAGGAAAGATATTCATCTTAACAATGTTGATTCTTCCAGAAAAGTGAGATGAAGGGTTGACCATCTATGCAAGTCTTGCTTAATTTTTTCCATACAGACAGCAAAATTTTGTTGATAAAGAGTTTTATATTTACTTTTGATATTTACCCCAAGGTATTTAAACTGATCTGCAATGATAAAAGGGAAGGTGTCCAATCTAATATTGTATGCTTGAGAATTCACTGGAAAGAGCACACTTTTATTCAAATTAATTCTGAGACCAGATATCTTTTTAAATTCTGTGAGTGCTGTTAGGACTGCAGGCACAGTATTTTGTGGGTCTGATATATACAGTACCATATCATCTGCATATAGAAAAATTTTCTGTTCAAGTCCTTCTCTGATAATCCCCTTTATCTGATAAGCATTTTGACAGTGAACTGCCAGTGGTTCAATGGTGATTGCAAAAAGTAGTTGTGACAGGAGGCATCCTTGTCTGGTACCACATTCTAGTTTAAAGTAGTCTGAATTAATGTTGTTAATATAAACTGAAGCTTCTGGATTGGTATACGGTAGTTTGATCCATGCACAAATGTTCGGGCCAAACCCTAATTTCTCTAATGTAGTGAAAAGGTAGTTCCATTCAATCATATCAAATGCTTTTTCTGCATCCAACGATAATAATATCTCTGGGGTTTTTGACTTTGCAGGTGAATAGATTACTTTAAACAGGCGTCGAAGATTGGAAGCTAAGTGTCAGCCTTTAATAAATCCAGTTTGATCTTGTGATATTACCGAAGGCAGCACTTTCTCCATCCTTCTAGCTAGGACTTTGGAGAGTATCTTAACATCATTATTCAGAAGTAAAATTGGTCTGTATGATGCACATTGTAATAAGACGGTGATTAATGCTTGGCGAAAAGTTTGAGGTAGAATTTGATTGTCTCTAGCTTCTGTAAATGTTGCTAATAAGAGGGGAGCTAGCTGAGTGGAGAATTTCTTATAAAATTCGACAGGGTAGCCATCAGGGCCTGCTGCTTTCCCACTCTGAAGTGACTTTATAGCATCTAGTAATTCTGAAAGGTTTATCCATTTCCTCTGCACTAAGAGTATATATTTGTGGTATCTGTAATGCATCCAGAAATGCATTGGATTGTGTGTTGTCATCTTTAAACTCAGTAGAATATAAGGATTTATAGTAGTCTCTAAATGTGTGCATTATATTTTTATGGTCAATGATTTTATCTTTGTTCGTGTTGGTGATTGCTGGGATTGCACTGCGAACTTCTTGCTTGTGGCTTTGTTGAGCTAAGAGCTTATTAGCTTTCTCTCCGTGTTCATAGTAATGATGTCTTGATTTAAAAATGAGTTGTTAAGTTTCTTTGGTTGTTAAGAGGTTGAGCTCTAAATGTAGAGCCTGCCTTTTCCTATGAAGAGCCTCACTTGGACACCTGGCATGTTCTTGATCTATTCTAGTAATTTCGCTGGTTATCTCTGATACTTTCTTGGTTTCCAATTTATTTATGTGGGAAAGATATCAAATAAGGGCGGCACGGTGGCACAGTAGCAGCACTGCTGTCTTGCAGTTAGGAGACCCGGGTTCGGTTCCCGGGTCCTCCCTGCGTGGAGTTTGCATGTTCTCCCCGTGTCTGCATGGGTTTCCTCCGGGTGCTCCTGTTTCCTCCCACAGTCCAAAGACATGCAGGTTAGGTGCACTGGCAATTCTAAATTGTCCCTAGAGTGTGCTTGGTGTGTGTGTGATTGTGTGCGCCCTGCGGTGGGCTGGCACCCTGCCCAGGGTTTGTTTTCTGCCTTGCGCCCTGTGTTGGCTGGGATTGGCTTCAGCAGACCCCTGTGAACCTGTAGTTAGGATATAGCGGGTTGGATAATTGATGGATGGAAGATATGAGATAATCTGTCTTCTTAAGAAGGCCTTTAGAGTTTCCCAGAGTATTCCTGCAGAGACCTCTGAGGATATATTTTGTCTCTAGAAAGAAACTGATTTGTTTTGATATAAATTCTGTACAGTTCTCGTCTGCTAATAGAAGTGGGTTAAGACGCCATCTGCGAGATGAGTATGTGGGGCATAATAATTTTAGCTCCAAGATCAGAGGGGCATGGTCGGGAATAACAATAGCGTTGTACTTGCAAGATTTAATCATAGGCAAGAAATTATTATCTATAAAGAAATAATCAATTCTTGAGTAGCAATGATGCACTGGTGAGTAGAAGGAATATGTTCCTGAGTTTGGGTTTAGAAACCTCCATGGGTCTGATAAGTTGTGGTCAGTTAAAAACTGTGTAATTGTCTTTGCAGTGTTAGATGTCATCACCCCTGTGACAGGAGACCTATCTAAGAGTGGATTTAAAACACAATGAAAGTCCCCAGCCATTATAATTTTATGAGTGTTCACATTGGGAATGGATGCAAATACATTTTGCATGAATTCCCTATCATCGACATTGGGTGCATAAACATTTATCAAAATCATTTTACAGTTAAATAAATTGCCCATGACAATCACATATCTCCCTTCAGGATCAGATACTACATCTGATGCTACAAATGAGACTGTTCTATGTATGAAAATTCCCACACCTCTAGTTTTCTTTGTAAGGCTGGAATGGAACATTTGGCCAGTCCAGTCTTTTTGCAGTCGGAACTGATCCTTGCTTAGTAAGTGGGTCTCCTGTAAAAATACTATTTTAGCGTTTAAACCTGTTAGGTGAGAGAGTACTTTCTTTCTCTTTAATTCGTGATTCAAGCCTTTAACATTCCAGCTCACAAAGTTAACTGTCCCATCATGGAGACATTGATTCTGAATTTCTGATGTAATTTTGTAGTCTTAACTGGAAGTGAGATAGCTTTAACCTTAATTTCCAATTTTCCCACAAGTTATTGCTATGCAGCCTATTGTTACATTGGTAATTATAATTATAAGGATTTAAAGGGTAGATTAGATATAGCCCCCCATTTTGCCTCCAACGTGAGGCTGGACCCCACTTCACAAAGTCTCAGTCCTCTGACATACCTAGAGACAGAACACTTCCAAAACAAAACAAGCCTTACAGCAGCAGCATTTGAGGATTAAAAAATAGAGACATCTATTGCCGATAAAGTCTAAATACTATAAGCATAAAATATAATCTTCAATAGTCTTGAAATATTAAGATAGTAAACCCAGGGAATGGTTTTAAAAAGTGGCTTTGGATAAGCAGGTAATATCTTCTTGCCATTCCATGACAGGATGCGACTCACGATCGTATTTAAAAAAAGTGTAGGGATCAGCTTTCTTAACTCCTTTTCCTCCATGGTGGTGAAGATGTAATATTTGTCTTGAATATCCACTTTCAGCTTGGCAGGATACAAGAGGCTGTATCTGATACCGGCTTTCCGTAACCGCTGTTTAATGTAGTAAAAAGCAGCAAGTGTAGCAGCTGTTTATGGTGAGAAATCAGGGAAAATACGAATGTGGTTATTTTCAAATATAATCTCTTGTTTCTGTCTGAGAAGTTTCATTACATTAATTTTAAATTGTAATCTCTCGAAGCGAACAATTAGAGTCCTAGGTTTAGAGGTATTTGATCCACGTATCCGATAAGCTGCTGCTATCTCAGTATCTGATTTAAAGTCCTCTCCAATTATTTTTGAGAATAGTTCAGCTATGTATTTCACTGGGTTTGGACTTTCACTATTCTCAGCTAGACCTTCGGTTCTAATATTATTCCTTCTGCATCCATCTTCCACAGCAGCAAGTCTGTCTTCGAGTTTTTTGCATTCAGAATTCACAGCTGTAGTTTTTCCATCAGCGGTAGATGCCAAATGTTCAGCTGTTAAAATTCAAGTCATGAATGTCTGCTTAACATATTCCAGCTGATCGGCAAGTGCTCTCAGTTTGGACGCATTTTTCTAAATGTGTTTTTCCCAGCATACCTTTAAAGGCTGCATCAAAGCGATTATATATACATTTTTCCAAGTCTTTATTATCCTGTCGCAGCTTCTTGCTTTCTTTCTTTATATTTTTCTGAATGTCTTTCTTGAGCTTGCGATCATTACCTTCAGTTCGGACAGATCGTTTCGGCTTTCATGCTCTGCGGATGAAGTGGCAACCCCCGTTACAGCCGATGCTTCTGGCTCGCGAGGAGTAGATGAAAGCATGGACTGCAAGGCCATTTCCAGTTTCAAGTGATCTTCTGGAATTGGCGAGCTATCATGACCTGCATCACTTGCACATTCGCTCCCATTTTCACTCTCAACAGGAGACGATGCAGCGAAGCAGAGTCGTGGGGAGTGTGTGCTTTCGCCTGTCTGTTCCAGGTCAGTCTCTGAAAGGCCATACCTTGCACTTGGACTTAATGCTGTCTAGACTTGGATGAAGCTTTAGGTTTCTTTTCCGTTTCTTTCTGACCCTCTTTCTTGTTGTTCATGTTTATATACTGTAGTACAAACTCCTCGGGTTGGGTAAATACAGGATATCTCAGGATAATAAAAAATAAGAGAAAAAATAAAGCTGCTGCTAACAGTGATCCCGTAATAGACGAGACCAAAACCCCCCAAACACTGGGATTTATAAAAGGAAACTTGAAGAGAGAACAAAGCAGCTCTGGCCCATGTGTACTCAACATTTCTGAGAAACTGTGAAATGACAACACTGCTATTAAAGTACAGAAATGCAGCCAAATCAGCTAAATGACAACACAAATAATGATTCTTATGAAAGAGCTATTATGAAAAGCACTTATGTGACAAACATTACCTCTCAGAAGAGATAATTATGATGTACAGACCCTATTTTAGTTCCCTTGAAAAGGAACAATGCTTTGTTGTTGCACTGAAGAACTTTTTTGGTGCTTCTTCAGTTTATAAAGTCTACCTGTTGTTATTTATTAGGGAACAGGCTTATCAGGAATGTCTCAGCCAAGCTTTACTTGTATTGTCTGCTGTGTTGGAAGCCATTAATCGACCAGTGAGACACAATATCCAGTTGTCGTTGGGTGTTGGTGTACATACACAAGCCACCTCTGATGCCAATATAACACTGATAAATGCCATGGCTTGGTGGGCTGGGTCAACCAGATCTTTAGGGAATTTTTTTGTTTTTCAAGAATAGCATTCAAAGATGTCCAGATTTGTTAAACACCGAAAATAATTATTATTGCATATGTAGTGTCTCCCATTAGTTTCTCTTTACAGAGGGTTTTTAATGATCTCCTTGACTCATATCTTTTTCTTCAGTTGTCACTACTCTAAACAATTACCTTTTTTTATTCATAAATTCTGGGATTCCTTTACTTTACAAATTTTTGCATGTCTTGACCACTGCTTTTCAGTTACATTTTTATGAATTGCTCCTAAGTCTTCATGGTGCAATTTCTGTTAGCACCTGTACTATTCAAATGTGGTAGTCCAAATTTTTAAATTAATACAAAATGACTCAGAGAATCATAACAATTATCACAAAACTAAACTGAGTCAGTCTTATCCTTTGGAAAATGACTGTAAAAGTCGTAGTTTTGAGATTTATTTTAGTTTTTCACTAATGATTATTTGTTTACATTAAAAGTAAATCCAGCATTAACAAGCTATTATTTTGGAAATTGTCTTTTTTTGTTGTGTATACAAAACATGAAAAATGTTTGTTTAAAATTCTGTGCTTTGCATTTATTTAACATATGCTATTGCATCCATGTGTTTCAGGAGCATCCAATTGGCGTTATTAAATTAAGCACAACAACACAAGATCCTGGGGAAGCACAGTCGCTAAAAGCCTCCCTTCTCTTGCCTGCAAACCACAGGACAAACCCTGTAACAACTGCTTACGGCCGCTATTTAAAGAACAGCGCTGCTGCACTGGAAGTCTGCTTTTTTTCTGGACTAAATACATAAGAGAACGGAACTCTGCAGCCGAGAGCCAATTGAAAATTTAGCCTGAGAGAGAGGCACTGACTAACACCTCAACATCACTTTTTCTAGTCAAACTTGTGCATTAAATGGGATCCCGGCTGGTCACCAACTCTTTATCATCTCCCTGTTGTCATTTTCTTTTCAGTGGCTGAAGTTACTCCTAAATTTTGTGGCCACCATCAAATTTGCTTATAAAAACTGATTTTTCACTGCAGACTTGCTCAGATGTCAAATAGAAAAACAGTTACTCAGGTTTTTATAGAAACCTTATATAATGCACCAGGAAGCATCCACAATATATGTAACACTTTATTGAAACTCTGAACAATATTATACTTTGTGCTTCTGCAATCTGTCCCGCAAATACAGCACAACAGATTTATTTCACATTGATTGTATGGGGCTTTCTTATAATTCTGGTGACCCAGTTGTGCAAATGTTTATTGCGGTGTCAACTTTACTTTCTAATGCTTATGAATATTGTTATAGGAGTGATGTGTGAACGCCTCACCATATTTGACTAACTTCCACCAGTGTGGCAAAGTATTATGCCGTTACATAGATGAAACTTAGGAAAGAAGAAGCTGGATCTGTTTTCCGATAACGAATGACTCCTAGTAAAATCAAATTCATTACAAAATGACAACTAACAGCAATGAGGTATGAACTGTGGCACTTTTTTCAGTAAGTGACACAAATTCTCTATATAATCAAATTCCTGTAACCATGACCAGTAAAAAGAAAAAAATGGAAGGATGAATGGGATTGATTTAATCAAATGTTTATTTACTTTTAGTAATTGTTTTGCTATTCAAAATTAATAATTAAAACTATACCATACTTGATTGAACATTAATTAAAAAACTACAGTATCTTAAGTATGCCACTGTTGGCATTTCAACAACAAATATTGAATTATAATGTTGTCCTTAGTGGGTTTTTCAAGAGCTAATTATCAAGGATCATTACTTACAGTAACACAAGCTTTCTTCAGCTGATTAGACACAATTAAAAGAGTAGAATTTTTTCTTGAGCTGCAAAAAATTAATGTGGCAAATTACAAAGTATATCTGAACCTTACCCATGTAGCTGTCTTGACATTGTAGGATATAAGTAAGCATATAATTACAGTAATCAAACCTGACAAACACAGGGCTGCTCTTGTGTATCTCTCAGTTCAAAGATTAACAAGCTGCCATGTTTAAATACCGAACTAAAAAACAATGTTGATTAATATGAATGAACAAGTTGGTAAGGTAGTTATTCTCACAACTAAAAGGATCAGATACTTGCTCAGAAAACTGTGTTTTAGTTTTAACAATTACTTATTAAAGATACCAAGAAATACATAACACACTGCTACAGCACATTGCTTCAGGTACTGCAACATTAACTGCTCTTATACAAACAGAAAGGGGCAGTTTGGAAAACAAATGATAATGAAATTTCACAGATATTCTTTTCTTTATTTTAATATGATGTTAAAAATGTACAAAGAGGATTTACAGAACAACAAGATAGCAATTGTGGGTGCTAAAATAACAGTTTTGAGTTTATAATCTACCAGTCTTGATTTGTTTAGCAAGCAGTATGTATCTACCTGACAGGTAAAATTGTGCAATCAAGGCAAAAGTGTGATTATTTTGTTTAAGGTAATTAATGTCCTTCTACAATATAGCCTGGATCCCAACCCTCATAAAGATAACACAGGTAACGGAAACCAGGTTGGGTCTGACAAAAGATTATTGGGATTGACATTATTGACTACACAATAATATTTTGATCCTTCTTGCTTATAACAAGCCACTTTCATTAATACAATTAAACAGGGTAACCAATAAACATTTACACTCTCTGTGTAAAATCTGAAAATATACATTCACCGGCCATTTTATTAGGTACTCTTATTCAACTGTATGTTAACTCAAATATCTAATCAGTCAATCACACGGCAGCAACTCAATGCATTTAGGCATGTAGATATTGTCAAGATGACCTTCTGAAGTTCAAACCGAGCATCAGAATGGTGAAAAAAAGGTCATTTAAGCAACATTGAATGTGGCATGGCTATTGGTGCCAGACTGGCTGATCTGAATATTTCAGAAACTGCTGATCTACTGGGATTTTCACGACTAACCATCTCTAGGGTTTACAGAGAATGGTCCCAAAAAGGGAAAATATCCAGTGAGTGGCAGTTGTCTTGGTGAAAATAATTTTGTTAATGCCAGAGGTCAGAGGAGAGTGGCCAGACTGGTTCAAGCTGACAGAAAGGCAACAATAACTCAAATAACCACTTGTTACAACTGAGATATGCAGAAGTCCATCTCTGAACGAACAACACATTGAACCTTGAAGCAGATGGGCTGCAGCAGTGGGAGACCACACTGGATGTCACTCATGTCAGCTAAGAACAGGCAACTGAGGTGCAGCAACATTTGGATAGTAGGGTCAGAATTTAATCTCAACAATATGAAAACATGGATCCAATCTGGCTTGTATCAATGGTTCAGGCTGGTGGTGTAATGATGTTGGGGATATCTTCTTGGCACACTTTGGGCCCCTTAGTACCAATTTATCATCATTTAAATGCCACAGCCTACCTGAATATTACTGCTGACCATGTCCATCCATTTATGACTGCAGTGTACCCATTTTCTGATGGCTACTTTCAGCAGGATAATACACTATGTTACAAAACTCAAATCATCTCAACTGATTTCTTGAACATGACAGTGAGTTCAATATACTCAAATGGCCTCCACAGTCATAAGATCTCAATGTAACAGAACACCTTTGGGATGTGGCAGAATGGGAGAGTCGCATCATGGATGTGCAGCTGACAAATCTGCAGCAACTGAGGGATGCTAGTATGTCAATATGGACCAAAATCCTTGAAGAATGTTTCCAGCGTTTCGTAGAATCTATGCCATGAAGAATTACAGCAGTTTTGAAGGCAAAAGGGGGTCTAACCTGGTACTAGCAAGGTGTACCTAATAAAGCAGCCAGTGAGTGTATAAGTCAATTGTAACGTAATATCTAAGCCACTCAATTGTGAAATCATAAGTGCCTTGAATTTTGTGCCACTATATTTTAAGTGAGTGATTATAAAACTAATTGATAGCTGTGTTTATTTCTTGACTACTTATCCATTGCATATTTAAACTGGCTGTGTTCTTATAAGACCAAACTGTCTCTTATAACTATAAGACTATAAATAAAGCTATTGTTTTTAAAGAAATGCATGCTGCCCATAAACACACTGTAAGGTTCAAACATTTTAATCAAAACTGTACAAATTAAAGACTAAGACAATGTCAACTAAACAAGTGTAAATATCCAAATTGTTATACTTTCTTACACATATGAAACTGTGAGGAAAAGCAATGCAAGGCAGTTAATTCCACTATGCTTCAATGCAAAAAATGTTTACACAGGAATAACAGTGAGGTTTATTTCAAACAGGAAAGACCATGAGGCTTATTTTTAAATAATTTAAAGCTGGCATATATTTTGTCCCCAAAATGGAGAGGAATGTCCCCACATCTGCCAAGCTCATTGACATCTGGACTTTATGTTAAAACATTTATACAGTTAATCAAGAGCCATACTGGGAAAGTGTTCATTCTCAGATGTAAGCTAGAACCACACCACATAATCAGAGTTGAAACAGTACAATACTTTTTATGAAAAAGAAGGCTTCTGACTCAATACCCTGGGTATGTGCAAGAAAACCACACTTAAAGGTTCTAATATAGTTTAAACATTTTAATTAAGACTTCAGTATTTCATAACCTACTTTATCCAGTACTATGCTAAAGTTAGCAGTGTGTACACAAAACTAATTATGTAGAAAAGAAACTCTCTTTCTTGTAACCAGTTAATGGACCTCCTTTAATCATTTACCCTATCAACATTTTATCTCTGCCAGTTCTCAAAATGTATGGGAAATTATTTAATTATTTTATTATCCTATTTATTTTTGGGTAAGACAATCATTGATGAGACTTTTCTTAAGGCTCCTGCTTTACTTTTCCTTGCTTTACTCCAGGGATGCTCAAGTTCATTCCTGGAATCAGAATCAAATTATTCAGTCATTTCTCATGTAGCATTTGTGTGCTCCATTTTAATTAACTTGCGTGTAAAGATTCTCAACTGTGAATCTGTCCTTTCAATCATAAGTAGCGACAAATTTCTACTTTTAAAAGGTTTTTGTTTTCTTAACCAGATATCTGTTACAAATGAAAAGGAAATAAAAAGGAAGCAACAGTCAACCATGATGTATCTGTTCTAATAACATATATATGCAAGGAATTGATGAGAAAAATACAAAGGACTGAGAATTACTAATCTGCTCTAAACTGTAAAGCATTTGGATGATATGCTGGGCAAGGAAAAAACTACAGTAGCAAAATCAGAATCACCTTGTGTAAAAGAATGAAAGCGCTTAAAGGATATAAAATTAAGTAAGTTCTGTTATCAGCAAGGATTGGCTTTTAACTAAGCAATTAGGCTGGAACAAAAATCTGCAACTGTTGTGGCCATCCAGGATTGAGCTTGAGCACCCTTGCTTTACTCTTGAAATCAGAACATTTTCAGGAAAAAAGTGAATACTTATAACAAATCCTTAAAAATAAATATCCAAGTAACATCAATGAAAATTTATTATATCTGACATGCCTTTAATCATGCTGTGGCATACAGGAAATAATTTTATCTCATTATTTACTTGTCTTTTTAAGAATAAGGTCACAATGTCAACCAAATCCCTAAAAATATCATTTCACACGTTTTTCATCAGGAAGTCATTTGTTAAAAATGTAATAGCACTGCTATCACCCACCAAAAAAGGCCTAAGCATTTTGCAACTACTTCTTAAGAGTATGCTGAGGACAGTTTATGTATATTTGTGAATCCAAGTCTTTTGCGTATAAGCAATAAACTTAAATATTCATCAACCCTGGTAAATGTTTCCCAAATTCTATTCCTTTTTATGGTGACATACAAACCATTGCTTCAGACTGGAAGTGAAGAATACAATGTATGTGTTTACTTAGCATTAATCTACACAGACATTAAACTCAACACTAAAGTTGCTTATAAGAAGAAACAGGTTATGAAAAATGTTTTGTAGCAAAAGAGAAGAAAAACACAACATAACAGCTTTTGGGGCCAGATCCGTGATACTCTACAGCATACAAGAAAAAAGCAATTGACCGAAGCAGGACAGCTCATTAGACATCTGCATGAATATTCTAATAATATAAAGCCAGAATTCAAGGCAAGCCTGGTAGTGTAAATCCAACACCGCCATAAAAGCATGATGATGCTGCTTCTCCAATCTGCTGGTAAGTCCACAGTTAAGAGAAGTTTTCAGCTAAATTGATATCCAAGGACACAAGATGATAAAAAAGCTGGTAAATATATGAAATGAAATGTATTGTGTCTTATTTTGTGTACCATAGAGTAAGAGAACATGGCCTGATAACACATTACATTTTAATTTTACTTTTCCCTTCTTTTAGGGATACACCAATCAATCAGCCACCATTCTAGATCTGACGATTATCACTACTAAAAAAGACTCCTTGATCACACCATCAATCTTTTCAACCCCTGCTTTTTTAAGCATTACGGTAATTTTACCTTACGCAAGGTAATACAGCAGTTGAGCCAGAGTGGTTTTCTATTTTTTTTTTTATTTTGCTGAGAGCTTAGCCTTCATGTTAAAGAAAGTGGAGAAATAAACTGAGAAAACAGAATTGGAGAACTCGTCCTGTGCAATTAGACAAACAGCAAGAAAAGCTACTTTAATTAATTCAGACCTTTTTATTTTGTCCATTAAATTAAAACGGACACCATTTCAGTTTGAACAACTAGATTGCTTTAAGTGCAGCAGCTTACATTTTTAGCTGGAAAAAAAGAAAAGACAAAGAAGAATTTGAAGTTGCTGTTTAGTAAACAATAGGTTTGTGGTGAGCTGGCGCCCTGCCCAGGGTTTGTTCCTGCCTTGCGCCCTGTGTTGGCTGGGATTGGCTCCAGCAGACCCCTGTGACCCGGTGTTAGGATATAGCGGGTTGGATAATGGATAGATGGATGGATAAACAATAGGTATGTTAGCTTAACAGCAAAATGTATTTTTTATTTATAAACCTGTTAAGCATGTTAGTCTTGTGTCTTCTTGATAAAAAACTTTTTAAAGATTTATACTGTGTTTATTATTTACTTCTCTGTGTCGTACAGTATACGTTTGGTAAAAAACAAAAACTAATTAAAATGGTAATCCATATTTTATCATTAATCCTCAAGAATTAGAAATGTCTAACTTTTAACAGTAAAAAACAATATCTAAAAATGTGATATTTGGGTGGTTACCTACAACATAACACTTGTGGTTGGTCGGCTAGTTGGCAGACATCCGCCAAGCCCTCTCAGCTGCGAGAGGTAGATCATAGGCATGTTATATGGTACCTACTATACTCTTTGTTTTATTATATCAGATTGTGATCCGACCTATTCATGCAATACTCCAATCTACACGGCGTCAAGTAAGCGAATCAGCCACTGTTGCGTAAAATGAGGCTTTGAACCTAATCCTCTTAAGGGGAAGCAAAAGTGCATACAACTGATGAGCTCCAATTAAGGTGAAACACGTGTCGTATACTCTTCGTATTATTTGGCAGGTAGTAGATAAAGTATATTCTCACAGAATCAATTTACTAATAATGGCAATTAAACACTGCTTAAATGACAATATACATATACTTAAAGGTTTTAATCATTTTTAATCATTAATTGCATACCAGCTTTTTGTGCTGTTAAAATATACATTTATTACTAAATACATTTAGGACTATATAACCTGTCTATGACCTGCTTCTTTAACTGAGATAGCGTGGCAGATGTCTGCAGGCTGGCCCACCAACCACAAGAGTTACCTGGTAAGTAATCACCCAAATATCAGATTGTGATCAGATCAGAAATAAATATATTATTTTGTTAGAGAAATTGTGAAAAGTGCTTTTTTAATTAAGCCTTGTTTTAGACTAATTGCAGAAAAAAATAAACAATATGACAACTTTTAATTGTAAAAAGCATTTTTTTCCTTTATGCCATATGTATTATAGGTACATATTTTTGTACATGTTTTATTAAAGTATGTATTTTAAGGAAATTATGTATTTCAGTATTTTTATGGTCACTGAACAATAACTCTACAGAATTTCATTTCATTACTATAAAACAGTTAACACCTGTGATCTATGGTTTAATTATAAAAATACCAAAGGTAACACTTTAATATAAAACATAAGGCTTTGATGCAGATGACATACTAGGAGAAAGGAAAGTTCAGACTTTCATCAACTAAAGTCTATAGAAATGAACGAGACATCTTTGAACAGGTTGTCCTACTCCAAAATCTTAGCAAAATATCACAAGGACGAATTTCAAAATGCTTTTCAATTATCTAAAATGAGTGTAGCAAATTTTAAAATTACTTCCAATGAATAAAATAGAGACAGAATTATAGCCAGAATATCTTCTCAGTAACACTTCACAGCTTCATTAACCTTCAACAGAGAGTGGGCCTAATGGTGTGATCTGCAACAAAGCACAAAGGTGAAATAAAGGGCAGAGAATTTTCAAGGTAAGGTTATATCAAAATTTAATACAGCACTTCAGCAGCACATATCCTGAATGGTTAACAGTACTGGCCATCTATTCATTTTCGATCCGGTTCATTTCCTGCCTTTGTGACCCCTCCAATACTTTTTACTGAACAACAAAGACAGGATCTTTATCATCATGTCTGGGAAAGCTAGAAGGACAGCTCAACAATAAACTCATCAAAACCTGTAGCCAGGTTATTACCAAATGCTATCATGTGCAACACCGTGACATGCCTCCAGAACTGTCTGCTGTCACTAACCAAGTCCCTTAAGACTGCCAAGAGGAAGATGATGCATGAATCAGAGTAAACTGAGAAAATCTCCATACATTTTGTGCATTTTTATACAATGCTCTGAAATATACAATTGTTGAATAGTTTTAATTAATTTACTGTATGCAATATGCTAATTTACTGTCTATAACGAAAAAGAACCAGCGCACTTAATTAACCAAACTATAATATTAAAACTTTTCAAGTTTTGTTTTTTTTTTTTTTAATAAAAACACTGTAGAAATTGAAATTATTACATTTTTTTACCAGAAAGGCAAAAAAGAAAGAAAAAACTGTTAAGAAAAGCAAGACGTCAGACAAAAGGTACATTTTTACATATTGTAAAGTGACACACTACATGCAGTATTTAGTTCTGGGGCAGGAAGGTAGGCACTACCACAGATCCACCGTGCTGAGTTTGATGCCCATGCTCAGTTGTTGTCCATGAAGAGTCTGGACATTCTCCCTGTGCCTGTGTTTTTTATCTCCAGTTAATCAGGTCTTCTCATCCTGAAGTATGTCAGGTTAAATGGCACTTCAAAATAGGCTTATTGTTAGTTGGATTGTGGGAATGAGTGGGAACAGCAGTGGACTGGTGTTCCTCCATGTTTAATTCCCTCCTTACACCTATTTCTACCAGTAGAGACTCTAGTCTACATGATCCTGAATTAAATTTAGCAGTTTGAGGATCGCTAAATTATGTCAAATGTTATGATGTGCTGCTAATGGAAATAAATAGAAAATAAATTGTAAAACAAAAGAGTAGAACACCACACAAGTATTTTTCCAAAAGCATTCAATGTAAAGATTGATTTTTTTTTCATACATATTACCATTCTACTGAAACTGATGAAACTGAAACACTGCATAACTAAACATGCAGAGAAAGACTTCAAAAAGATATCTAAAATATGCTCTGTTCATAAACACATAAAAATGAAGCACAAGGTAGGTTGTAACACATGAACACATCAAACAACAATGGTATGTGTAAAAAAAATCAATTTCCCTATAAATCTATACTGCAGCAAGGCTTTAGCATTATAGCGAAGAAAAGTGCATAGCCTAGAAGCTTTGATTTCAGATCATTAATGCTCAGCATGATGAGGTTCAGTGCCCGTGTGACATACTGAGGCAAAGCCAAAACGCCTGCAATCCCTCTGTGTTGTAACAGGCTGCACAATTTGAGATGACCTTTCAAGCAATCAATTCCAGTAGCTGAACTGCCCTTGTGGAATTACACTACTGCTAACAAAAATGCCAATTCATGTGCGCTGGTAGTTATATTGGCCACCACGTGGCCGAAATTCTGGCACAGCTGTGGAAAATGATGAAGCAAAAGGAGAATGAAATGTGAAAAAGAATGCCCTGGGATATTTGAGTGACTCTTCTTTAATCTATTTAACCATCTATATAGTCCGCTGCACTGACAAGGACATATTTAGTAATGAGAAGAGGATTTCTGAAAAATAGATGACAAATGATTCTAAAAGATATTCCATGTGCCCACTGGGCATAATCTCTCCCAAATCAGAAGCCAAAAGGTACTTTAATTAGAAGAATAAGAAGGCATAATAGTAAAATATATAATACTCAATCGGTTCAACTTTTGCATGTTTAATGTAAGATATTGCACTGATACAGGAAGAAATGGGAAATGCAGACACTTCAATAAATGTAGCAAAATACTGTATAGGCAGCCATTTCAGTTAAACCCCAAACTGCCTAGCTTTCATTGGAAAAAAATACACACTACACTACATATTAGGGTTGCTCCAATCTGTTTTTTAGGGCTGATACTGATTACAGATTTCATATGACTAGTACTGGCCAATTCTGATAACAATTCAAATTTGTTTTCTTTATCCTTTTAATTTTGTCTACATTAAGCTCCTGCTTAACCAGAAATGGAGAAGTGTTATGGTCTTTATTAAAGTGGTATTTTAATAATTAAACTGTAGACTACATGTGTCACCTGTTACCTGTGAAATTCTGTATGCTTATTGTTCAGTGACCATAAAAATACTAAAACAAATGCAATCCCCGTAAAACATACTTTTCTCAAACTCAATAATGAAACATATACTCGGCTTCAGTGGGTTGGAAAAAGGATGGATAGATGGATGGATACTGAAATATTTATCCTTTAGGTAAAATAGAATAATTCAAAAATATGTGTTATTTCTTGCCCTATGTGTACCTTCAGCGCCTCTCCTCTGTGTGTCTGAACCTCTCTTCACTGATGCTCCTTTCTCGAGCCCACTCCCTTAAAGCCTGCTTATCTGACTATGTCATTATTTTCGAGGCGCCTTTCTCGCGTCCTGTCTGGTTTTATACTTCCTGTCTTTGAAGGCATTTCTCAGCATGCATACTACATCTTTACTCCTCCTCCTCATGCTTTTCTCACTTGCACTTCCTCTCACCAAAGCCAAACTGACCAATCAGATTGCTTAGAGGGGCTGGACACAGATGTTAGTGTTTTATTATATAGTAGATAATACACATGCTATAAAAGAAAGTAGAATATTTTGTCAAAATTACAAGCCACAATTCTAATAAAATGTTTATGTTTAACATGAAGATACAAGGCTAACAAGCTTAACAAGCTTACATGTAAAATCAACACATTTGGCTGTTAAGCTAAAAAGCCTACTGACTATTAAGCAGTGAGGGCAAATTCTTCTTTATCTGTTCTTCTTCTAATTATAAATGTGAACTGCTGTACTAAATAAAAGTTTGATTACTATCCACATTCAGACAAGGACTGTCCTTTTTAATTACAAAACAAAATTAAAACATCTGAACTCATTCTCTTTACATTTCTGTCAAAGACTTGCCCCAGTTTTCTTACACTCTTCATTTCATAAGGATATATTGACTCCTCAGATTCCATTTTCTCAGTTTATTGGTCCAATTTATTTAATGTAAAAGCCAAGATTCTTGCCTTCACACTCATCTAAAGCAGGATTGCCAGATTTGACAGGCACTTTACTGCCCTATCACAGTCAAAATTCCGCCCAATATTGAGTAGCCATTTAATGCAAGCAAATTGCCACCTAAATACACCTTCCAACCTCCAAGCTAAAAATATCCGGGAACATCACTCCACTGATTGTCCAACTGGTCCTTAATTTGCATGAGTGGGCAGGGCCAAATTGTTATATTTTTTCCAAAATGGTTAATGTCCAAGGGTACAAGTCACACAACAAAACCTTTAAATGAATTTCTTTAAATACTAATTAACGGTAGAAAAAGATATGACTGGAGCTCATTTATCTATGTGTGTTATATTCAGGTGAAACATTACAGAGAGTGAAAGGCTATGACTAAATGCACCTTTAAAGGAAAAAAGTTAAAAGGTTATTTCCATGAAGAACAAGAAATAAGGTAAGAGACACAATGATATGGCAGTATCACCTTAATCAGGAGTGTCAGTGAGACATTGTGTCTCTTGCCTTCTTACTTGTTTAGCATGAATATAATCTTTAAACATTTTTGTTTCTTATCAGAAAGACATGACACTGCTAAAACCAAGCAATAACATCATGGTGAAACGTAACACATTTTCTTCACACAGGACCCATCCTTTTAAAAATATGCTACCAAATGCATAAATGTTGCTAACAATTGTCACACACGTGTGACTAGGAGGCAGCTAAAGGGCCTGAGTAATAGTAATTCCATGACAGACCAGGGGGCAGCGGGGTGCGCTGACTGTCTCTCTCAGTTCCTTGTAGACCATTCTCGGGAAATCCCGCCAGGTTCTGGAGCCTCTGAAGATATCAATTCCATTTTTTCGTCCCCAAGGTGACATCACTTCTATTTCTAATGACATCACTTCCAGTCCTTGGTTGGGGGTAGTGGAGGATTTAGATGGGGTTGGACCAATGATGTCATTACTTCTGGTCCTGATGACATCACTTCCGGTTCCAGCCCCAGTGATGACATTACTTCCTTTACTGTCCTTTAAAGTCGCCATCTTGCCTCCATGCAATCAGTTCTGTTTTGGACTCAGATCAGTGAACACCTCTGTTCATATTTAAACCTATTTTGCAGCCGTGGAACAATTTACGGGTGGCTGCCCAAACCTTTATGATGTCTTTGCCTCATCATTGTTACACAGCTTAATGGTTTATTATAAATGTTGTAGTCAAATAAGAAAGAATTACTTACCAGCTATGCCAAATATGTTTTAACCTTCATATTTTTCTCAAGCAACAGAAGCAGCAGGGGTAACATTCCATACATTTAACACACTGTTTTTCCATTTTTAAAAATGTTGTATGTTTTTCTACATGTTAACAAAATATGCTTTGACAGTAGTTGAGCTACCATAAAAATACTTTCTGCACTGCTGACATCCCACCTTTGCATTCCTGTTTTCAATACCCATTTGTGCTTTTACTTTTTTTAAACAAGAGTGTTTAACCATCTGTAATTGGTCGATTCACATTACATTGAACAATTTTATCAATAATCTGGTAGAAATAGCTGTGACTGATACAGGGGAAGCACAAACCAGTGTGTTCCTCTATGCTGGCCCCATTCCTGGATAATGGGGAGGGTTATGTCAGGAAGGGCATCCGGTGTAAAATTTTGCCAGATCAATATGTGGACAACAATACAGATTTCCACCTGGAACAGTCAACAGGGTGCCAGTGGGAATTGGGTTACTGTTGGCCAAAGAAGGAGAAGAAGAGGGGGAGACATGTCCGGAGGCAGGAGCAGAGGAGGAAGGTAAAGAGAGTGGAACTGAGGGTGGGAACTTTGAATGTTGGCAGTATGACTGGTAACGGGAGAGAGTTAGCTGATATGATGGAGAGAAGGAAGGTTAATATATTGTGAGTGCAAGAGACTAAATGGAAGGGGAGTAAAGCAAGGTGGATCGGAGAAATTGGGTAGGAGTTATTCTGAAGGAACAGTATGTCAGGAGTGTTTTGGAAGTGAACAGAGTTTCAGACTGAGTGATGATTATGCAGCTGGAAATTGAAGATGTGATGATGAATGTTATTAGTGCATATGCCCCACAAGTTGGGTGTGCGATGGATGAGAAAGAAGATTTCTGGAATGAGTTGGATTAAGTGATGGACAGTGTACCCAAGGGACAGAAAGTGGTGATTGGAGCATATTTCAATAAACATGAGGGTGAAGGGAAAAGAGGAGATGAGGAGGTGATGGGTAGGTATGGTGTCAAAGAGAGGAATGAAGAAGGTCAGATGATAGTAGATTTTGCGAAAAGGATGGGCATGGCTGTGGTGAATATGTATTTTAAAAAGAAGGAACATGGGGTGACATACAAGAGTGGAGGATGATGCACACAGGTACATTATATACTATGCAGAAGAGTCAATCTGAAGGAGACTGAAGACTGCAAAGTGGTGGCAGGGGAAAGTGCAGTTAGGCAGCATAGGATGGTGGTCTGTAGGATGATACTGGAGATCAAGAAGAAAAGGAGAGTGAGGGCAGAGACTCCAAGGTTGAGTTCAGGGAGGAGGTATAACAGGCAATGGGTGGCAATGAAGAGTTACCATACAGCTGGGCAACTACAGCAGAAGTATTAAATGTGACAGCAAGAAGGGTACTTGGTGTGACATATGAACAGAAGAAGGAGGAAAAGAAAACCTGGTGGTGGAATGGGGAAGTACAGAAGAGTATGCAGAGGAAGTAGTTGGTGAAGAAGAAGTGAGAAAAGGACCTATACTGATTGGCTAGACAAAAGGACAGAGCTGGGAAAGATGTGCAACAGGTTAGGGTGATAAAGAATAAAGATGGAAACATACTCGCAAGCGAGGAGGGTGTGTTTAGCAGATGGAAAGGGTACTATGAGAGGCTGATGAATGAAGAGAATGAGAGAGAGAGAGAAGGTTGAATGATGTGGCGATAGTGAATCAGGAAGTGCTATGAAGAGGATGAAGAATGGTCCAGATGACATACCTGTGGAAGCATGGAGGTGTTTAGGAGAGATGGCAGTGGAGTTTTTAACCAGATTTTATAATGGAATCTTGGAAAGTGAGAGGATAGTGGAGGAGATGGAGAAGTGTACTGGTACCTAAGTTTAAGAATATGGGGGATGTGCAGAGCTGTAGTAACTACAGGGGAATAAAACTGATGAGCTATAGCATGAGATTATGGGAGGTGATGATTAGTGAGCAGCAGTATGGTTTCATGCCATGAAAGACCACCACAGATGCAATGTGAACTCTGAGGGTTTTGATGGAGAAATATAGAGTAAGCCAGAAGGAGTTGCATTGTGTCTTTGTGGACTTGGAGAAAGCACATGACAAGGTGCCTCGAAAGGAGTTGTGGAACTGTATGAGGAAGTGGGGGGTGGCAGAAAAGTATGTAAGAGTTGTACAGGATATGTACGAGGGAAGTGTGACAGTGGTGACGTCTGAGGTAGGAGTGACGGATGCATTCAACGTGGAGGTGGGATTACATCAGGGATCGACTCTGAGCCCTTTCTTATTTGCAATGGTTATGGACAGGTTGACAGAAAAGATTAGACAGGAGCCCCCGTGGACAATGATGTTTGCTGGTGACATTGTGATCTATAGTGAGAGCAGGGAGCAGGTTGAGGAGACCCTGGAGAGGTGGAGATATGCTCTAGAGAGGAGAGGAATTAAGTTTTTATAGTTTAAATACTTGGGATCAACAGTACAGAGTAACAGGGATTGTGGAAGAGAGGTGAAAAAGAGAGTGCAGGCAGGGTGGAGTGGGTGGAGAAGAGTGTCAGGAGTAATTTGTGTCAGACAGATATCAGCAAGAGTGAAAGGGAAGGTCTACAGGATGGTAGTGCGACAAGCTATGTTATGTGGGTTGGAGACAGTGTCACTGACCAAAAAACAGGAGACAGAGATGGAGGTGACAGAGTTAAAGATGCTAAGATTTGCATTGGGTGTGACATGGATGGATAGGTTGGACGATTTGGAGACAAAGTCAAAGAGATGAGATTGTGTTGGTCTGGACATGTGCAGAGCAGAGATGCTGGGTATATTGGGAGAAGAATGCTATGGATAGAGCTACCAGGAAAGAGGAAATGAGGAAGGCCTAAGAGAAGGTTTATGGATGTAGTGAGAGAGGACATGCAGGTGATGGGTGTAACAGAGCAAGATGCAGAGGACAGGAAGATATGGAAGAAGATGATCTGCTGTGCTGACCCCTAACGGGAGCAACCAAAAGAACCTGCTGTGGCTGACAGGTCATGGTTGAATGAACTGTAACAAACTGTGAAAATGAGACTTTTAACACTACATATCTAAACATTTCACTGTCATTAAGATGGAAAGAAAAGCAGCCAATTTCATAGCTTAAAAGGGTATGGAAATGCAAACAGACATTTTTATCCTTTAGAAAATCACACACAATTCAAGTAAAATATGCCAAAAGGCAGACCCACACCCAAATAATTTTTTGATGAACAATGGACTTGAAAACAGCTCAATTGTATGTGACATAGCCCCATCTATCAACTATGTTCTGAAGTCTGATTGTAGTAGTTTGGCAGCAAAATGACACATGCAATTCCTAAGTTACCATAATACTTCTTATATATGAGCCCCAAAATTTAATTATCGTAAATCTTTGAAAAGCAGATTATGCAAAAAAATAGTTTTTTTTAAGTTTGGTTAATTTAATAATCACCAATTGAGTCATTTAAGGTGATAGGCAGCCAATTGACGAAAGGATATCATTTTCAAGTAGCATTGTCTAGTTGTTAGGGCATAAAATAAAACACTCAGAAGGTTCACATACCTCAGCTGGGTCACTGCAGTAATTGTTTTATGTAGAAGTCTAAAGTTGTAAAGTTACGTACAGACAAGTGATGATATACATTTCATGTAGCATTAAACGGAGGAGACACGGTGGTGTGGTTTTAATGATGTTAACTCACAGCACCTGAGGCACTGTCTGTGTATACATCTTCCTGGAGTCTGAATAGGTTTTCCTTATATGTCCCAAATATGTGCCATTTAGATTTACTTATACCAGTCTGATTATGAATTAGTGTGAGTAAATGTGTGTGCGTGCATGTGTGTGTGTGTGTGTGTGTGAATGTGTTTGTTCACAGTTGGTTTCTCCACAGTTCCCAATGAAGCAAGCAGGTACAGTATACACTGTGGCCTCAGTAACCGTTAACTGGATTACGCACATTAGATTAACATTGAATATCATCTTTTTGAAACGGCTACTACTGTCAGCGAGTAAAGACTGAACCTTACACTGTTTTTTTTTCTTTCTTTAAATACAGGTAGGGGAACTAAAACCTTTTTTTAATAAAGTTGTGTGTTATGATCTGAAAGATTTTAGCTATTCTTAATTTCCTTGACATTGACATATAATGGTGAATAGGGCTGTTGTACTCATTCATGTTGAACAGAAGTTAATGCCTTGAATAACAACAAATGACACAGACTGATTATTCACTGACTCAGATTTCAATTATGCATCAAAAATTGTGCTTAGCCAATATAAATGTATAACTATAAGGTAGAAAAATAGCTGCAAATACTAATCAGTCTCATTTGTAAGGTGTTCGAAAGTAATCCGATTTTAAATGCAACTGAAAGCCTAAGCACATTGTATAAGTCAACCTGAAGGACAGTATCATAGCTGCCAGAAAGAACACCATGAAAATAGTGTGTAATTCGTTTAATCCAAAATCATTTTAGATTTTGAAGACTCATAATCACAATTACTGTGCTCTCTTCCCATTTAAAATTGACTTAATACAGCAGCAGAAATGTAAAATAGCAAGGTTAACAAAAAAAAAAGAATCACTAAACTGAAAAAGCTATACTAAAGATGGTATACTGGGAAAAAGGTTCACTAAATCTACAAAACATTTGATCATTTTTAGACAAAAGTAGAAAACTGCTTCTATTATTATAAGAATCACAAAAGCTTTGCCCAGTGTGAGTGAGATTACTCTGTGAAAGACTGACATCCCGTCCAGAGCTTGTCCATCTGGCTGCTCACAACACTGACCAGGAGGAAAGCACTAAACATGGATGGATGAAATGAAAGTTACATTTGCTTGTATAAAAGTGAAAATAGTGCCTTCAGTATCATTTAACATATACTGCATTTTCCAGCTATATTTATTGTCCTAGTATGTCATTTCTCAAGTGTGCATATTTATTCACAGAACAGAATGGCAAGTTACATAAATGTGAAAAATATCCACTGCTAGTCATATCCCTCTGTACTTCGAACCAGCCACAATTTTAAGAGAGAATGAGAAACTGCTTATTTTACCATCTGGGTGTTTTTTAGGCATGAGTAGAAAAACAGTTTTTTAATTATTCATGGACAAACACCAAGGAGAAACTTCAAGTAAAATAATGATAAAAAAAAGCAAACTGAAGCATAACAATGTGCAGGGGTTGTTTAATTTGTCATTTTTCTCTTTAAGATCATCCATAAATCAAAAGGTAAATTGACAAAGAAGTAAGAGAGGTAATGTCATACATAAATCACACAGCTTGGAAAGGCAGTGAATTCTAAGTAATAATATAATATAATATATATAGCACAGACAGATGCACATTGGCAACTTTAATCCTTGTCCTGTGCATTCTCAGTGCACTCCCTGCTTAAATATCGAGAATTCAAATATTGCTTTAAGCATCTTCCAATACACTAGCTCTCAGTTTGTTATGGTGTTGTTAGGTGAACTTTGTTAATAAAAATGATAGAAAAAAGTTATGTGTCTTATGCATGATGTATTTTTATAACAAAGTATAATAATTAATGGTAATACTGTATACAATAGTAAGCCATGTAATCATTTCTGACCCACTTAACTCAGTCACAGTTACTGTATGTGGAGAATCTGTTATTATTTTCATCAATGCTAACATTGCTATTTGTGAAAAGAAATATTATATTAATGTATTTTAACAACATACAAAGGCTTTAGAAATTAGACTTTGTGTATATATCTCTCTATATATAAAAGGAAATCCTGGACTGGAAAGCAAATGCAAGGCTACGATACATGATAATCTCGAAAGACATTTTAAAGACCCGCGAGACCAAGGAGACTTGCCACGGTGCGTCTCGCGGAGACTGTAAACATGAGACTTGGTGCCAAGAGATTGTCCCAGGGCCGTAGCAAAAAGGACAGCGGCTGTACAGGCTTTAAAGAGATCGAAGGGCAGTGCAACAGCAGCTATAACCCCCCAATGCCCCCCCCCCCAGGTTCCGAACACGAGCAGCGTTATACATCCTGCAAGAAAGAATTCAAACACGCCCGGGGCCAGAAATAAAAGACAGGTATTGCTTTAACAACCTCACGCGAGACCAGGCAGTGAGCCATCATTTAAAACAAGTCAACAGACCTCTAAGCTAGCAGTTGTTGGATTGCTTTTGGCAGGCAAGCATCGTGTGCTCGGAGCTCTTAAAACAACGACATGCGACAGGCAGAAGAGGCAGCTAGCAAGCAGTAAAAAGACAGCAAATGATCCAAAGGCATATCCTTGGTGTACGTTCAGCCGCAACACCCTTCACAACACGAGCAGTATTATACGTCTGGGAAGAAAGAGATGGAACCACGCACGTTGCCGAAAATAAAGGACAAGTATTGTTTTTACAAAAGTTTTTAAAGTAAAAGTGAAAATAATGCATATGTAACAATTCACAAGAAAATAACAATCTCTTTAAATTGTAGATTGCCTGCCTAAGGTAAAGTCATCCCTGATGAATGGGGACATGGGAATGAGGGGTCCTTTCATCGGATTAGCGCTATTTCAGATATGGAATGGCAAAATGGGGGAGGCAGCTTGATGAATGAGGTCTCCAGGACTCAAAACAAATCCAAATCATATTATGTGATATCATCTAATGTGAAATTCTACTCCGTACATCTAGAATTTTTATTTTTATATTGTATTGAGCATTTATTCTGTTCTATGTATTGTACTGTACGGCTCAAAATTAAAAGACAATGAGTAAAATGACAAAGTAGAACTTCATAAAGACGTTTACAAACGTTGACACTAAACACAAGCAGAGCAGGTTAGAGACTATGAAACCAGTGAAATTAGAAAGGCTCAAAAAAAAACGGCGCTATACACATGTGGAGAAAGTTAAAAGATATGAAAGTAGGAAAATTAGAAAATATAAAAAAAGAAAGTAAAGATCGCAGTAGCGCAAACAAACAAACTGCCTCATTTAACTATGCACCAGTCTAACTTTGGTTTTGCACAATAATTACTACACTATTGCACCTTAACACTTAATTCTACTTTATTCACATAATTATGCTTATTTATTATGTTCTACTATACTGTTATCTTTCAATCTATGAATTTTTGTTAATCTAACTGATATTCTTCTAACTTTGCACAGTTTTTGATAAGCGGATCAGGATGCATTTCACTGCGTGTTGTCCTGTATAACTATGCATGTGACAAATAAAGAATCTTGAGAATTTCAAAAACGGAGTTTACCGCACATGCATTTATTGGTTACTTTGTTAATGTTTATATATTTATCTGTCTGCTTATTTAAAAAGCTAAATTTACCCCAGGAGTCAAAAACATTCTGTCTAGCCCTTGTACAAAAACTTAGACAAAAGCTGGGGTATCACCTTGGTAACCCCATGTACTTTTGGAACTGTGAGAGGAAAATAGCACGACTTTACAGACAGGAGTCCAATGCAGAACTCTACTTACTTTTTTACTTTGTAAAAAAAATGATTAACTGCTGATGATGTAGATCGTTTTGTCTGTGCTGAAATTCCAAACAGAGAAACCTGTCCTGACCTCATTAAAAAGACTCAGCATATTGGGACTCGCAAGATTACAAATATTGTTTTTACAGAAGTTCTGAAATAAAAGTGAAACTAATGAAATAGCGACAATTCAAAGAAAAAAAAATCTTAAAAGTGTGTATCCGGAAAACCAAACACAGGGGTTGGCGAGCGAAGCCCCCTAGTTTTATATAATGATAACTAGAAAAGAAGATATTGCTGCTTTTAGATATTTTCTAAGTAGCAAAGGGTCAAATGATGGAGAAGTAAATGCAAAATTCTCTGTGTGAATAAAAATATACATAAAAATTATTTGTTGAGCTTGTGTAAAGTTTTAATTTCCCCTTGCAGTCAAGTAAACTGTGTGTATGTGTATGTATATATATATACAGTATAAACACACACACACACACCCTGTCAAAACACATCAGTTTTTACACTTTTTCTTTAAATGTAATCAGTTTGTAGTACTAGGGTGTTGTACCGTATTAGCCATTATGATTGTAGTGAAAAGTCAAGCAAAATGACACCCTTTATTGGCTAACTAAAAACATTACAATATGCAAGCTTTTGAGGGATAATTACATCTTGCCTGAAGAAGGGGCCTGATTTGCCTCGAAAGCTTGCATATTGTAATCTTTTTAGTTAGCCAATAAAAGGTGTCATTTTGCTTGACTTTTCAATGTATACAGTTGAAATTCAATGAATGACCTAAGATGGTGGAAAGGTACAGTGCATCCGGAAAGTATTCACAGCGCATCACTTTTTCCACATTTTGTTATGTTACAGCCTTATTCCAAAATGGATTAAATTCATTTTTTTCCTCAGAATTCTACACACAACACCCCATAATGACAACGTGAAAAAAGTTTACTTGAGGTTTTTGCAAATTTATTAAAAATAAAAAAATTGAGAAAGCACATGTACATAAGTATTCACAGCCTTTGCCATGAAGCTCAAAATTGAGCTCAGGTGCATCCTGTGTCCCCTGATCATCCTTGAGATGTTTCTGCAGCTTAATTGGAGTCCACCCGTGGTAAATTCAGTTGATTGGACATGATTTGGAATGGCACACACCTGTCTATATAAGGTCCCACAGTTGACAGTTCATGTCAGAGCACAAACCAAGCATGAAGTCAAAGGAATTGTCTGTAGACCTCCGAGACAGGATTGTCTCGAGGCACAAATCTGGGTAAGGTTACAGAAAATTTTCTGCTGCTTTGAAGGTCCCAATGAGCACAGTGGCCTCTATCATCCATAAGTGGAAGAAGTTCGAAACCACCAGGACTCTTCCTAGAGCTGGCCAGCCATCTAAACTGAGCGATTGGGGGAGAAGGGCCTTAGTCAGGGAGGTGACCAAGAACCCGATGGTCACTCTGTCAGAGCTCCAGAGGTCCTCTGTGGAGAGAGGAGAACCTTCCAGAAGGACAACCATCTCTTCAGCAATCCACCAATCAGGCCTGTATGTTAGAGTGGCCAGACGGAAGCCACTCCTTAGAAAAAGGCACATGGCAGCGCGCCTGGAGTTTGCCAAAAGGCACCTGAAGGACTCTCAGACCATGAGAAAGAAAATTCTCTGGTCTGATGAGACAAACATTGAACTCTTTGGTGTGAATGCCATGCGTCACATTTGGGGGAAACCTGGCACCATCTCTACAGTGAAGCATGGTGGTGGCAGCATCATACTGTGGGGATGTTTTTCAGCGGCAGGAACTGGGAGACTAGTCAGGATAAAGGGAAAGATGACTGCAGCAATGTACAGAGACATCCTGGATGAAAACCTGCTCCAGAGCACTCTTGACCTCAGACTGGGGTGACGGTTCATCTTTCAGCAGGACAATGACCCTAGGCACACAGCCAAGATATCAAAGGAGTGACTTCAGGACAACTCTGTGAATGTCCTTGAGTGGCCCAGCCAGAGCCCAGACTTGAATCCGATTGAACATCTCTGGAGAGATCTTAAAATGGCTGTGCACCAACACTTTCCATCCAACCTGATGGTGCTTGAGAGGGGCTGCAAAGAGGAATGGGCGAAACTGGCCAAGGATAGGTGTGCCAAGCTTGTGGCATCATATTCAAAAAGACTTGAGGCTGTAATTGCTCCCAAAGGTGCATTGACAAAGTATTGAGCAAAGGCTGTGAATTTATTTTTAATACATTTGCAAAAATCTCAAGTAAACTTTTTTCACGTTGTCATTATGGGGTGTTGTGTGTAGAATTCTGAGGAAAAAAATGAATTTAATCCATTTTGGAATAAGGTTGTAACATAACAAAATGTGGAAAAAGTGATACGCTGTGAATACTTTCCAGATACACTGTAAGTAGTAAACTGCCAGCGGTTTAAATGTAAAGTTAATGTTAGCAAAAACTGAAAAAAAGGAAATTTCATAATATTAGACATGGGCCTTCTTTGGGGAACAACTAATAGGTTACACCCTACAGATGATCTGCAGAAATTAAAGTAAATTAAGCCTTGCAAGTTGAAGCAGACATTTTGCTCAGGTGTCCCAGCATCTGTTGAATTACTTAAAAACCCTCTGTCTGTGTTGGAACAGAGTGACTTACTACACCCTCTGAAGTACTGCTTGGATAGTATTCCAGTAATAGTACCAGCAAATGATTTCCAAATCATAATCGAACATAGTAAATTAAGCAAAAAGATCAAAATAACCAGCAAAGAAAAATAACACAGCACTGCTAACAAAACACTTCCAATGCATATTCAATGAATGGCTAGGAGCTGCAAACCCATTCAGCCTTATCCTCAACAAAGATGAAAGATGGCCCCACCTCTTGGGGAACCACCCACAAAACACAAGGTACTTAGACAATTAAAGAAACGGATGTGAGAAGTGGACAGACAAGAGCAAGACAGCAGAAACTGTTGGTGTACTAACCCAGTAACATCACTTTCTGCGCATGTAAAACAAAAGCAAAAGGACTGCACTGTGACGCACTTAAAAAGACTGCTGACCTAAAATCAGCTTTCACAACATTTTCTGATACATTTCACTCTGATAGTCACATGGCGCTCCTTCAGACTCTACTTTTGGTCGTGAAACAATTGCCAACTTTCCAAACCTTCCAATTTTATGGCATCCCAACTCACAGCATCACAGCTAGGCTTGGGTGCCCTCATTGTGTGTCTTCTCAGGGCTGCTGGTGGAGGAAAACGTACTGTTAGAGAAAGCACCCCACTCGTCCTGGAGTGGTATTTCTTTCCTCTGCCAGGAAGGCGTATGCATGACACAGTGCATAAATATTTTCAAACATAACAAAAACAATAATACATTAAACATTTTGTCTAAATGATAAATGAACAGAACAATATTAACAGAAACAATCATACTAAATATGTATATATTGATGTATTGGCATTTAGTGTGGGGTTTTAATAAGAAAAGACTTCAAAAAGCTTGTGTAGGTCTGAGTAAAAAGAAAATGTCGATCCACGCAATAGCACTTAAGTCTCTAGAAGTCAGTTACAAAGTCTTGCTGTTTGCTTGTGATTTGACCGCCTTCTGTCCTAGTTACATAAGAAAATAGAAATTAACTTCAGCATAGCAGGCTAGCAGTATCGCTGATCCCTAGCATCAAACTCCCCCTAATGGAACTGCTCAATATTTTTAAGGGTGCAATGTTATTTATATATATATATATATATATTAATAAACAGAACCCTATTGGTATTGCAATATGCTTTCTGCAGCCTTAACAGGCTATTAAAATTGCTAAAAAAATTCACTGCAGACATTACAATTTTACCCCACGACCATCTAACTACAAGATGTCACACAGGTTGGGTTTTCTTTCTGCTGGAAAAAAACAAAAAAACAGTCTAGGTGTCAAATGATTTTATTGCTTTTATCGTCTCATATATCTAATACAATTAAAAACTAGCAATTAGATTAACATGTACAAATCTCATGAAATAAAAAGAAACTGGAGTAGTCACTCAAAATCCAAAAGCAGAATTGTACGCAAGGTAAAGGAAATACGGTTTTCAAATGAATGTTAGCTACTGTGGAATGCCTAGAATGTCACACTGAAATTAATTTTTAATTAAATTAACTGTTGATTCACTCTGCCTATGTGCGTTATAAATATTGATATAAATATTATAACAGGATAGGGCCCACTTGTAGTAACTCTCAACACTTCCAAGTGTTACACTCAGTAATGCCAAGGAGACCAAAAGTATATCAAAATGGCCCTTTTATTAAAAATAAACCACACATGTGTGGGTTACACAGTAGGGAGTAAACAGGCAAAATTAACAGATAAAGCAACAGCCCTCTTGCCCAATGTATGTTCACTTTTCATCTATTCTTTAGAGACCTTTGCCCAGCTGACCAGATTAAAATCCCACCAAACCAATCCCTTCCTCGCCTCCTTTTCTCTCTCTGTCTCAGGAGAGAAATCGCTCTGGGGTCCAACCCTTTGTGTTTTTCATGTCCTTACATGGGTTCTCCAAATAAGTAAGCAGAAGCTTCTCAAACTGTGCTAAAAGGAACTTCATCCCCCCAAATGTGAGCATGTAGGCTTCTGACTCCTACCGCAACTGTGAGGGTATCATATGAAACAGAGGTAGGCCCTGATTCAGCCATGAGGCAGAAGCCAACCTCATCAACTCTGCCCCATAACCTCCCTACTCACTGGACTCTGTCATTACTGAGGCACCTGCTCCTCCAGTTTACTGAGCCTTTGTTTCATTTCTCCTCATGGAGTCACTTCCTGTAAACTCAAGGAACTACAGTACATCCATGGTCAGGGGATGCTCTATAACTAGGCTAAAAATCCTCAGGTGACTCATTTCTTACAAGGTACAACATGGTTTGCATTCTCCTAATCAATGAGTTTTTTGTTTTCCCATTTGTATCTAGATGGGAAAATATTATGCTCCCGCTGGCCTCCTAGAATGTCTCCCTAACTTCTCTAAATTAACAATCTGGTCTACAGTGTCCCAGCTAGGGGTCACAAACAACCTCCAATTAGCCAGGTGGTTTTGCAATCTCTTGATGGCCCTCCTTGGCCACAGTTGCTCCCTTTCTGAACTGGTGTCCCTTCCTGTTGCTGTAACTGAGCTTACCTTTGTCAAGTAACCTTTGTATTTTTAAGTCAACATGCATAGATCTTTCCTTACTGCCAGTGCGGGAGTGGTCTCCTTTTAGACTTTTGCCTGTCCTGCAACATCCTCCTGGAGTGGATAACATTAGCAACCTGCTTTACAATATACATATTGTATATACTGCACCTTTGAAGGCAATAATCAGGTAAAAATACAAATATCAGCAATTGCTAATATTAACATTAAAACATTCTTCTTACAGATTATACAAATTCAAGACTGTGGCATGAATAGAAAAAAGTACTCACTCACGACTGACAAACGTACTAAAATGTAAGGTAAAATAAACTCTCATAAGTGTGTACAAATAAGATCAATGAAAAAATATTTTTATACAGATAGCATATTAAGCTACTTTTGTTGTTGTTGAACTTGAAAGTTCCCATGTACAAAGTCCGAAATAATTCCAAAAATGCCGACTAGAGGCAGAATCTGTCAAAACCCGACTAGTTACAAAAGCAAACGCAAGATTTTTATACAATAAAAGATTTATTCTTTATGGAAATGCTCTGTAATGACATGAAGCTCCATGGATCACAAAAAAGGCAAAGACGAATAACCATCAAAGGCAATTAGAGGCATACAATATCCCAATACAAAATCCAAAGAGTGGTCAAAAACAGAGCAAAAAAGTTTAAATAATCCAATAAATCACAGAACAAAGTATAGAAATAATCACAACACTCACCAACTCCCAAGCACATTCGAATGAACTGCAAGGGCCTGTTGCCTCCATCTTTGTAGGTCTGAGGGCTGGCCTTTGCATTGATGGAACAGGTGGCCCGCCTCTTGGGGAACCACACACAAAACACAAGGCACATAACAAAGGGATGAATGCAAATGTATAAAAAGTAAAGAATAATGCAGATCATAAACAAAATCAATGCTAACACAAACAAAAGAATAAAAAATTAACAAGGATGACATAAAAAAGTAATGTGAATCCCAGCCAGGAGGGCACAGTTTTATATCAAGTAAGGAAGAGAGACGTTTTCAGGTGTAATTACTGTATATATTCACTAATTATGGTTCAAGAGAATGACTAAGTGGTAGACATTGATTAAAGTGTGCAAGTAAAAATGTCAATGTGCTCTGTGTATGTGACAATGACCTTTAAACCTATAAACCTATTTTGTTCATCCATCCATACACTTATTGTGCTAACCCAAAAACATATTTTACATTATGTGTTTTTAATTACAATAACTAAAAGATAATTATAATTAATTATGGTTGTTTTTATAAGCTATACAGAGAATAGTCACATTATTTTTTTGTATTCTCTGTTAAAGATTAGTCCTAGCAGGCTTTTCGTAACTGACAGGCTAATGTTGCTTTACATCAATGAAACATGAACATGAAGACAATTTAGCAGGAAGGTAGATGTCACTATCTTAAGCTTACATGAAAACTCTGAGATTAAATGCTTTAGAAAGATTAGCAGCTTCCTAAGGTTATATCAATTTTCATTTCAATCTGTCCTAATACACTTGGGAATATATTACTACAAATGCATAAATGTTAGTTCTTGTCTATCAAAGGCTCAATTCTCACAGCTACATTCTCACTTTAAGGTATAAAAAAAAATTAGGTATTTTGACACCTGCACTATACTGGAGCTTGGAAGATTTTTATAGAGGCAAAAATGATGATGTGGTTGGTGTTGTGCGTGGCTGTGCAGTCGTGAGTCAGCAGGGTGAACAGCAGTGGACTAAGCACGCAGCCCTGCGGTGCTCCAGTGCTCAGTGTCATGATGCTGGAAGTGTTGCAGCCCAATCCGAACTGACTGGGGCCTCTCTGTCAAGAAGTCCAGGATCCAATTGCACAGGGTGATGTTCAGGCCCAACCTGCTCAGTTTTACAACCAGCTTTTGAGGGATGATTGTGTTGAAGGCAGAGCTAAAGTCTATGAATAGCATCCTGACATATGTGTCTTTTTTATCCAGATGTGTGAGGGAGAGGTGAAGGGCAGAGCATATGGCATCCTCAGTTGACCTGTTTGAGCAGTATGCAAACTGAAGAGGGTCAAGGGAGGCAGGGAGATTAGTCTTTATGTGTGACATGACTAACCTATCGAAGCACTTCATTATGATTGGCATGAGTGCAACTGGCTGGTAGTCATTCAGGCATGTCACTGATGACTTCTTCGGCACTGGTATGATGGTGGTCAACTTGAAGCATGCTGGGACTGACGACTGGCTCAGAGATGTATTGAAGATGTCTGTGAGGACACCAGCCAGTTGACTGGCACATTCTTTGAGCACACGATCAGGTATGTTGACAGGTCCTGCAGCCTTGAGTGGATTGACTCTGGTTAGAGTCCTCTTCACGTTAGTTATGGAGAGACAGAGTACCTGGTCAGTGGAGGGAGGTGTTGCTGTTCTCGTAGGCTCTTTGTTCTGCTCCTCAAACCTTGCAAAGATGTTGTTCAGCTCATCCGGAAGGGAGGCATCACCATCGCTGCTGTGTGGGTTGGGCTTGTAGTTTGTAATTGTCTGAACGCCCTGCCACAATCGACGTGTGTCTCTGGTGCTGCTGAAGTGTTTGTTAATTCTCTGCGCGTATGCCCATTTAGCTCTCCTTGTAGCGCGAGACAGGTTGGCTCTGGTCATCCTGAGGACGGTCTTGTCTCCAGATCTGAAGGCTGCAATTCTGATCTTGAGCAGCTTGTGCACTTCTCTTGTCATCCAGGGCTTTTGGTTGGCTCTTGTGGTAACATCCTTGGTAACAGTAACATCCTCTATACATTTGGAGATGTAGTCAATCACAGAGTCTGTGTACTCCTCCAGACTGATTGAGTCACCATCCATAGCAGCCTCTCTGAAAATGTCCCAGTCTGTCAATTCGAAGCAGTCTTGGAGAGCTGAAACAGCACCATCCTGCCACACTCTGATGCTCTTGTGGGCTGGTTTAGTGCGCTTCAGCAGGGTCTTGTATGCAGGGACCATAAAAATGCTGATATGATCTGAACAGCCGAGGTGGGGGTGGGGTAGGGCCTTGTAGGCGTCAGGAACGCTTGTGTAAACATTGTCCAGACAGCTTACCCCTCTAGTGGCAAAGTTCACATTCTGGAAGAATTTTGGGAGAAATTACTTCAAGTTGGCATGATTGAAGTCTCCAGCAATAATGAAAAATGCCTCAGGGTGCGTTGTTTGCAGTTTGCTGATGATCTCGTAGAGTTCCGCTAGCGCCTGGATGGCTTTTGCGCTAGGCGGGAGGTAGACGGCAACCACCAGCACGCAACTGTATTCCCTCGGCAGGTAGAAAGGCCGACACCTTACTGATAAAACCTCTATCAGCGGGGAGCAGTTTTGGTCAACTGAGGCTGCGTTCGTACACCACTCTCTGTTCACATAAATACACAGTCCCCCTCCGCGAGTCTTACCGTACAAAGAGGTCAGTTTAAAAATATAACAACAGATCAGATGACTCTGCACTGATATGGTATATTGATGGGGGGTGACACAGAGTACAGTACTCAGGTGAAGAACTTTGTTTCCTGGTGCAAAATGAATTGTTTGCAACTTAACATTGGCAAAACCAAGGAACTGGTTATTGCCATTCACTTCATCAAAAGGGCTTCTACACCTGATCACTATTTAGGGAGTGGATAGGGAGGAGGTGCACTGCTACAAATGCTTGGGGGTCCACATCAGTGACAGGCTGGACTAGTTTTTTTTTTTTTTTTTTTCTTAGGAGACTGTGTTCCTTTAATGTCTGTAGTGGTATCATTTACATCCTTTTACAACTCAGTCGTGGCCAGTGCAGTTTTCTACCTAGTAGTGTTCTAAGTTAGTAGCCTCATTTCAAGAGAGGCCCACCGAATCAAAAGCCTGATTTAGAAGGCATGCTTATTTATGGGACATATCTGTAGTGGGAAATATCCGTAACCCGCTGGATGCTGTAGTGGAGGAGAAAATGAAGACAAAACTGATGGGCATTATGATGACACACTAGCATTGAGTACTTTTAGCCAACTAATTATTATGTGTGTCAAAAAACTCTTCTGGGGCTCCTTCAAACCAATGACAATACACCTTTGTAATTCCTCACTGTGATGGCTCTTTTATCCTTGGCCAAGTCAGAAGTTTTCTTTATTTTTGTAATTCTTCCATGTGTTTCAGGAGGGTTGTTGCTGTTGGTTGATAGAATATTTTTTGTATTTCCTGTGCTTCTGTAAAAAGTCAAATTTATACCTTGGGACAAATAAAGTACTATCTATTTAACAATCCATTAGCCTATTCATTGGTCACTTTCCACTTGAATTCCTTTATAATGCACTTCCCTTAAGAAGGCCCAAGTAATACACACATTGACAGATGCAGTATACTTGAAACAAAAGAAAATTTATAGGAAAACACAAAAAACACAATTACAAACAGAAATAAATTTATACATACATACTGCCAAGGTGGACTTAGGCATGACAGCGGCTGTAGGCGTGATAAAGCAGTACAGGACAAGGGCAGATCCTTACATAGTCCTAATAGGTAGAGAGAAGTGCACACTGGTAATGACAATTCAGGATGTCATACCATTGTAAGAACTTGGGGACCATCAGTGGGTAGTTTGTCCTTTGGTTAAGCTGAGTAAACTGGAAGGGTAACAAGCAAGAATTAAATCATACATGATGGTGAGTAGCAGGTGACCAAGGCAGTTGCCAGTTTTGCCTTTGTCTTTATTAAGGAGGTGGGGGCACAACAGGTGGCAAAATCTTCTGGTGACTAGGGGGTATAATATTCAAGAAGAAATCCCACTGGGGTTTTACTTTTCCTGATATACAGCAGACAGCTGAAGAGGTGCCTTGGAGACCATGGTCCTTTAACCCCAATAACAGGATCAGTGACACACGAAGGACACTACAGACCATTAGGTTGAGTTCTGAGGACAACTCTGACACAAGGAGCAATTCTGGGACTTCATCAGAGGTGATCTCAAAATAGGATTTAACAGTAGCCTCATAGCCACAGGCCAGCAAGTATAAAGTCAGGAGGTGAGTAGTAGACAAGCTCTATACTGGTTGAAGGAAGACAGGTTAGAGTCTTAGAGAGAAAAAGTATGACGGGATCATGAAGGAAGTATTTGGTGCTTAGTGCACAGTATGCTGAGCTGAGAAAATATACAAGTCCACACCACTGAGGAATTTTTTTACTCTATAGCTATAAAGCACAATCTTTGTTTGTTTGTTTGCTTTTTTCTTTATGCACAAATTTAATTTTTAAGCTACAGACTTGAAAGTTGGCACACAGGTACCTCTCACCATAAGTCTGGCTTCTGATGTATATGTTTTGGCTTTGCTCCTATGGAGGGTGGCAACTTGGGGACAGAATGTGTGGCAAGAAATACTACAATGTAACTTATTGTCAAAGAAAGAGTGCATTGCAGGTTGTGATGGTGGTGTGAGGAGTTACCCACTTGTCTTTCAACCGGGAAATACAGGTTTGAGTCACATCCATTACACCAATTTTTTTAATCAAGCATGTTCTTTACTATTTGTATCATGGTGCCAGGTGGCCTTGGGTGGGTTCATATTGTCTTCAGATTTATTTATTGCAATTTGGGGTCGCAATCATATTCTATCACCATTACACCACAATCACAATCACAGCATGGCCAAACTACCATAACTGTGTTCTGTTGTATCTGAAGCTGCATAAGCCAGGTTTTAGCATATAACTTTCGACCTTGCCCTGGGCTGGAGTAAGGGGTAGTACCTCCACAACTAACTTGAATGTAATAATAAATTAGGACCACTAACTGCATTCAATCTGAAAGCAGTCAGTTTTTCCCTCTTTATATTTATACTGAAGTTTGGAAATAATACTTGGGCAAAGAAAATACCGCTACAGGTTCTATACATATATAGCAGGTGACATGAAAAACTACAGTGTGACAGAGAAGCAACACCACACAGGTTGTGATTGTAGTGCACCAGAAGGAAAATACAAAATATTGTATACAAAGAAGCCTTCCAATTATAACAATGTAGGTAATATAGTTGGGTCTGGAGTTATGTAGGTCTTGATGTACAGCAGTTCCACAAATATGAATGAACATACAGTATTACTATGCTTTTTCTAACTCCATGAAGCACTGTATCAAAAACTATAGGATGTATAAGGTCAACATTATGTAAATACCTGTTTGTATTGCTATTTAAAGTACAGTACAGTCATATTAACTTTAATATTATTATAAGTATTAAGTTTGAAGTGTTTTTTTGCAAATCTTAATCTTGTGTTTTTGGTTTCTTTCCCTCCATGGCCATCTGACCATAGCATCAGACTCTGACATTAAACATTATAATTATTACAGGCATAAAAACTAAGAATACTGTACAGTGTTCTCCCTAGCGTCTTTTAGCATAACATTGCATGACATTGCGAGATGACAGCCACAGATCTACAGGCACAGGCAGATTTAATAATCTGCAGAGATGGCAAGGGACGAGCGGGCAAATATTTTAGAAGCAGGATCGCATATGGCGAGGGGAGAGGCGCGGGGTGGGATGTAACAGATCACTCGATGCTGAACAAGCTAATTGCGGGGACGAGGCGGAGTGGAGTTCACAAGCAAGGAGTATGGGGAGGTGGGCTTTCAAGAGGGGGCTGTACATGGTAATAGCACAGGCAGAGCAGCTTAACACAATAGCAAGGAGTATGGAGAGGTGGGTGGGCGAGAGGGGGCCCTACATGCTAATAGCGGGAGCGGAGCGGCAGTTCACAAGCAAAGAGGATATGGAGGTGGGCGGGGGAGAGGAGGACTGATAAAATAAAAAAGTCTAGTGGAACCAGCCTGTCAGATATCAGAAAAAGGGCGTCAGGAAGTGACGTCTCTGTTCTCAGCGTCAGTGCAGTCTGTGTAGTGCTGCTAAGCGTACAGCTGCTCTCTTCTTGTTCAGTACACAGCAAACCAATATATATATATATATACGGTTGTTTAAGCATTAGGTGTGTTCTGTGTGCAAAAATCCTTGTAGCATTCACTGTGGTTCCTGTTAAAGTGACTCCCTCTGCCGTTTTTATATTTGCTCATGAATTTCCCATTGGGATTAATAAAGTATCTATCTATCTATCTATCTATCTATCTATCTATCTATCTATCTATCTATCTATCTATCTATCTATCTATCTATCTATCTATCTATCTATCTATCTATCTATCTATCTATCTATCTATCTATCTATCTATCTATGAAAAAGGTCCCCACTTGAACAGTTTCCCGCTGAGCCACGTTCCGAATGTCGTTTAGGCAATTTAAACCGGTGTTGCGGTATAAGAAAAACTAGGGGGCTCCGCCCCCTGCTCGCTTCGCTCGCCAACCCCCGGTGTTGGGAATGACAAAGAGCGTGATGTATGAATGAGATATAGAATAGTGTGACGGTGTAGATGATGCAAATAGAAAGCAAACAATAAAGTGTGTGGCACAGTGTAAAGGTTTATTGGAAAATTTCTTTGTACACGCCGTTTAAGTGTAAAAGGTAATTCCAGGTCAGAACTTGAAAGGTCAATGAAGATGGTCATTATCGTGATCAGAGTCAACTTTGTTAGAGCTTAGAAAGAGTTGTGTCTCTCCAGGAAGTAATGGAATGACTTGGGTATTTATGTTTTCCACATTAATATTTTTTGGACATAATATAGTGCGTTGTGTTAAAAGGGGCATTTGGTCTAATGAGATTGCTGTTCCAAATCTCTGTGTAACTAAGTCGTCGCAGATAAAGGCTTGAGGAATTGTAATAATATGTGGCTGAAGTCCATCTGTATTGGTGAGTGTACCATCTCTCAGTTGTAATAAGCAATTGTTATGATCTGGTTCTGGACATCGTATCTTTTTTACTAACTGTATCTTTTGAAAGCAATGCCAATTGTCTGCGTATTTTAAGGTGCACTGAACAATAGCCGAGTGCATGGCATCTGGAAGAATAGCTAATCACTGTTTAAAATCTCCTCCTAATAAAAGTACCTTTCCTCCAAATCGAATATTATTATTCATAAACGTTTGTAGAAGTTTATGAATGGTGTTGAGTAAGTGACTTCATGCCATTGTACATTCATCAATAAACAACATTTTTTGAAGACGGATGTCACGTGCAGTGCCACCGTTAATGTTCATAGTGGATACCGATTTGTAGGATCTAATGCAGTTGATAAAGATCTCACTTTCAGGTACATCGTCAGTTAGAATCTTCTGTAGATATTCAGTATATGAATGTAAAGAAGGCAGTCTAATTTGACCCTTTTGACAACAACGTCTAAATGTATTACTTGTATTGCCAGTTGTTTCTTCAGGGAAGTGAACTGAATGACAATGATTGCAAATGACATTCATTAATCCGAATGAATTTTCCCGGTGTATGTTTTGCTTGTGCCGTTTGAGAGGCGCGTTGTTGCATATGTAGTATTTGGGACGTGTTGTTTTGGAGCTGTAATCGATTTGCCTGTGCTGTGTGAGAAGCCCGTTGTAGCCTTCGCTGCCATTAACGTATGTCTGAGACGGGAGGTGTTTCGTTTTGAATCCGTGCCTGTTGCGATGCAGCACTTTGATTGATAGTTTGCGTCATGTGGCTCCAGGATGTAGATTTGTGCATATTTGCGTTGTTGATTTGTTTCAGGGTGCACTGTTACAATGCGATGCAGTATTTGTGCACATATGCGAAAGCAGTATGGGCCATTGCCTTTTGGTGGCCTGATATTTACTAAAAGCAAATGAACTATTGTAGGATCTAACGCAGTTCATAAAGTTTTTACTTTTAGGTACATCGTTAGTTAGAAGCTTTAGTTGAGCTTTGCGTTTTTGGAGTCGAGACATTTTTTCTTTTATAAATATGGATAAGTAATAAGGAGTATTGCACACACTGTTAATATGGAGACTTTTCTGCGGTTGAACGGTTAATAGTGCCTTATTGTAATGAGATCCACCTATGCTGCATAGCCGTCTATTTTGTTGTTTCTTTCGTGTTCGTGTGTTTGTTCCTGTTATCCTTTCCTTTTCGTTTTGTACCCGTGACCGTGTATTCATGACTTGTTTCTTTCTCAGCATGCGAAATATGGATAAGCAATAAGAAGGATCGCAGTCACTGTTAATATGTTTCCTTTTCTGCAGTTGAACGGTTAATAGTGCTTTATTGTAAGGAGATCCACCAATGCTGACACCTATGCTGTCTAGTGTGAAGGTGCTGACGTTCACTTTAGAATATGTGGCTTTGGGTGTCACTTCTTATGGATGTGGGGGGGGGGATTGTTGAGGATTGTTGTTGCGCGAGCGTCTTCTTTCTTTTTGTGTTCCTGTGTCTTGTTGAATCCCCCTCTTTGTGTGTGTCCCGTCCCTCGCTTGTAGGGTTTGTGGGGTGGTTTTGTGTTCTTTTTTTTGTGTTCCATGGGCTTGTTGAATCCCCCTCTTGGTGTTTGTCCCGTCCGGTGCCTTTAGTGGGGGGGGGGGCTGGTGCCTTGCTGTTGTGCGCGAGCCTCTTTTTTTTTTTTTTCGGGTCTACTTTCGTGTGCAATGTGTTTCGTGCTTTTCCTTCGTTTGACTTTGCGCCTCATTTCTCCTTTTTGTATGTGCTCACTCCTTTTTTCTGTGGTCTTGTCCGCCACTCGCGGCCCCTCATCCGCCTTTGTCGCCCTCTTTTCTCCGACTTTCTCCGCCTCTTCTCGCCCTCTTTTGTCCGCTTTTCTCGGCTCCTCAGCCGACTCTCGCGGACTCTTTTTGCGCCTGCGCAGTACGTCTTTTTGCAGCTACGGCCCATGGCCGGATGTGCCTGCGTCCATCATCCGGTTTAGCATTCTCGGTTAGTAATATGGATCCTTATCATAAAAAAAATAAAAAACATTTTTTGGTATGAACCGATATACCACCCAGCACTACTCCTGGGTATCTTCTAGTTTGTAACAGAGGTAGTTTACTTACAGACTGAGAAACAGGCAAAAAAATGTAAAGTACAAAACAGTGAGTTCTTTATTACAATGAAACAATCAATAATATAAACAATCAACTTCCCAGTAGAAAAAATATTTACAACAAAGACTCCTTTCTTTTATTCAGGAAACTGCTCATAAAAAAGGGTATTGAGGAAAAATCTGTACAAAATCAACATAAACACACTGATTACCCAAAATGACCCTATTACGCCATTCTAGGGTTTTTTGCCTCTCTCCCACGGCACACTCCTCATTCCCTTCTTATCTACAGAGGTCAAGTCCCTTCCCCCCAAGTTCGACTGTCTGCACTGGCATGCATCCACATTCTCACAAGCATCTATCTATCTATCTATCTATCTATCTATCTATCTATCTATCTATCTATCTATCTATCTATCTATCTATCTATCTATCTATCTATCTATCTATCTACTGAGGGTTTTGTTAAAGTGACCCCATCTGCCGTTCTTATATTTGCTCATACAGTGGAACCTCGGGTCACGACCGTAATTCGTTCCAAATCTCTGGTCGTAACCCGATTTGGTCGTGACCCGAAGTAATTTCCCCCATAGGATTGTATGTAAATACAATTAATCCATTCCAGACCATACGAACTGTATGTAAATATATATTTTTTAAAGATTTTTAGTCACAAATATAGTTAAGTATACCATAGAATGCACAGCGTAATAGTAAACTAAATGTAAAAACATTGAATAACACTGAGAAAACCTTGAACAACAGAGAAAACTAACATTGCGAGAGTTCGCACTATAGCGCTACGGACTGCTCACTTAAAACACTTTTTTTAATGAGTTTTAAGCACAGGGAAAAAAAATGAACATTTGAAAAATCTGTAATTTAATAAACAACCAAGAAAAGTAACATTGCAACAACGCACGCTACGAACCGATCGCTGTAAACAGAAGTGAACTGGAGGTTAAAATCCCAGGGGTGTGGAAATCAAATTTTTTTCTACTTGTCCACGGACAAGTAAACTTAGAAAAACCACTTGTTCGCCACTTAAATTCACTTGTCCATAAACAAATAACAAAAGTGAAAAATAGTTTATTTTTTCTGATCTCTTTCATTGATACCAAAACTGCCTTCCATTTTAAAACTGAAAAAAGTTCTTTCAGGGAGTAGTATTTTGCCACCTTGCTCTAGAACATTTTATAAAAGATTCCCTTATCCTTTTAACTCACTAATAAACAATGCCTTCATTATAGCTACACTAGTTGTTTCACATACTACAGTTACAGTGAAGATTTTTATAGATATTTCATAACCTTTGGAAACCATTAGAATGTTTTCTTCTTTATTTTTAGTAAACTGACAGCGCGAAACCAACTTGTTTTATATGAAATATTCGCTAATCAAAAACGATCTATTGACAGCTCATCAAAATTGATGTTGTCATTCAATAAATTTCTTAACTCCTCAATATATCATAACCTACACGAAATCGCAAATTTCAGGAAAGATTAACTGCCTAACAAGCTTTGTTATGTGGTGAAAACAATTGTATTGTAAGCAAAATTACTGCATTTTTATGTAGAAACAATTAATTTTATCAGTCTTCTTCTATAATATGCTACCGTGGCTGTTCATTTGTCTGTCCAGGATTTTAAATCACCTGTAGCTTGCAAACCATTTCACCTTTTGACCTGAAATTTGGTACACATACAGTATACTACGTGACGTCTACTATCCGCTTTTGGGGTGATGATTTGTATTACTCTTTATTTTTATTTTATTTTATTGTTGAATCAACTCTCGGCAGTGCACAGCAGGGCGGCGCATGCGTATGGGAGCCGTTCTCATTCCCCACCACCTTCGCTAATCATTCTTGAGGCAGATTGAAGACTTAAGTGTCAGTTTAAGTGAAAAATTAAAGAAAACGTATTAAGTAATTGCAACACAAAAACTAACTTAATCAGTTTTAACGCGAAAAGATGCCAACGAAAGAAGAGAAGCAGCGGGCCGCTACGGTGGAGAAAAGAAGAGCTGCTCAGGAAGCAGCAAGCGCATCAACCTGTGAGCAAATGAATGCTAAACGTACAGAGAAAGAGGATGAAAACTAGGAATGCTCAAGTCAAGTGTATTTATTCACTGCATGTTATCGTGCAGTACGCTGTTACTGGTAATATATAAAAGTTATTGATTATAATGAAAAATCATCAGATTACATCGTAATGTCGGCATGAAAAAAATGACCGCATCTCCAAGCGTGTAAGAATTAGGGTAAAATACTTATGTAAGACCATAAGAGTGCTTCCCCTTTGAAAAATCAGCCGTCATTTTGTAAACAATATTGAAGACCAATTTGAGACATGAAGAACATGCCTAAGTAGACTGTTTCCGCACAAAGTACATACCCAAATGTTTAAAATGTGAAAGTAGTGGTAAAATGTGCCCTGCACAGCACATATAATATCTTTCTCCAGAAAATTGCCCTTGTCTGTGGACAACTGAAACAGAAAAACACGCTTGTCCGACTGTCAATTTACCCGTGTCGGACAAGTCGGGTGTTGGATTTCCGCACCCCTGAATCCAATAGAAAAAAGTCATCATTAAATACAACGAGGTTAAAACAATGCTTGAATCAGTCTCTTTAAAAACAAGCTCGGTGCATTCTTTAACTGCCTTCTCGGCCTTATGCGGCCAGTCCTCCCTCTCGCGCGCGCGTGTGTGTGTGTGTCTCTCTCTCACGTGTGTCCGCACGCGTGTGTGTGTCTCGCGCGTGTGTGTGTCTCGCGCATGCGTGCACGTGTCTCTCACATGCGTGTGTCTCTCTCGTGCACGCGTGTGTGTTTCTCTTTCTGTCTGTCTCTCTCTCTCGCACGCTCTCTCACTCGCTGCACAGGGAATGCACAGGGAGAGACTGAACACGTGTGGAAATCATCGGCACGCACAAACCAAAAGGGAAACAGGCTTGTTCGTATACCGAGTATGTGGTCGTGAACAGATGCAAAAGTTTGGTGAACTTTTTGGTTGTAACCCGATTTGTACGTGTTCAGAGACGTTCATGAACCGAGGTTCTACTGTATTTGGATCTGCGTCCATATTGCATAAAGTGTGCAGAAACCCTTGAAGCACACACTGTGTCTTGAGCAAAAGTTTTGTCACTGAATTGCTGAGGGTTTTGTTAAAGTTACCTATTTGCCATTCCTTTTTATGTTCATATCTTGCCCTGCCGTAGTGTAAGTGAGCACTGACTATCCAACAGGCTCCCACTTTCCCACTCAAAAGTCTTATTCATAGGTACTTTTAATTTTTTCCAAATGTTTTACCAACATGAGTAAAAAAAGTGTTCAGAAAACAATGCTGCTCAGTTTTTTCAGAAAAGAGACGCCGCAAACTAATGACGGTGCAGTGTCAACTCTTCATGTGGCAATACACATACCGCTTAGAATTAAGGCCAAAAAGTTCTATCTTGGTCTCATCAGACCAGAGAATCTTATTTCTCACCATCTCAGAGTCCTTCAGGTGTCTTTTAGCAAACTCCATGCGGGCTGTCATGTGTCTTGCACTGAGGTATGTGTGGAGACAACCAGGCACTGCTCATCACTTGTCCAATACAGTCCCCACAGTGAAGCATGGCGGTGGCAGCATCATGCTGTGGGGGTGTTTTTCAGCTGCAGGGACAGGACGACTGGTTGCAATCAAGGGAAAGATGAATGCGGCCAAGTACAGGGATATCCTGGACAAAAACCTTCTCCAGAGTGCTAAGGACCTCAGACTGGGCCGAAGGTTTACCTTCCAACAAGACAATGACCCTAAGCACACAGCTAAAATAACAAAGGAGTGGCTTCACAACAACTCTGTGACTGTTCTTGAATGGCCCAGCCAGAGCCCTGACTTAAACCTAATTGAGCATCTCTGGAGAGACCTAAAAATGGCTGTCCACCAACATTTACCATCCAACCTGACAGAACTGGACAGGATCTGCAAGGAGGAATGGCAGAGGATCCCCAAATCCAGGTGTGAAAAACTTGTTGCATCTTTCCCAAGAAGACTCATGGCTGTATTAGCTCAAAAGGGTGCTTCTACTAAATACTGAGCAAGGGGTCTGAATACTTAGGACCATGTGATATTTCAGTTTTTCTTTTTTAATAAATCTGCAACAATTTCAAAAATTCTTTTTTTTGTCTGTCAATATGGGGTGCTGTGTGTACATTAATGAGGGAAAAAATTAATTTAAATGATTTTAGCAAATGGCTGCAATATGACAAAGAGTGAAAAATTGAAGGTGGTCTGAATACTTTCCGTACCCACTGTATATATATACTCAAGTCTCCGTGGGCACAACACCTTAATCACCCGCAGCAGGTAGCCAATGAAGCAATTGAGAACGATCGCACCCACACATGCAGGTGCGACTCACACCTACTACCTCAATAACTCCCTGTGGTCATGCAATCGTGCCCACGGAGAGCAACACGGCTCTATGGATTTAAAACTGGCCCCTTTTTAAATTTGAAGCCACGGACCCGCTATACCACATTCTTTTCGATCATTGCTCCAAAAATGGTAGCCCTTCAATTTTAAAAAATATATTTTTAAAGCGATAATACTTGTGGCTCTTGGTTTATGTCATAACAATTGTTATTTAAAATTTTTGTTAGGGTTGCAGGATCCTGAATTGGATACTTCTTAAATTTAATAAAAACAATCTGGCACAAGTGTCAAACCTTAAAAAAGGAAGTCATATTGAGCATCGGAAAATAATTAATAATAATTAACTAATAAAAATAGTGCACATTTAATTTTCCCCACCACCAAATTTCCCTGTCCCGCCCCACCTGGCTACTTTTCATGCCACCCGGCTGAAAAAAATTTCTGAGGAGAACACTGCTGTATGTAATAGTAATTTAAGTTAAGCTTAATTTTATTAGGGACACTTCTATTTTTACTTTGTTTGTATGTATTTATGTACTAATTTAATTATCTGCTTTCTTTGTAATTGTGACTCTTTGTTTAACTTCATGTAAAGCACTTTGAGCAACATTTTTTGTATGAATTTTTGTTATATAAATAAATGTTGTTGTTGTTACAACTCGATTTTTCACCCAGACATCACCAGGTTACTCTGCCAGCAACACTTAAACAGATGTTTATGACAATAAGGCCATACATGGAACAATAAAGTAATGCAACTCCTAGCAAGGTCAGTTTCAACCAATGTACTGTAGAAAGGATGAAAAATGAAAAATCATGAATCACATTCATAACATGAATGGCATTTATAGAAATAATATTTTTACAAGTGTCTGTGTGCTCACCAAAGTGTCATTGTCATGGGAAATAGATAATAAAGGTGTTGCATCTGCAAAGCCCACAGCATTGTGAAGGACTACTCCCACCTCTCCCACAGTCTCTTTGTCCCACTTCCATCTGGCAGAAGGTACTGTAGCATCCAAACTAGTCCTGCAACAGCAACAACTTCTACCCCTTTGCTGTCCAGACTCCTTTACTCTGTACTGTCCCCCTGCCTTCAGATATGCTCCTGGTAGTTAATTTATATGCAGTTACATTTGTTATACTTGTTGCTATTGTTGTTTTTGATTGTTAGTTCTTAATATTAGTTATTAGTCTAGCACTTGTCCTATGTTTATGTATATACTGCACCACGGTCCTGGAGAATGTTATTTCGTGCCATGGTATGTTTCAATACTATGAATGGATGGTGTGACAATAAAGCCATTTGACTTGACACGACTTGATAAAAGACATTGCCTAGATAGCCAGATAGATAGCTAAATAGAAATTTATTTGGCCCCGGGGGAGAGTTGAATTTTTACATAAGCTCATCCACCTGCATATATCTGGGCATAGGCAGTCATTACACTACTCAAAGTATATTTTTGAACAAAAAAGAACTTTGAATGGGAAAATTAACCTTCATTCAAATGAAGTTTAGTGTTAAAAGTCTACACAGATATGATTAGTTTGAAGCTCTGGCTGCTCACAGAGAACCATGGAGCAGAACTTTGGAAGTCAAGAAATGTGAAAAAAAAACAATATTTAAGGAATCACAGGTTTTAACATTAAATTATGTAAAAACTAGACAAACAGCTCGTTTCGACAACGTAAGATGAAATGGGCATGAGTTTGTGTCAGCAGTGTATGAAGAACAAATGATAAGTAACGAAGAAGTTGTTTTGTAATGATTGTAGTCCGCTTTACTCATTACTGTACAGGCTTGTACTGTTAGTTGATTAATTTTCCAGGCCTATAGTATAATATTGAATGATTGAATGTTCCAGTACAATATGGAATAGTAATAAGTATAAGCACCACAAACCTGATATAGGTGTATTGAATGAATGCGTAATTGAATCAGAATGCGTAATTAGGCCTCGAGCTGTAGTCGAAATCACCTTTCAGGCCTCTAGAGCTTTAATCAAAGTCGCCTTTCTCTTTGAATGTTTGCGGCCGTAAATCCGCCACCTGCCGCAATGTTGGGATTGGATGTTGGTCTCGTAAAGTTTTTCGGGCAGCTGCGCAGAAGGCGACTGCGCATTCGGCTTCGGACGGGCGTGAGTGAGGAGGCAGGCGAATTATGTATTAAGATATTAACTGGATCACAGAAGGGTCCTTCATTTCTGAAAGTGGGCAATAAATTAGGTTAAGTATGATTTTACAGAATGTAATACCAGCATCTTAATTAGGTTGAACACATTTTTAGGGATGTTGTCATCTGAGAATGAAGCACATAATGTCAATTAATGTCATAATTCAATAGCTACAGAATTATTCCAGAGTAGAGTGAGTGTAATACTGTGTTTTTTTTAAAGCAGCCTAATCTAAAGTCAATGTGGCCCTTATAGAAATAATTAGCTGGTATTAAATCCCAGACCAGACATTGGTCCTAATCTGGGTGTTTGTAAGGTTGAACAATGCTACTTAAAAATTACTCCATGGCACATATTTAGAATGGCAAACTGTTCTTTAAGCTAAATAAATGCGCAGAACTTGAGGAAAAGTACATGTGCGATAACAAATGTAACAATTCAGCAACAGAATAAAATATAATAGCAGATGTAACATGAAAAGCAGCAGAGGTAGGCAAATCTAATTCGTTGATCAGTGCATTGTAATGATAAAACAAGAATATGTTGCAAAAGCATAATCCAGAATTTTACAGCCTCACACAAACAAGACTGAGACGATCAAATGAAATTCATACAAGACCACCAATTGATGCTACATAATCCAGGAAACCCAAATACTCAGAAAATGGGTGAAAGACAAGAGACGGTAAAATGCTCATATATGGCAGCTTCAATTGCATACAGATAGCACTGTCCTTTCAAATTCAAAGAAAAACACTTTAGTACAATTCCTGTACAGCATTATCCTGAACAACAAAATCATTAAATGTAATGCTGTATCTGTAATGCAAGGATAGTGCTAACTCATAAATTTGGTTTTGTTCACTCAGAACAATTTAAGAGTGAAACAGGACAGTGAATATAAGTGGTAACCGTAAAACTCTGTGTACTTCCCAGGTATGAAGCTGTCTCACTGTAGCTAATTTTATAGACTATATTTTAATGTAATTCAAATGTTACATTGTAGCAACTGGCTCAAATCCCTCAGCTGGGTGCTACACTCCTGGGAAAAACTCAGACTAGGCCAAGTCAATTCTGTACTCAGTTCACAAGCTTCCCAATCTTACTTCCACAATCAACAGTGAAAAGACAGAAAACACAAAATATATTCATATTGTAAAGAAAAATGAATATATAAATAAAGATAACAGATACAAGATAACAGCACCCCAAATTATAAAGTGAATTAAAAAATAAGAAAAACAACCAACTATTCACATAGACTACAAGAAATACCCTCCCTCGTTCCCTCAACTAATATACACTACATACAGTCAGTAAAAAAATATTACCCTAAATAAGCAGAAAAAAATGGCATAAACCAAACATGGCAGTGCTACTTGCCTCAAAATAAATTAATTATGGGTTGACACAGATCACTGAGCCATGACAATTGTCAGTCTCATCTTGGCATCATAGATGATTTGTGCATTAATCAAATGAAACTGTTTATGGTTAACACAAGCAACACTATTCTTGTTAGGTGCCCTTACTGCAATGTGATTACAGTCAATTGCCCCAGATACATTAGGAAAATGGCTTACTGTTGCAAATTGTATTTTCATGTTGGCCTATACCCCCACACCAAATAAAACTAAATGTAGCAGCTCACCAGTCAGTTTATGGGTTCCAGTCCAGTGGGTAAACACATCATCACATTATCCTATGCATATTCTCAAACAGCTTGATAATAAATCTCTATAAATGAAATTGTAAGCTATTTATATTTCTGTCTGTTTGTTTGTTCACCAATCACTTAAATCTGCTGAATCAATTTTCACGAATTTCTGCATGTGCATTGCCATTGTTCCAACTTTAAAATATAGGCTATATGACATATTGGAGAGAGGGGTTGTAAAGTGGGTACAACCAAAAACCAGGCTACTATTCCTATCATGCAGCAGGAGAAGATGGGGCTGATGGAAACATACCAATATCATCACAAACAAAATTTTGAACCAGCTAAAGTAGGATCTGACCTAAGACCACAAGTACAGCATTTTCTTCTCAACTGATTTGGATATAAACATTCATTTTCTAACTGGATTACAGCATTTGTCAATGAGTATGTCTTAATGTCTCATCGTAGGTTGTGTTTAGCCATGTTGAAAAAAAAAAACTTGCCCAAAAAGCATGTACAGTTTTGTCAAACCCTTAAGGAGAAATGTACCCATAAGCATTTAAAACTCCTAAACACTGTAAACTCCAGTCGCCCACAGCACCTTCTACTTTAGATACTTAAGCAGTCCATGGATTCAATTACTTAACAAGCCATCCAGTTTATTAATGTGGATTAAATCTATATTCATAAGAACCACACTAACACAGGATAAACAGTACAAAAAAGTATTGTTCGTTGTTCAAACCTGTTAAGAAGTTAGAGCAACTATTGATTCCAATCATATACAAAACAAACAAATTCTCGACTTGTGAGAACAAAGAAATTGATAGTTATAAAAGAGGTAGTGTGGATGATGGGTGGGACACTAGAACTTCAGCGAGAACTGATCAAAAGGTCATCATTTAAATAAATAAATATCAGTTTCTTTGCCTTAACCCATTATACAAATATACCCAGCTTTGAAAGCTTTTGGGCATCCCTTGTACTTCAGCTTTTCCTGTGAAAGTAATAGTAGTAGTATCTAAAGTTTCACTTCATAACATGTGAATGAACAAGAAATTGTAAGAATAATAAATGAACACAGAATTGTTAATAAAATTACCAATTGTCTTCAATCAGCTAAAGTTATAGAACAAGTGATTCATAAATTCAATACTGTGCAGTGATCAAGGGTCAAACTTGGAAAAGGCTACCTTTATAAGAAAAAATAAAAATATTAAAAAATCAGATTTAGTCAATAAATATGTAAAATTCAGATAAGAAACCAGCCAGTCTGCTCTTCCTTGAGCATGTTCCTTATCACAATGGCATTTAGACAATAGCTCAGAGCTGTGATTCAGTTCACCTTTGATTTTTATCTAATGCTAATATAGATTGTTTTTGTCCAAAAAAAATTAACCAACAGAGTTTTTCACAATTTCATATTGTCTAGCCAGCTCATTAATTCAGTTTTTTAAATAATGTTGCCAACTGAGCATTACCAACATTTATGAAGTGCATCCTGGGTATCAGTGACTTCCTTAACCTGTCACCTCAGGTTTCTGATGGTAGCCAAAACCATCAAAGATTATTTCTTTACATCAAACACTACTTTTATGAAATCCAGTCCCACCCTTGAAATTTCCTGTTGATGGTGTTTCTACTTAAAAATGCATCCTCTTGAAACTGCAAAAGATGTTGTCTGCAGCCAGGGAACATACTAGGTGTTCACATTTAGATCATCAGAGGGTTATCTCCTTAAATGGTGTTTTTAAAAATCATGAATAAAGACTTTGCAGCTTTCCCGGTGCTCAAGATAGGTCTGATGATCTGAGCTGCCTGTTGCTTAGTAACCCGCATGTTAAATTATAAGAGAACAAACCCTGTCACGAAAGCAGCTGCAATATTCATCTGAATATTTGGTTAAAAAGTCATTTCTTCTAGAAATAATCAGAGGCAAATTAATATTATTTATTTACATTAATGGTTGAGTCTGTGGTTTTAATTACATGTAATTAAAAAGATGACAAGGAGAAAAAGGAGAGTGTTAACTGCTGGGGCATAAAGGTGCATCCCTCAACCATTGGATTTCCTTTTGTGAAGTCCTGCATTATACTCAGAATGAAACGCATTGCTATTTATTCACGACCACAAAATGGTTACTCAATTTGGAGCACTTCAGTGTAAGCAAGTGTTAACATCTCACTTCCCTTGACTACCCACCAACGTAATGAGTCATTGTTTTCCAGGATGTGCGCTTGAGAGCTTTATGCATCCTTAACAGCAGACACAGATTTAGCCGCCTCTTCTGTGTTTCTCCCAAGTCTTAAATTTTAAACAACCATCAAAGACTGCATTAGCCATGAACAAATATTCAGTAATGTGGCAAGTCTTTGTGTCTTTAGAACTTCCATTTATAAGAAAATAATCTCAAAAACAGAATGAATTAATAATGCAGAGATGATGTTTTTGACTTTCTAGAAACAAATACAATGCTTTCAATCATTTAAGTCAGTATTAAGATTTGCTTTCTAAAACGAGATTCAGCTTTGCAATTTAACATGTTCTCACAAAGCAAACACCAGAAAACGAAGAATGATATCTATGTCCTGAGCAGTAGTCACTTGAAAGAGAATAATAATGCATTGTCATCATTTTCCTCAGCCAGAGAGGAAAGATCCCTACAAACTGAACTGGAGACACAGCTCTACTATCAATAGACTAATATGAGAGAAGATGCTAGACAGTGCTGACTCCCCCACCTTTTCAATCTGTCCCTTGAACCACTGGCTACAATGATTCACAGCTCACAGCTGTTGACCTCCAAATGCAGCTGTAATTCTCTCTATGCACATTATATACTCCTTTATATAAGTAATGCCCCTTCTGGCATCCCCATTATGCTAGATATCCTGGATTAGACATCACATGATCAACCTGCAAGATAGTCTCCCATAATTATCCTTGCATATTTAACGAGGTCAGAGCTTTTACTCCTTCATATTATGCTTGTTCATTAGTAAAATTAATGTTTCTAAGTTCCACAATTTCTCTCCTTCTCCTTTCCAATTACTGGCAATCCTAAACCCATTTAATCCAAGTCAGGGATTCAGTGGACTTGGATGGGGTGGAGGTGGGTGTTTGATGGATGTTTTGAGGGCAGGGGAATGTTACACACGTATTGCTTTGTTCTCATGATGGTTCAGTTTGTTTTGTTTGTTACATTTTCGTAAATAAATAATTGATCATGAAAGAAAAAGAAAAACCCTGGGTGGCTCCTTTTAAAAGTACTGTTCTGACAGCATCAATGACAAACTCAACAAATGACATAAATAGTGAATTAAAGGCTGAAGAGAAACATAAACCACCATGACATACTGGTCAAATGTTTAAAGCATTATTGCCAGAGAAGCTGGAGAGAGTTATGTAAGGCATAAAGAAGCAAACAATGCCTTGCAACTTTTCTCCTAAAGTGGGTGGAATTATCGTGAAAAGAACTGAATTTATTAGTGTTTCACGCTATATAAAGATAGCTACTATGTGACTGCTAAAAGAGTACCTCGGCACATGCTGTTAGCTCAATCTCTGTTTCATGCCAGACAAGAAGACAGAAAAAGAGCTGAAAATGAAGTTCACACCGGTTGCTATTATTGCTCTTGAAGAATTACCATTTACTAAATATAGTTCTCAAATTGTACTACTGAAAAGGAATGGCCTGAATGTATCAAAGACACATGACCATGACACACTGACACGAGTTAATTGGATGCATTACGGACTGAAATAAAGAGAAACGTACTGAAACAGGCACAGAACAGCAATTACATGACCATAATAACAGGCTGTAGCACAATCTAGTCAGAAAAAGAGAACGTGATTGTGCATGGCAGGCACATCCCTGCAGGTGCAGCAGTAAAACACCTCATAGGCTTGGCTGAACTAGCTTATTACAATATAGAGATTGTGTGAAACAAGTCAGACAAGCTGAAGGCTTTTCCACTCTCTAGCTAACTCCACTGGCATGTGATTAGAAGGGTCTTTTATATCCCAGCTTATGACTACTTTCAGGGGTCCTTCCAGAGTCAAAAAAGACAAAGGGAACTCCTGTGGTTATCTTGACAGAACTTCCCCAGGCCCAAGTTTCCCTGTATACATGGATCTCCATGTAGTAAAATATACAACCAGTCAACCCCACTACACACTTGTGCATTACACTGTGGAGGACAGGAAACACATTTTAGAAGAAAAGTCTCCCTACTGGAAACTCAGGCATGTCATCCATCAAATCTCACTGCCCTAGACATACACTAGTGCCTCACAAACCCCATATCAATAGTGGCCCATTGTCACTGAAACTGAAAGCACCACTAGTTTTCTCATTCTCATTCTCATCCCACAGCCCGACTCCTATTATGAAGTAGGAAAATTGCTGCAGATGCACATCCAACTAAGCCCCTTTAACAAGGTGTAAGTGCACTATTAAAAGTGAAACTGTGGAGAACGTATTTTTACCATTTTTTCTATTTATTTCACTGGTTAATACTGGTCTTCTCGGTACAGTGCCCATGTTATGCCTGTTAAAAATTTTAAGGAGAAACTATTATAAGGTTGGAATGCATCAATTTCTGGTGCATTCCAGTTCTTGATTCACATGCCTGGAGTCAGAGAGAAGAATACCATGAACTACGGACCTCAGACATGTAATAGCTGCACTGACATTTTATTTCAAAAGGTCAAGCTTAACACTAGAATTACGAAAGTCTACGAAAAAAACTCATAAATCTGGCCCACCTTAAATCCCTTCGCACCTCTCCGTCAGCGTCTTTTGTCCTGTAAATGTGCCAATAAAGACAAGCAGCAAGCAGCCTGCATTTCCATTCCCCCACCGCTGCAGAATGTGCACAAAGTTCTCCCAGCCCATGCCTTGATTATCTGGGAGTGAAGTGCTGGAGTTTTAGAGTGGAAATAATAGATCCTTATTTGGAACACATGCATTTCATGAGTGTTCTGTTTCTACAATAATCTGTGTAAACACATACATTTGGGTTGTGTCTATAACAACTGGTGTACATTTATAGCAATTGTAAAAGTTAGCATTTTTTTTTCACTTTTATTCTCTCAGTCACGATCACGATATATACAACTGCCCTAGGAATTTGACGCTGTTAGTTTTTATTTGAAACTGGGAATAACTGTAGATGTGAGTTGTGTTTTCAGATAATGGAACTGGACATTCTCTGATCTGGATGGATAAAAGGTGACACACAAATGCTGGTGAATCTGCCTTCTTCGTATCTCACTGTCACTTGATTTTTTTTAAGTTCAGTTTTATTGAGTGTTCCTGTTCACGCTGAATTAGTATGCACCTTATGGTTTATGATGTCAAAAAAAAACAAAAAAAAAAAACAGAGACATAGGTATATATGATATTTGCAATTATTCATTTTATGACCTGTATAGTATATTTCGGAAAATGTGGCACGGATGCAACATTATTCATATTATTCTGCTGTGTTCAGTTGTAGTTTCTGCCAGAACGCTAGGAGGAGTTCTTATAAAATGTGTTACCTGTTGAAGGGATAGCAAAGGAGTCTAGGAATAAAAGAAAGACTTCTTGATTGGTGATCGTTTGTGCCTGTCGTAAAATAAAGAAGTTAACGTTTTTGAGTTATCCCTGACTGGCTGATTATTTTACCCTGCTCTGGACATAACATATTCATATGCAGGAAATATAGGAAGGATGGTCCTTGATGTGTGTGAACTGTTAACATTTGAATTTGATGATTGCATATAGCGCTAAACTGACCTCTCTGTACTATTCTTTCCCCTGCATGTCCTGGAGTAGAAAAGAAACAACACCATACAGCAACACAGAGACTGGCAAGATCGTGGAAAAAAAAAACACGCGGTCACTGATTACTACCACAAGATGTTATGCGAATGAATATGAATAATATGAATAATGTTGCATCCGTGCCACAGTGTTTCTGCTTGTCTTTACTGGCACATTTATAGGACAAAAGATGGAGAGGTGTGAAGCCAGATTTACGAGTTTTTCATAGGCTTTGGTAATTCTAGTGTTAATGGCCAATAGAATTGGACATCAAGGGAAACTGAAAAACTGTATACTAAATGGATTTGAAAATAAAATTTCTAAATTTGATGAGGTGAAATTCAGAGCACTACTATTCAAATGGACGTGCCTCATTCAATACTTTACTGTTTTTTGTCATGATGCACAACCTGAAGGTGATACCACGTTTGTAGACAATAAAATTGGCATTTGGGTGAACTAGTACATGAATGTCTTGTTTAAAAATGATTTTACATGAGGGCAGCCAGATTGTATAGTTCTCAGACGTAAATGGTTAGCTGACAGAATGGGCAATGGTTTATGACAGATTATATAAATATGGCTTATTTAGCTCAAAGTTGTATTAAATAAAAAAATACAATGCACTCAGTGTACCAACTTAGAAGAATCTGATAAGAATCAGTATCAAAGGGCCTTTACTTAAATATTTGATTGTTAGTTCTGTGTTACGAGTAAACCAATGGAAGCTGACATCTTAATGAGCTGTGGAAAACACTTAGAATCTGCTGAATATCAAAGAATCAAACACAGTGCATAGTTTGCTTCTTTCAGCTTGTTAAGAAGATAAGGAACGATAAAACAACAAATTTATGTTACACACAATTCACAAAATACCTATCTATATCTATTTAAATGATAGAGGAAATAGTGCCTTGATAAGAAAATTAGCAATGAACGTAAAAAGTATGGCGATTTATTAATAACAAGCATAGCGAAATTGGCTTTTTGGTACAATGGTAAGTCTGTCTGTTTCAATCATGTCATGGATTTATGAACTTCTGTTCATTGGTTATGCAAGCACTAACAGCTCTCTTTCATTGTGTGTGTTGTTGCTTTTCTTAATCAAATATTCCAACTTGTTGCGGATGCCAGACGCATGGAGGTATGTCACATAGTTTACTATCTTATGCAAATCACTTGCCTTTTTTCATCAAACATTCCTGCCATCTTGTGGGCACCAGAAAACATAGCAAGTGGATAGACACACAGATAAACTGACACAAACACAGACACTTGTCCTTTTATTAATGAGGACACTTTGTCTCTAAGGATTTCAATTTTTCGATATTTGTTTTGCCTGGCATCCTGATAGAAGAGCTAATGGCCATGCTATTAGGTACTGTTTAATTTGTATTTATTGCCTTTGTAATCCACCACTTTGCTTGTTGATTCACCGCCACTAGTATTGTTTAATCAGCAAGGTGCCTCTCACCAAAATCCCATGGAGCAATCCCAACCATGTACAGAAAGATTTAAAGTTTTAGACCATGCAACATTGTCAACAGACTTGAATTGCTATAGCTCAGTAATTTAAAGTGTGATTTCTTGTTGATAAATGTAAAGGAAATGAAACAGTGTGTTGGCGAACACCGATCGAATATAAAAGTAAAAATATTCCCAGGACACAAAAGTGCTACAAACAAGACAATCAACAATGTGTTAAGCAAATATGGTGATATATAGCATAGCCATGATTCCCAGTTCAATAATGGCCTATAGAATGGGAAAACTGCGGCTCTTGATTCTTCACTTATGTCAAGGTGCCCTAGTCAATAACTTTTTCTTATCTACTCGTAAAGAATTTAGCTTAAAAACCCTCATGCAAAATATTTGTCTTATAAAATTCATTCAGAAGAAGTCAGATATGTCAAGTACAGTGGTAAGACAAAGTAAGTACAATTCATGAAAAAGTATTTCCCTTTTAACATTTTTGACAAAACAATTTTTGATCATCAATTTAGCTGATAGGTATCTAATTGAAAAATAAGACTGAAATGCCACTTTTTGCACTCATTTTCACTATCTCTTTTGGGAAAGGCCATGTTTCTTCAAGCAGGATGGCCTGCATCCAAATACATTCGGAGCCCGGGTCCTCTCCGAAAACATTGCTAAGGTAATTCATCTATCTTGACTATCTATTTCTACTCTTAACCCCTTCCGTAATGCTATTGCTGTGCTAGGACATGATAATTGCTTAACAAAGTCTTCCGTAAAAGTGCACAACATTAATACTCTAATAACCAATCTCAATGAATGTAGAAAATCTAGGCAATACGGCATAAACACCAATAATTTAATTACAATTACTACTTTAGATGAACAATGTATTAAAACTATAAAAACAGACTATAGATTAAATAAAAAATACATACAGAGCGGCGCTAACAAAAATACCTTAGTTTCTGTTCCAAATATCAATAACACACATAGTATTCAGCTCTGCCCCTCCGAAACATTAAATATGGCACTATTAAATGTTAGAGCTTTAACTAACAAGACGTTTTTATCAACGATCTTATTAGTGATAGAAAAATTGATTTTATTGCACTAAGTGAAATGTGGCTTAGCTCAGATGGCGCGGCTGTTTTAATTGAATCTGCGCCTCCGGATTACAGTTTTACTCGTGCGGATCGCCAAGGAAAAACAGGCGGTGGCCTAGCAAACATTTACTTAAGCCGGTTAAAGTGTAAAGATGTCAGTTTTGGTAAATTCAAGTCCTTTGAGTATCTCGCCATTGTTATTCATGGAGATTCTCACGTTCTAGTATTATCTGTGTATAGACCTCCTAAATTTAACGCGTCTTTCTTTGAGGAATTCTCTGACTTAATGTCAATTTTAATTACGAACTATGACACACTCTTAATAGTCGGCGACTTTAACTTTCATATAGATAATCAGTGTGACCAAAAAATAAAAGAATTCATGAACCTCCTGGACTCTTTTGATTTGAGACAGCTCGTTAATCAGCCTACACATAAAGCAGGTCATACGTTAGACTTAGTAATTACCAAAGGACTAAAAGTTGATGTAAAGCATGTCATTGATATTGGTCTATCAGACCATTTTCTTCTACTATTTAATATAGAAATATTGATAGAAAACATTCATGAGAAGCATATTGTTAAAAAACGCTTCTTTGACTCATCAGCAGCTTTAAAACTTACAAATATTCTATGCAATCAGTCTGTTTATAGTGCCAACTATAATAGCGAGGATAATGTAAATAGTAAGGTGGAAAGATTTAATACTAAAGTGAGAGCTGCTCTTGACATAGTTGCACCTGAAAAGACAGTTAAAAAATCCTCTAGCATTGTTATACCATGGAAGACCCAAAGAGTGTCTGATTTAAAGAGAACATGCAGTAGAGCTGAGCATAAATGGAGGAAAACTAAACTAACTATTGTGATGGACGACCGGCTATGGACTCCGGTCGCCACCCCCAGGCCGCTAGGAGGAGCCCTCCGGACAGCATATTTGTGCCCCGAGTTCCAGCAGGGCCTCATGGATTTTGTAGTGTTGTGACACAGCCCTGCTGGATACCTTGGGGGCCGCCAGGAGTCGCTGTAGGGGGGCTAGTGGGCTCTTGCATGCCCTATAACCCGTGAGTGCGTCACAGTCACGTGACTGGAGGAAGCGGCGTGCTCCCGGGATGAAAAGGACTGTTTACCCTGACCCGGAAGGGATAAGGACTTGGGGGTTTGGCCAGGAGCCACTTCCGGGTCAGGGGCTATAAAAGGACTCTGGGTAAGCCCAGACATTTGAGCTGAGCTGGGAGGAAGGGTGGCAAAGTGTCTGGGAGTGTGGAGGATTGATTATTGATTGTTTGTTTATTATTGAGTATTGTGGAGAGGAGGGTGCTTTGTGCACTTATTTATATTAATAAATATTATATTTAGACTTTTACCTGGTGTCTGACGTCTAGTCTGAGGGTTCAAGGGGTCACGGAGACCTCAATCTGTCACACTATCCACTATGAAATATTAAAGGTTAAAATAACAGAATACAATAACACAGTTTGTCTTGAGAGGCGCTGCTATTTCTCTAAGATTATAAATAACAGTGCTAGTAATCCCAGAGTTTTATTCTCGACGATTGATCGTCTGCTAAACCCAGGTAACTCAAAGGAATGCCTCCTAAGTACTTCCAGTAAAACCTGTGAGTTTATTGCTGTATTTTTCAATCAAAAAATTAATGATATTAGAAATAACATAGTATATCTCCCCAACACTGAGGATCCTCCTAAGCCCCAGTACTCCGTTACAAACAAATTAAATTCTTTCACCAGGATAGATTTACCTGATTTACATAAAATAATTTCTCAAATGAAACCCTCCAACTGCGTCCTTGACCCAATACCAACAAATTTTTTCAAACAAGTATCGGGCGTGCTAATTGATAATATTCTTGACATAGTAAATTCGTCATTAGATATGGGGATCTTCCCAGACTGTCTTAAGACTACTGAAGTTAAACCCCTACTTAAGAAAAATAATCTTGACCCCTCTGCTCTTGAAAATTTTAGACCCATCTCTAACCTGCCTTTCTTAAGTAAAATTCTAGAGAAGGTAGTCATTATGCAGTTAAATGGCCACCTCAATAAAGATGCTATTCTTGATAAATTTCAGTCAGGTTTTAGAACAAATCACATGAAAAACTGCACTCGTTAAAATAGTAAATGACTTGCGGGTAAATAGAGACAGAGGCCATTTATCTGTTGTCATCCTCCTAGATCTGAGTGCCGCATTTGACACCATTGATCATAATATTCTTAGAAATCGCCTTAGTCAATGGGTGGGCCTCTCTGGCAGTGTCTTAAATTGGTTTGAATCCTACCTGGCAGGGAGAAAATTCACTTTTTTAGTTGTAGTAATTACAACTCAAAGACACATGATATCCTATATGGTGTTCCACAAGGCTCTATCCTGGGTCCGCTGCGCTTCTCAAGCTACGTGCTTCCGTTAGATCAGATTATCTCAGGGCACAACGTGAGCTACAACAGCTATGCTGATGACACACAGCTGTATTTATCAATAGCACCTGATGACCCCGATTCTCTTGATTCACTAACACAATGTCTTACTTGTATTTCTGAATGGATGAATAGTAATTTTCTAAAGCTAAATAAAGAGAAAACTGAAATTTTAGTGATTGGCAATAATGGATACAATGAAATAAACTGGATGCATTTGGATTAAAAGTCAAGACGGAGGTAAAACGCTTAGGGGTAACTGTTGACTGTAATCTGAATTTTAAATCGCATATTCATCAGACCACTAGGACAGCTTTTTTTCACTTAAGAAACATAGCAAAAGTTAGACTTCTTATATCATTGAAAGATGCTGAGAAATTAGTTCACGCATTTGTTTTCAGTCGACTAGATTACTGTAACGCACTCTTCTCAGGACTACCCAAAAAAGACATAAATCATTTGCAACTAGTGTAGAATGCAGCTGCTAGAATCCTAATTAGGAAATTAATCTGAGCACATTTCTCCAGTTTTGATGTCACTACACTGGTTACCTGTGTCATTCAGCATTGACTTTAAAATTCTGCTTATGGTTTAGAGAAATGCCAAGCAAAATGACACCTTTTATTAGCTAACTAAAAAGATTACAATATGCAAGCTTTCGAGGCAACTCAGGCCCCTTCTTCAGGCCTTAAATAATCTCGCTCCATCTTATATATTGGAATGTCTGACATCTTATGTTCCAAATCATAACCTTAGATCCTCAAATGAGTGTCTCCTTAGAATTCCAAGAGCAAAACTTAAAAGAAGTGGTGAGGCGGCCTTCTGCTGTTATGCACCTAAGATCTGGAATAGCCTGCCAATAGGAATTTGTCAGGCTAATACAGTGGAGCACTTTAAAAAAACTGCTGAAAACACATTATTTTAATATGGCTTTCTCATAACTTCACTTTAATTTAATCCTGATACTCTGTATTTTCAATTCATTATAATAACTATTCATCGTGGCTCTAAAATCCGTGCTAACCCCTACTCTCTCTTCTGTTTCTTTTTCCGGTTTCTTTGTGGTGGCGGCTTGCGCCACCACCATCTACTCAAAACACCATGATGTTCCAACATTGATGGATTAAAAGCCAGAAGTCTGCATGACCATCATCATCAAGTCCTTCCGTTAGAACCCTAAATACAAAGAGGACTATTTCATTTATGTTAGGTAGAATGCCCAGAGTGGACTGGGCGGTCTCGTGGCCTGGAACCCCTGCAGATTTTATTTTTTTCTCCAGCCGTCTGAAGTTTTTTTTTGTTTGTTTTTTCTGTCCTCCCTGGCCATCGGACCTTACTCTTATTCTATGTTAATTAATGTTGTCTTATTTTAATTTCTAACTTTGTCTTTTATTTTTATTTTCTTCATTATGTAAAGCACTTTGAGCTACATTTTTTGTATGAAAATGTGCTATATAAATAAATGTTGCTGTTGTTATCTAAATCAACATAAAGAACCACCAAAAAGAAACTGCATAAAATTGCCCTACATGTGACAATAGGAATATACTGTAGATACATGAAGTCTGACCAACAACAAACCCTTAGTAGAAGAAAGGCACTATTAGAACAATGTCTTCTGGAAAGATGAGATAAACAGAGAGATATCTGGCCATAATGGCAGGGGTGATGTTTATCAAAAACCAAAAACTGTGATTGACCAAAAGAACCTCATACAAGTTCTAAAGAATGGTGGAGGAACCATTATGAGGTTGGGATGCTCTATTCCCTCAGGATTTGGACAACTTGCCATCACAGAGTCAACCATTAATTTCACATTAAACTACTGAGTATCTAAGGAGAATATGAGGCCATCTGTCAAAAAGCTGAAGCTGATCTGTTTATGAACCTGGCAAAAAAACAATGATCCAAAACATTTAAGCAATTCCACAAATCAACAATTCAAAAAATATAATGGAGAAAATGGAGAGAATAATCCTAGACAATTCCAGATGTACATCCCATAGAAATGCTGGGCGAGAAGTAGGAGGATTTGAAGCAGACACTACATACAAAAAAGACTTCATACATAACACATTTGAAAGAGTTCTGCAAGGAGAAGCTAGGAAAAGCCAACAAGAATAAATGCCTACAAGAACTTAAGTCTGCCAAAGGGGGCAGCACCAACTATTTAACCCTGGAGTGTATTTATTATTTCCCACAGAAAACAATAACTCATTTTTTGCTGAATAAACAATTGCAAAGGGTATTTCTCATTGTTACTTATTGTATTAGATTACCTTTATCTATCAATATTCTTGAAATGAAGAATAAATACCCAATGTATGTGCCAAGAGGAAGGACAGGCATCCCAGCCGGGGTAGAGGATGCTTTCTTGCCTGGACAGGAGGCCATATTGGAAGGACGGCGGGAATTGAAACTCAGCCTTGTAGGAATAGCTTACATTCTTCATCCCGGCAAATAGTGAAGGATGATAATTAGACTGGATGAACATAAGTGCCTGGAGCAGTTCATTCCCCCACTTGGTAGGTGGCAGTGTTTCTTCAGCCCAACTGAGACACTGACAGGGTTGTATTTCTGGACTCCAATTCCCATTCCACCCCGCAGGTGTCTCATGAAATCATCCTCCATCCCAGCCATGATGCCTATCCTTCCTCTCGAGCACTTACAGTATACCATACATGAAAATATATTTAGGAACACATTTAATGTACCCACTTTTCAGAGCACTCTAAATATATACAAAAAGACTCATTACGCATTTGTTAATGAAGCTGTCTGTGATAAATTTAACCCTAATGCCAGTCATTTTATAAGGGAATATCATTTCTCATGCTCATCCACATTTAGCATTTAAAATAATGCAGACTAAAATATAGAATATTCTTCCACTGTAAATGTAAAATTATTTAAATGTCCTGTTCTTAGCCTGAGGTGAGGCGTATAGTTTGGAGGCCATAGCTAAGCAATGATTTTTTCATTCATTTTTAAAGCAAAATGAGAGTTAATTCAAGTCCAGTCAAGCAGTTAAATAGCCTGAAATGGTGGCATTTTATACAAGAATTTTTGAGCAATGCCAGTCCCAATAAGATAATCTCATACCTATTAGTCAGTTTTCTCATTTTTAATGTCAGCAGTCAGAAGCTGCTGTATATAACTTTACATTCTGCTCGGCCAATACACAGACAGAACTTTATTAAAACGTCAGATTATAGGTAATTTTTTTTGGCTAATAGGGAATTCTTTACTCTGTACACAAAATTCAGGGCCTCGCTCTGAATATCACCAGAATGCAACAACACAAAATGAGCAATGAGCTATCTGAGCTACGGTGATGGTCCCTCACCCTAAAAGGTTTTAAAAAATCAGGATTGAAGGGGATATGAACAGTAGTTGATGATATGAAATACAGCGTATGCTAATATAGTGTATGTAGTGGCTGGGTCTGAAATTTGAATTTTGACCAAATGATCCAAATAGTACTATGTTATACTATATATGTTTATACATTAATGTATAAAAGCTTGGTATCTAAATCGAGCACTTCTGCTTAGGAGACAGCATAATCCCTGGTAATATTACTCCAAAATATGACAGTGTACAAAAATCTGCTGAATAATTCCCTCATACCTCCCAAAATTCTCCTTATGAAGAAAAAATAAATAAATTTTTAGACAACACCCATGTGATGGGAACATTTTCCAAAAATGGTAGTAATATGAATACAAGCTAAAGTGTTTGCAGAAAAACATTTATTGAAAATTGTCCACAATGCAGCTACAGAAAAAATGTTTTGAAAATTGTCTGAACGTAAGTTGGACTTTTAATGTAAATCATTTACTTGTGTCCAGATATGTGGTAGCACATTCTTCCTGCTTGGTTCTGTGCATTTTTTTCACTGCAAGCAAGTGATTGAGATTAGTTCAGAACTAAAAGAATAATATAAAAAATCTCCCTTTTAGATAGTTGAGTTTTTCAGCAGAATCTTGAAATACAACCTAAATATTAACTATTCAGAAGTCTCAAGTGCAAAGATAATGTCAAAATGTGATTTCACTTCGGCCCGATTATTCTGCCTAAATGAATACAACAAAACATTTGTCTGACAAATTATTTAGCAAGCTTAGCTCAGTATTTCTCAACCTTTTTGGTGTTGTAACCCACTTAAGTCTCTTTGCAACCCGCTAAAGGGGACAGGGATTAGGTTAGGTCCCAATTGTCAAATCTGGGGACCCACTCATGACCACTACCACTATAAACAACAGCAACTCGTGACCCACCAACGGCAGTAATTAAGAAGCACTAGCTTAGCTTGTCCACCTTTATTCACTTATTGTGTGCAAAATATTATCAATTTGAAATTAGAAGGTCTCACAAGTACTATCAACAATATTGCTTGATAACCTTATTCTACAAATACCTGCATGGAAAAGTATTTCATCATGCGTGTGTAAAAATTTACTGATAACCAGATTTTACCTTAGCCTAGTGTTCTTGTTGAAAACTTTAGATAACAGCTGGCATCTGCCATAACAGCTTCCTTTATAATCTTCAACTTGTTATTTTGTGATCTCTGACTAAGCTTAAATATTCTCCTCATTCACTTGTTCCTTACAGCTCATTCCCAGTAGTACAGTAATGAGTGTAGCAGCTCTTCTATGCACTGTGTTGAGTGCTCTGATGTTCTTCTTGTATTAGGAAAACCAAAACTACATCACATTTTCCAGATCAGAACTTTTTAGTGCATTATACAGTATAATTTTAGCATCATCTCTTTGATTTGTATTTGGGTTACAGAGGATGTTTTGACATTCAGAAATTCTACTAGCATTTTAAACCATTTATGTACAATTCTGTCTCTTTCTAGACAGTTCCCTATGATCTGCCGATTCCTTGTAATCAAATATATTATTGTTTAATTTGTATAAGGAACGTCTTTTCTTCATTTACATTAAACCTTAATTTGGCAATTATATCAAGCCGTTTAGCAAGTAAAAAAGTTTGTAGTATTTGTTGTTTTCTGTTCTGTACATGTTTCCCCTCAATATTTGTTAATACACACCTGGTTGATTGTTCTAATAACTACAAAAATACTGCAAGAACCTTTTAAAGCAGTCTTATGCATTTTCAAAGACATTTCTTCACCGAGCGCCTTTCTGCATTTTTTATTTCCCTTTAATTGTTGTTTTCATGTATTCATAAACATTATGGCTACTCTTTTGTCGTAAGAGTATTCTTATATAATGTCCTTCTTACTCATCCACTACAGAAGCCTATAAAATTTCCTATTGTACACTCCTGTTTCTCGACACCTAGATGTTAATCCTATTCTTTATCACATTTGTCTTCCAAAAACTGTGTGACTTACTACCCATTCACTAGATTCTAACAATTCAATAGCTTCATCTTCTTGGTGCTTTGACATAGAAACCAAAGAGAAAATTAATCACTTGGCATACAGTCTAGGGGTTATTCCTGCCTTCTACTTCATGCTTGCTGGGATGGAATCAAGCTTCACCATAACCCTGCCCTGAACACACTGGTTTTGAAAAAGAATGGATGCACATCTGTAAACTTATGCTCCTTTACTTCAATATTTCTTTAGCTTTAGTAGGTAATATTTGGGCAATTAAACTCACTGATTACAATAATATCCCAGTCCAAAATAACTTTGATAATACTGTTATAAAGCTGTATATTATCACCCTTCTGCTCAAATACAAATATCCTTAAATCTCTTTGGGGTCAGGCAAGGGCAGTCTTTCAGTTTAAGAGGTCACAGCAGTTTTGGTTCAAATTGAACATTTTAAGTAAGAAAGGTTGCATCAAGTTACATTTTTTTCAGGTATTCCAGAAAATGTGCAACAGAAGGCATGCAAAACATCAAACCCTCTTCAAAGCAGATGTGTTTCGGGAGTTTTTATCTGGGCTGCTTTTTGTATATATTATATCCGCATCAGAATTCTCACTTGTGCTTAACTTTGGTAATGCACAGGCATTCAACCAAAACCATAAAAAGCCCTGAAACACCAAAGAGCATTTGCCACCGGATACCTGCTCATTTTCTTTGCTCCATCGCTGTTTAATGTCATCCAGACAATAGGTATTAAAATATTTCATGCTTTGTTTGAGAGTGTTGTTCCTAAGGCATGCAGAATTTAAAGGTGAGCAGAAATCCAATAGGAAGGGACAATACAGCTTCTGAAACTATGCCCTACGGCACCTACACAGTAATAGTACGATAACAGGGAGGGCTTTGTTTAAGAAGCACCTTAGGCTTACAGACTACGAAGCAGTTGCTCACTTTTGTTTCATGAAGATTATCACTTCTCCATTCTCTTCTTTAAATTACTCACATGCTGTAATTCATTTTGAAGGCTTAATTAGGAAGGCATACCAGATTTACATCTCTAGTCCCAGTTAGACTTCCACCTTCATATCAAGTGAACAGTTGCAATCACTGTAAATTAGTTTTATACAGCTATACTTGTATTGCGTGTATTGCATGTAAGTTATCAAAGTAATTGAGACTAACATAAGATAACATTGTTCTGCCAAGAGATTTGCTCAAAGAAACACTAAAAGAAAAATAAATACACTTGATTCTCTTCCATGTCACTTTTCTACCTTCTATTAAAAAAAACGATAACTGAAAGAAGACAGAACTAAGATAGGTATATAAATTAAAGAAGAAAAAAGTTTTGAGATAAGGTTGATTCCCAAACACTAGGGGCACAGGAGATAGGTTGCACTATTTCAATTCTCCATTGTCAGAAAGGAGGAAGTCCTGTCTGATACTCTAAGATATTCATTTAAATAACTGCCTAAAAGTGACAGGCATTTCAATTTACACTTCTGATTTGACTCTTTCAAACAAGTGAATCGATTCTTTTGATTGAATTGATTTGTTTAAAGTCTGGTGTTTATTTGATGGGGGGAAAGGGTCCCCTCTGATTGCATTACAAATGTATGACTGGTAATCCTTTAGGCACTGTAAAAATGCATCTATTAGTAATTTACTCTTATATAAAAAGACTTTAACAGAGGCTTCTTTTCGTCTTTCATAACACTTATAAAACAACAATATATAAACAATTCACTTTAGTCCAGTATTGCAAATAGACCTGATGGTAAAATGACTTGTTAATATGAAGTATTCACAGGTCTTACACTCAATATGCAATATCAAAAGAAATGTCACTCAGTTAAGCCACTTCAGACCACTCCAAAGTGAAGTTTTGTTAGTAGGTCACATTGCGGAGATAAATAAACACTCTACTGATGCTTTGTAATTGTTACGTAGACCCTAAACTAGTGTAACCATATAATTTAATAATTCGTACAATATGATTGTGTGTATATAAGTAATATAATTGTTTATTAACTCATATATCTAATTAATGATATATAATTATTTATGTATTATTAATTATATATAAATAATAGGGGGTTTCACCCCCTGCTCGCTTCACTCGCTAACCCCCGTGTTTGGTTTTCTGGATACTCACTTTTAAGATTTCTTTTTTCTTGGAATTGTTTCTGTTTCATTAGTTTCACTTTTATTTCAGAACTTCTGTAAAAGCAATATTTGTAATCTTGCGAGTCCCAATATGCTGAACCTTTTTAATGTCAGAATAGGTTTCTCTGTTTGGAATCTCAGCACAGACAAAATGATCTACATCATCAGCAATTAATAATTTTTTTTTACTGTGAAATGCATCCTGATCCGCTCATCAAAAACTGTGCAAAGCTAGAAGAATATCAGTTTAACAAAAAATCATAGATTGAAAGATAACAGTATAGTACAAAATAATAAATAAGTAAAATTATGTGAATAAAGTAGAATTAAGTGTTAAGGTGCAATAGTGTAGTAATTATTGTGCAAAACCAAAGTTAGACTGGTGTATAGTTAAATGAGGCAGTTTGTTTGTTTGCGCTACTGCGATCTTTACTTTCTTTTTTTATATTTTCTAATTTTCCTACTTTCATATCCTTTAACTTTCTCCACATGTATAGCGCCAACGTTTTTTTTGAGCCTTTCTAATTTCACTGGTTTCATAGTCTCTAACCTGCTCTGCATGTGTTTAGCGCAAACGTTTGTAAACGTCTTTATGAAGTTCTACTTTGTCTTTTACTCATTGTCTTTTAATTCTGAGCCGGATTGGACGTGCTTTTTTTCAATTCCACTTGTTCCGGGCTGATAATTACTTTCCTTATTTTCTGAATTTGCACCACGATTATTCTTTTTTGCTCTTTTTTCTCTCCAACGCATTTGAGTCTCTTTTCTCCACGCTGCTTTGTTCTTCGCTTAGATGTCGACATTTCATTTATAACGTACTGTCCTTATACGCTTTATATGCGCTGAGAGCCCTGGATCTGTGTATGCTCAAATCCTTCACAAGACTGAATGTTTTGCTGCCTATTGTCCTATTTCATAGATTGTAAGTAGGGCGTGTCTTGCAAGAATCTCATGTTCTACGTCATCGCGAGACGGTCTTGGGTCTCTTTTCTTCACGCTTTTCTTTCTTCTTCGTTTAGTCATCGACGTTTCATTTCTACCCTATTCATTTCATTTCTACCCTATTCATTTCTACCGTATTGACCTTATACACTTTATATGCACTGAGAGCCCTGGAGCTGTGTGTGCTGCATGACTGCCTTTACACTACTGATTTGTTTTTTTTGATATTGCTTGTAAGTAGGGCGTGTCTTGCAAGACTCTCGTTCTATGTTCCCGTGAGACGCACCGTAGCAGGTCTCTTTCGTCTTATGGGTCTTTTAAATGTCTTCTGAGAAGATCACGTATCGTAGACTTGCTTTTTGCTTTCCAGGACAGGATTTCTTTTTATAATAGAGAGATATATATTCATTTATGTATAATTATCAATTAACAATATAACTCATATGAATTTGTTAACAATAATATTAAGATGCATAATTAAAGTAACCTTTTTTATTACAGAATCACAAGTGAATCTTTTTTTTTGGTTTCGTCCGTTTATAGGAGATGGACGTCTGAAGCAGAGCTCCGCTAGCAGCGGCTTTATTTTCCCACGTATTTCATATTATTTAGAGGTATCCTGTATTTAACCCGACCAAGGCACTTCCAATACAATATACAAGCATGAGTAACAAGAAGAAAAGTCAGAAAGAACCGGAAAAGAAACTTAAAGTTGTATCAAAGTCTGGACAGACTTCCGGCCTGAGTACAAGTGCAAGGTATGGCCTCACGGAGACTGACCTGGAACAGGTAGACGAATGCGCAGAATTCCTGGGACCCCGATCCATTGTATCGTCTCCAGTCGAGAGTGAAAATGGGAGCGAAGGTGCAAGTGATACAGGTCGCGATGGATCGCCGATTTCTGAGGATCATTCGAGACTAGAAAGGGCTCTGCAGGACGTGCTCTCATCTACTCATCGCGAGCCCGCAGCACCTGCTGTAACAGGAGCTGCATTTCCACTCGCGGAGCACGAAAGCCGAAGCGAACTGTCCGAACTGAAAACTGAACTGAAAGAGATGATCGCTACACTGGCCACTGCCATGGTTACGGCCATGAATGAGCTTAAGAAAGATAACATGAATGATCTTAAGAAGGTGGCCATTGAGCTCAAGAAGGATAACAAAGATAAGGAAACGTGTCTATTTAAACGCTTTGACGTGAACTTTAAAGGCATGTTGGAGAAATTAGTGGAACACATTGAAGAAACTAATTCCAAACTGAAAAGGCTTGATGACCATATTAATGACGTTTCAGATCAGCTGGAAGACGTTAAGCAGGGACTCACGGCTCGAGTGGAAACAGCGGAACAACTGGCCACAGCTGCGAACTCGGAATGCAAAAAACTTGGAGACAGACTTGCAGCCCTGGAGGATGGGTGCAGAAGGAATAATATAAGAATTGAGAGTATACCTGAGAAACGAGAAAGCTCAAGCCCAGTGAAATTTGCAGTAGAATTACTGTCTAAAATAATTGGAGATGACTTTAAACTCGACATTGAGATAGCCACGGCTTATCGCACAAAGATACCAAGCGCCTTTAAACCTAGGTCTTTTATTGTCCGCTTCGAGCGACTACGATGTAAGCTTGATGTGATGGCACTTCTCAGACGCAAGCAAGAGATTATATTCGAAAATAATCTTATTCGTATTTTTCCCGACTTCTCACCATCAACAGCTGCAAAACGCAGATCCTACATCGACATTAAAAAGTTGCTATGGAAAGCCGATATCAAATACAGCCTCTTGTATCCCGCCAAACTTAAAGTGGAAGTTCAAGATCAACATTATATTTTCTTAAGCAAAGAAGAAGCTGAAAAAGAACTAAAGAAGCTGTTTCCGACACTTTTTTGAAAGTTAATAAGGAGCCGTATTCTATCAAGGCACGGGAAGGACCTATGATCTGCTCTCTGGATCCATGTTTAAAGTGACTGGTATTATAATTATACATCCCTTTTTTTTTTTTCTTTCTTTATCTGGACTTTATATGTTTATGTTTTAATCAGAGTTATAGAGTTATAGACGTGAGTGTGAAAATGTGGAAGTAATTAAAGTAGGATTCGTTTTTTTTTTTTTACTATACCTTAAAGTAGACTGTTTAACTTCATACCCTTGGTTTATTGCTTTTTCTACTATCTATACTATTACCATTATACTATTACAGTAGGAATTACCAGGTTTATCCTAGACTAGTTTTTAAAATGTTTTCCTTTTTTTTTTTTTTTTTTTTTTTTAATCTTAATATCTTAACTTAAAAGCGCTGAAGATTATTTCAAGCTTAAATATTGTTAATGAGAACATCTTCGGCAGATAGTATTAAGAATTTAACTGCAAAAGATATCTCTGTTTTAATTCTGTAACGCCGCTGCAGGGTGGGGTTTGTTTTGTTTTGGACGTGCTCTGTCTCTTCGTATGTCAGAGGACTGGAACATCGCGAAGTGGGATCTAGCCTCATGTGGGGAGGCAAAATGGGGGGGGGGGGGGATAAAGGGGGGGAGAGAAGGAGAGCAGGTTATATTTAATCTATTCTTGTAATTCTTATAATTATAAATATCAATGCAACAATAGGCTAAAATGCAATAACTCATGGGGAATCTTGAAACTAAGATTAAAACTGCCATATTACCAATTAAAACTATAAATGACATTAAAAACTCAGAATCAATGTCTCCATGATGGGACAGTTAACTTTGTGAGCTGGAATGTTAAAGGCCTGAATCACGAATTAAAGAGAAAGAAAGTATGTTCTCACCTAACAGGCTTAAACGCTAAAATAGTATTTCTACAGGAGACCCACTTACTAACCAAGGATCAGTTCAGATTACAAAAAGACTGGACTGGCCAAATGTTCCATTCTAGCTTTATAAAGAAAACTAGAGGGGTGGGAATTCTCATACATAGAACAGTTCCATTTGTAGCATCAGATGTAGTGTCGGACCCTGAAGGGAGATATGTGATGGTCATGGGCAACTTATATAACAGTAAAATGATTTTAATAAATGTTTATGCACCCAATGTTGATGATAAGGAATTCATGCAAAATCTATTTGCATCCATTCCCAATGTGAACACTCATAAAATTATAATGGCTGGGGACTTTAATTGTGTTTTAAATCCACTCTTAGATAGGACTCCTGTGACAGGGGGGACGACATCTAATACTGCAAAGATAATTACACAGTTTTTGAATGATCACAACTTATCAGACCCCTGGAGGTTTCTTAACCCAAACTCAAGAACATATTCGTTCTACTCACCTGTGCATTATAGCTACTCAAGAATTGATTATTTTTTTATAGATAATAATTTCCTGCCTACAATTAAATCATGCAAATATGACACAATTGTTATCTCTGACCATGCCCCTCTAGTCTTGGAGCTAAAATCAATAAGCCCCTCATACTCACCTCGCAGATGGCGTCTTAACCCTCTTTTATTGGCAGACGAGAACTGCACAGAATTTATATCTAAACAAATCAGCTTCTTCCTAGAGACAAACACGTCCACAGAGGTCTCTGCAGGAACACTCTGGGAAATTCTAAAGGCCTTCTTAAGAGGACAGATTATTTCATATCTCTCCCATAGAAATAAATTAGAAACCAAGAAAGTGTCAGAGCTAAGAAATGAAATTACTAGAATAGATGAAGAACAAGCCAGGCGTCCAAATGAAGTTCTCCACAGGAAAAGGCAGGCCCTACATACAGAACTTAACATCTTAACAACTAAAGAAACTGAACAACTTATTTATAAGTCTAGACAGCATTACTATGAACACGGAGAAAAAGCTAATAAGCTTTTAGCTCAACAAATTCATAAACAAGAAGTTCACAATGCAATACCAGTAATCACCAACAAGAATGGAGAAGAAATCATCGACCATAATAAAATAATGCACACATTTAGAGATTACTATAAATCTTTATATTCCACTGAGTCCAAAGAAGACAACACACAATCTAATGCATTTCTGGATAATTCACAAATACCACAAATAGATGCTTTAAGTGCTGAGGAACTGGATAAACCTCTAACGCTAACAGAATTACTAGACGCTATAAAGTCACTACAAAGCGGGAAATCATCAGGCCCTGATGGTTACCCCGTAGAATTTTATAAGAAATTCTCCACTCAGCTAGCTCCACTCTTATTGGCAACATTTACAGAAGCTAGAGACAACCAAATTCTACCTCAAACATTTCGACAAGCATTAATCACCGTCTTTCCTAAACAAAATAAGGACTTGTTACAATGTGCATCATATAGACCAATTTCACTCCTGAATAATGATGTTAAGATACTCTCAAAAATCCTAGCTAGAAGGATGGAGAAAGTGCTGCCCTCGGTAATATCACAAGATCAAACTGGATTTATTAAAGGCCGACACCTATCTTCAAATCTCCGACGCTTGTTTAATGTTATATATTCACCAGCAAAATCAAACACCCCAGAGATATTACTATCATTAGACACAGAAAAGGCATTTGACATGATTGAATGGAATTACCTTTTCACTACATTGGAGAAATTTGGGTTTGGCCCGAATATTTGTGCTTGGATCAAACTACTGTATACCAATCCAGAAGCTTCAGTTTGTATTAATAACATTTGCTCAGACTACTTTAAACTAGAACGTGGTACCAGACAAGGATGTCCCTTGTCGCCACTGTTGTTTGCAATCGCTATTGAACCACTGGCGGTTCACTGCCGAAATTCTTATCAGATAAAGGGGATTGTCAGAGAAGGACTGGAACAGAAAATTTCTCTATATGCAGATGATATGGTCTTATATATATCAGACTCAGAAAACACTGTCCCCGCTGTTTTAACAGCACTAACAGAATTTCAAAAGATATCTGGTTTTAGAATTAATCTGAATAAAAGTATACTCTTTCCAGTGAATTCACAAGCATATAATATTAGATTAGACATCCTACCTTTTACCATAGCAGATCAGTTTAAATACCTATGGGTAAATATCACAAGTAAACATAAAGCTCTTTATCAACAAAATTTTGCCGTCTGTATGGAAAAAATTAAGCAAGACTTGCATAGATGGTCAACCCTTCATCTCACTCTAGCCGGAAGAATTAACATTGTTAAGATGAATATCCTTCCTAAACTTCTCTTTTTATTTCAAAACATTTCAATATATATCAATAAATCATTTTTTAAACAGTTAGATTCAATAATAACCTCATTCATTTGGAACTCAAAACACCCACGTATCCGAAGAGCGACCCTACAAAGACCTCAGGCAGAAGGTGGCATTGCTTTACCTAATTTTCAGTTTTATTACTGGGCAGCAAACATACAAGCCATAAAAACCTGGACACAAATAAATGAACATACACAGGCTTGGTCCGCAATAGAAGTAAAATCCTGTAGTACTTCTTTATATTCCCTGCTCTGCTCTCCAATAAATGAAAGTTATCGCAAATATACTAATAACCCAATTGTGCTTTACTCACTCAGAATATGGAACCAAATTAGGAAGCATTTTAAGATGGAAAACCTTTTATCAGTGGCACCTCTGCAAGAGAACCACCTCTTTCAACCTTCACAAGTATATCCAGTTTTTAATACCTGGAAAAGTTTTGGGATTAAAATGCTCAGAGATCTTTATATAGACAACATATTTACATCTTTTGAACAATTACGTTCAAAATTCAACCTCCCAGCTACACATATCTTTTACTATCTTCAAATTAGAAATTTTGTTAAACAGAAATTGCCCGATTTCCCCCACCTTGCAACCTCCACAATGCTGGAAAAAATACTGCTCAATTTCGAGGAAACAAACACTATTTCCGCAATATATAAAATCTTATTAGAGTCCCTACCTTTCAAAGATCCAAGAGGACATTGGGAAGAAGATCTCTTAATCAATATATCAGAAAAGGAGTGGAAGGTAGCAAAGCAGAGAATTCACTCGAGTTCTATATGCGCAAAGCATAGAATTATTCAACTAAAAATTATATATCGAGCCCATCTGTCTCGCTTAAAACTGTCCAAAATGTTTCCAGGGCAGGATCCAACCTGCGAACGCTGCAACCAAGCCCCTGCCTCACTGGATCACATGTTTTGGGCCTGCACCCAACTAACATCATTTTGGACAAAAATTTTTAAGTGCCTCTCAGACAGCCTTGGTATCACAATCCCTCCTAACCCATTAACAGCTGTGTTCGGTGTTCTTCCAGATGGACTTGAAGTAGAGAAGGACAAGCAAACTGTGATTGCATTCACTACACTTTTGGCACGCAGACTTATTTTGTTAAATTGGAAGAATCCTAATTCTCCTCTTATAAGTCAGTGGGAAACCGATGTTTTATATTATTTGAAATTGGAAAAAATCAAATTTTCAGTTAGAGGATCTGTACACATTTTTTCAAAACATGGCAGGATTTAATCAATATTATTTTAGAATAAGAGAAATAACTATTATTGCATTTAACTCCCTTCTCTATCTCTTATTTACATAGATATTCATTTCTCCCTTTCTTTTGTTTAATGTTGCCTTATTAAAAAGCCTAAAGCAATTTTCCTTTAGCTAAGCTCTCCTTCTGAGGGGTGGGGTTTGATTAGTCTTCAAATTTGTTGGGTTATAAATTGATCTGTTTGTATGGAATGATTACAATGAAAATTAATAAAATAAAAATATCAAAAGAATCACAAGTGAATGAGAATGTGCAACTCATAATGATTCGTTCACGAATCAGATGGACGAAAGTCATCAGACTGGTTCTCAGGTAATGATTTGTTCACGAATCCAATTAACAAGAATCTTTAGACTGATTCTCAAGTAGTAACTCGTTCACGAATCAAATGAGTCAAAACTCATGATTCAGGTAATTCCTTCACATGCACTTTAAACATCTACAGTATCAGCGAAAAGAAAGATGCTGCTGACATCAACAGGAACGACACACAAGCACTTTGGCACTCCCATTGAGCTCCACTGAATCAATTAATTCATGCTCATGAATTGGTTCATATGATTCTCTGACAACAGTTGCTTAAAAAGAGAAAATCATTTGCGAATCACCTAATTACTAGCGCTTTGAGTACTGAGAAAAGCGCTATATAAATGTAATGAATTATTATTATTATTATTACTACTGCCTAGCTCTTCCCCTTTCTCTCCAGGAAATACAGTACAAAAGAAGACTGTCCCAGTAAGTACTCGTCAGATTAGTAATGGCAGGTCAAATATGCACCACTCTGTGTGAATACAAACATATTCAAGAGATAACATCTTTAGTATAAAAATATTAATATCTTTCCATTAAACCTAGATTTTTTCCCAAAAACAAACTATGGATTACAAAAGACTTGAAAGTCCTATTAAATAGGAACAAGAGAGCCGTCAGAAAAATCAAGCAGGAAGTGTAGAATGTGACTGAGGACTATCACTGGCTACAAGCAGGCTGTTATACATGGACAGGAAAGAGACAATAGCAGAGCTAATGAACTCAACCAGTTCCTCAACAGATTTGACTCATTCCTGTCAGTACAGTTCTCCCAAACACTGATAGCCTGTGAGCTAAGAAAGTTCTAGAATCCGAACTGTTACCTGAACTCTGCATGACCTTTCCCCCACAATGACATCACCTGTTGTGTCCAGGTCCTCTCCACTCTCCAGACGTTGTGTCTCTAATGATGAAGCTTCAGGGCCAGATAGAATCAGCCCCAGGGTGCTGAAAACATGTGCTATCCAGCTCTGCAGGGTTCTACAATACCTGTTGTCCCTTTCCCAGAATTTACTGAAGGTTTCCCAGCTGTGGGAAACATCATGTGCAGTCCCAGTGCCAATGAAAGGTCATTCCAGTGATCCCAAGGAGTTCAGACTAGTTGCTATTACTTCATACATCATGAAGACCTTTGAGAGGCTGGTCCTAAAACACCTATGGCCCCTGATTTCAGAACACCTCGATCCTCTGCAGTTTGCCTGTCAGAAAAATACAGATGTAGAAGATGCTCTTATCTACATGCTCTACAGAGCCTACTCCCACTTGGACAAAGCTGGCACCAAATTCAGGATCATGTTCTTTGACTTTTCCAGTGTCTTTAACACCACTCGTTCTCACTGACTGGGTAAAAAAGATCAAGGCTTAGAATCTTGATGCCCCCACAATCTACTGGATCGTGGGCTACCTGACCAACAGACAACAGTTTATGAGACTGAGAAAGTACAACATGTTTCCTTGTAGTACATTTTATCTCTCAGTCTTGCAGCTACATTCACACTGAAGAAATTCTTAATGAGGTTTAATAGCCATTACATATGCTTGATTGTGTGCTGATTTAATGGCCAGTGAAAAAGGGTACAGTGGCAAAGCTGCTAGATATAATGAGGAAAACAAGTTTTATCCTAAATCCAAACAAGCCCTTAACCATAAATATAGTATATTGTATTGCAGGTTTGTATTGCATCAAATGGCATTAATGGAAACTGAGTTTTGAGGACAAAGTCAACAAATACAAATATGATATTACATAAAAGCGGTTAAGTAACAACAAACAGAACAGGACTAAAATCTTTAAAAAAATGTTCATCAGGATATGACATGGTGGAATACTGCAACACTCTCTTACTGACATAAGATTTATCCAGACAGACATTTTTGGAAGAAGTACTATAGTACTACTTGGAAAGAATTTTACAATAAAAGAAATAAGGAAAGAATTTTACAATAAAAGAAATAAATATATTTTTACTACATGTTTAGTATTTTCTAATAATCAGCATTGTACTCACGTTGATAATAGCAACACGTATTGTAGCTGAAATGCTACATCAGAAATTCACAGGTTAGAAATAATCTTAATTTAAATTTAAAATATAATAATGTATCTGATATTATTTCCAGTTACCAGAAGCTTAACAAAATATCTCTTCTCTGAAGGCCTCAACACCTACCAAAAAATGCTGCCTGAGGAATGAAGACAGTAGGGGGGAGGAAGAGGAGGAGTCAAACACTCTAGAACAAAGCTTTAATAGAATGCTTGTGAATCTCTACTCCAAATACAGAAGTACGAATTCACTTTCCAGATTACAGGTTTTGAAGACAGGGCTTTCTTTCAATATTCTTCTGCCAGCTTTGCTTATAAATATAGATAATGCCAAATATGCTATAACCAAACATTTTTACCCAGCAGTGTATCCTAGGATCACTCCTTAGTTTCAAAAGACAAACATGTACCACTTTCATAAGATTACAAACTGCAGTCTTTTGAAAAGAGGAAACACCAACTCACCAAGACCTGATATTTAATATATTTTTAAAACTTTCTCTGGATAAATAAAACAATAGTGAACAGGGCTTAGTGGGACGCAGAAAAGATTGCAGTGTATCTTAGTCTATTTTTTTTATATAAAAACTCGGATAGCATAACATCTCAAACCCACTTAATCCAATTCAGGCTCGCAGAGTACTTACTGAAGCCTGTTTTTGCAGCATCAAATGCAACATAATCAGCTATCAGCATGACAATTAAATTATATATGTCAACTTAAAGACTGAGATTGTGTGGGTGGGTAGCATTGTCACCGTGACTGTGTTTATGTGCCCTCTGAGTAGTGTTTTAATATTCTCTCCATCTCTGTATCAGTTTGCTCAAGAGGTTCAAGTTTTTTTATCTCTTGCCCAACACATTTTGTACCATCAACTTATGTTGCTAATTTCTCGGGTATGGGTGTGCTAGTGGCTGTCCTTTCATGAGTTATGTGTTGGTATTCTCTCCAGAGCAGCCAGTATAGCTTCTGGGTGTCTGTGACTAAAATGTGGGTGAACATGTGTAAGAAAACAGATGCTTTATTAAAGAAAATTAAAGAAAATAAGTCTTTCCAAAGATAACAAATGTATGGCTAGTTACTAATTTCCTTCCAGATCATCTACTAGTTCTGTTTGCCTTTAAAATTGTCTTTGGTCAGCAGCTATACCACCTGTGTTTCAGAACAGGCCATCAACCTGAAGCTAAGCATGTTCAGGCCCAGCCAGTACTTGGTTGGGTGACCACCTAGGAAAAGCTAGAATTGCTGATGGAAGAGGTGTTGGTGAGGCAGGCAAGGGGCTCTTACCCTGTGGTCTTTGTGTCAATCCCAATGCAGGGATGGGAACACTGTGTTGTAAAAATGGGGCCATCCTTTGCATGAGACATAAAACCGAGGTCCTGACTCTCTGTGGTCATTAAAGATCCCTGGGCATCTTTTGAAAAGTGTAGGGTTTATTCAAATGTCCTTGCTAAATTGCCAATCATGGCCTCATCCATTGTGCCCCCTAATCATCCCCTGTGTCTAATTGTCTACCTCTCTCACTACTTCACCATCTAATAGCTAATGTGTGGTGAGTGTACAGGGTGAGTCAAAATTATGTTAACATTTGAATGACGGAAACAATTTATTTATAAAACATACTTTTATGATATACAGGAATGTCTCAACCTGTTCACCATCATGTTCAACACACAAAAACCAACAAGCAACAGTACCATTTAAAGCCCGGACACATATTTTGCGGGGAACAGATGATATCACAGTCTGTATTCAGTCCTGCAGGTCATTGATATCACTGCTATACACATGCTCCTTCACCATACCCCATAACCAGAAATCACAGGGTCCCAAATCAGAGGAGTGTGGAGGCCATGACAATGGTCCAGCATGACCTATCCATTGACCTGGAAAGGTGTGGTCGAGATAAAACTAATCCATTAGTGTTAACATAATTTTAACTCACCCTATACTGGCGCGATAATGGCTGCCATTGCATCACCCAGATGGGTGATACACATTGGTGGATGAAGTGGTTCTCCTCTGTCTATGTAAAGAACTTTGAGTAGCAAGAAAATGTGCTATATAAATGTAATTAATTAAAAAATGTTGACAAAAAATAATTCTAGCATTCTGTAATAAATGCAAGGGAAGCAAGGAAACATTACTCTCCAATAGGAAATAAAAACAACTGTCATCATGTCTTTTGCCCATAGCTTGTTCATTAGCAAGATATGTCCATTAAAAGTGATACAAATATCCGAATAAAATGTTTGATGCTGAGTGTTTCTATATTAGAATATAACACTTTATTAGCAACTTGCTAATTTTAGAGCTTCACAACATGAAAACTTCTGTATGTTTCACAAAGAGGTTAACACTGTTGTAGGCCATCTATTCACACCCATTAAAATTAACATCAACTCCTTAACAGTAAAGTTATTTAAAAAGGTGTAATGTAGCTAAAAACAAGAGGCAGCTGATCAAATGTTATATAACTTAAACCTTAAGCTGGCTCACTTTTACTGCACAAAATAACCTCTCTTTATCGATCTGACCAACCTTAAGAAAGGTAGTAGAATACAGTCCACTGAATGTCTGTAATATATTATGAGTCTAACACAATCGAAAAATAAAAATATTAATATTCTTTAAATGTCAGAAAAAATAAATACACATACAAAAATAACTAGCGGAATAATCTAAAGCACCATGAACTGCCAGAATTCATTAATTCATCCACTGAACAAGACAAAATTCAAGACTGTGGTTGCTTTTGTGCAGTGCTGTCCTCAAAAAAAGAAAGCCTCACAGACACATAGCAGAAGCAAATCAAGCAACTGAGACAGTCACATATTTTGACTTAAGCTTTAGTCAAAAGTTTCTTCAGCGTAACAAATTCTGTTACCTAACGGAATACATCAACTTATTTTCTTTAAATGATCCACTGTATAATGCTGTACAAGCTGTTTCCCTCAGACATAGATTTCAATAACAGTGAGAATGTTAAGGACACATCAAGATCTCCATACTCTCTGTAAGGAAAAGAGGCAAATAGGAATCAAGTGGAATTGTGTGGCTCTACTTAAAAGAAAGCATCTACACCATGTAGATCACATGGGATGTTTATCATTATTTTCATTGAAACTTCATTATAGGTTTTATGTTAGAAAAAAGTAATATCCATTGGCATGAACAGCTTATCAACAATTGCACTATTCTCTCTCAAAAAACACCACCATCCATGCCCAAAAAAAGGTCAAATAGTGCATTACATTGAATTATTTGGCTGACTGCAGTACCCAAAGTAATTTACAACCTTTGAGATACAGTTGGTTACATTTATTTTGTTTTTGCAATTGAAGCCTAGGCAGGTGAAGTGACTTGATAATGACCACGCACTTTCAGTTTGCAGGATTTGAGGTCCAAAGCCTCAATAAAAAGCCATACTGCCCACCCATGAAGGTGGACAAGCAAAAGACTTCCACAGAAGTTTAAGGCCAGTCCAACAAAATACTAAAACAGTGAGGCCTTAAGATACCTATGATATGTACCATGGCATTCTGCCTTTCATTACAGTAATAAACCCTTTACCAAAAACCCCTTCTGATCCTTGACTTTTTTCTTAAATCCCAGAGTCATTTTTTTCTGTCAGGCATCCTTAGGGCAACTAAAATACTATGATAATGGCTTTTATATCCAAACATTTGATTTATAATACTCATTTCAAATACAGCACAATATCCTAACAGAAAATAAATGGCAGAAGACACAATTCTTACCTTATGCCGACACTTTAATACCACACCATAGGCTCCTGAAAAAGAAAACAAAAAATCTTTATTTTTGTGCTTGTGTATAAATAGAGTATAAAACATGCAAATCTTTAAATGATTGGTGGACATGTTTTTGGATTAAGTGGTCCTAATTCTATTTTTTGCATTCTGTATTCGAAAAATCTTATGATTTAACCACCAGTCTCCCTCGATCACCAGGTATCACTTATTATTTTAATTATTTGTAGTAGAGAAAGTAATAATCATATTTAATTTTCAATGTAATAGATATGCATAAACATGAATTTAATGTATAGGGTCACTGAAATAACCAAAAGACAATCCAAAAGTACCAGTCAGGAAAACAGACACATGATCCAAATGCATTACTGTGCATAGCATATTGACTAAATGAGCCAACTACTACGACTCAACTTTTAAAAGACCTATTAAAGGGCATTAAAAATCTAGACACAGAATTTCAATCACACTAAATAACCCGAAGTCCCACTATCATTTTAAATGCCTGTTTGTGATAAGCAATGACTTATCTGAGACTCCCGAGTCTTTTCATAAGGTGTACTTTCTAACACAGCATTCCCATTATGTAATTACATTTAATATTTTATTATCCATGTGAACAAATGCATGTATTGTATCTGCTACAGAAATTGCCCCCTCCACCCCCCCCACCTTCGACACCCCCTCTTAAACGGCGATACAATGGGAAACACATAACATTTTTTTTACCTCCTATTTGCTCAATCAGCTGCTGGATTGCTACTGCTGCCATGCCCCGTGATCTGCATTTCGCGTGATGCACTTCTGTCATATCACCTATGTCCATATATTCGATCTCTTTTCACTTTTACCTTTTCGTCAATATCGCATTGAATTTTGATTCTATGTTTGGAATGACATCGTGACAATGCAACGTATAACTGCCCGTGAGTGAATATTGTTTCTTTCTCTCTACAAGAAATATGTCTGACATAACCATGCAGGACTTTTCCAAATCTCTTTGCATAATCTCTTGTCTCACAGGGCTTTCGGCCCCAGGCGTGGTTACATCGCTTGGCACAAACACTCGTCTCGCGGGACGTGAAAGTGTCTCTGAGACAATCACATCTCATCTCCAAGATTTTTTTTATAATAGAGAGAAATCCTGTGACGAGACAAGACTTTTTTCAAGAGACGTTTCAAGTCCCGCGAGACGAGACTTTGGCCATGAGATTTTTTCAAGTCACACCCTCCTCTCAACCATATTCAAACACGCACATGGTCCTCTCACCTCTCATTTGTGCGTTTTTGATAGACACAGTTCCTGCTCTCTCAGCTCTTATAAATTTTTACATTTTCCTCACTTTAAGTTCCCAATTACAGAAGACGTATTATATCCAAATCTTATTGAAGAATTTCATCAACAGAAAAAATGAGTATACGGGCAATCCTACCAAATGAATTAACGCCAAAATTGTCGATCGGTTACATGACAAATTAGTTAAATGCGTTTCAATAGACTATGCTGAAGCAGTTGGTGGTGATTGTGCGGAAGATGAAAACATCAACTTACAATATCCTGAAGAATATCTACAACCGTTAACACAGTCCGGTCTTCCACCACACAAATTACTGTAGAAAGAAGGATGTATCAAAGAAAGGTAATGTAGTAGTAGTAATCTTCCGCAGATAACATTAGACAACAAAGGAGATCTTGATATGCCATTCGTATTAAAATGTTAACAGTTTCCCGTTAGAACAGCTTTTGCAAAGACAATTAGCAAATCTCTGAGACAAATATTCGAAAAAGTTGTTTAATTTATTAGAGAGAAAGAAACAAAATTCACTCACGGGCAGTTATACTTTGCGTTGTCACGATGAAAGTCCAAACACAGAATCAAAATTCAATGTGATATTCACGAAACTTTAATTAAAAAAATTTTTTAACTGAAGTTTTACAGTAAAAGTGTAAGTTTAAAAAGTATTTGCGTGTTAATTTCAAAGCCAGACAGAACGAAATCGTATTAGGCAATGAATTACTCTAACACAACACGAAACATAATTTACTTTCAGCTTATTATGTTTTACTATTTTTTAATATGGTTAATTACTCTCTGTAATGTAAAATAGTTCTATTATGCATATGTCACAATTCCCTTGAAAATAACAATCTATTTAAATTGTACATCCGCATCCCCATACATGCAAAGAGGCTAGCTCGTAGTAGCGGGGCCAAGAGTTGGCGAGCAAAGCAAGCAGGGGTCAAAGCCCCCTGGTCTTTAATTGAAATTAATCTTCTGTAGAGACTTTGATGACTTGAAAGTGTCTGCTTTAGAAAAATAAATTGTCTTATTAACTACACCCATGTTGACTATCCTCCAATATACCTGTACTAGATAGCTGAATCCTTCAGTTTCTTGAACCCATTCCAAAAAACATGAATAGAAAGCAGAATGTCTGTGGAGTTTTCTCTGTGCTTTCTTTCATTTCCCAATGATGTATATGTTACATTTGAAGGTCTTTTTATAACTGACATGAAACATTAGCTAGCAGTGTTTATGTGTTTACTTGGAAGGTACTGACTTCTGGGGGAATTAAACTGGTTTGGGGTTTATAAATACAAGCTCTTTAAACTCTGCAGGGTAAATATTTTCTGGTGTAAGTAATTTATTTCCTTTTAGCTTATTTAATCCTGTCAGCACTCGTCTCTCTAAAATCTCCAAGCATTTTAATACTCTGCTGGTACTGGCATATTACTGAATTTTAACAGTGAAGAGTTCCTTTAACTCAAGGACACCATGAAATGTTTATAGGTCACAGGGGGCTATGAATTTTGAACTTGACTCTTACTGCCTTATTCACTCAAACAGTATGATATGTATTTGACCAAGAGCTATAATACACCGATGACAGCCATCTAGCTCTTTAAAAGATATGAAGCATAACTTTGAAAGAATATGCAGACTGAGTTTTGGGAAGCTCAGTCTCAAAAATGCTTTGTCTTGTTGTGGATCTACTTTGGTCCCACCATACATATCTATGATGCAAAAATCCCCAGTTTTCTTACATATCAATCTACTGACAGTTGCAATATTTTAGCAATCGTATTGATTAAACCTATTAGACTTAAATAAAATGCACAAGCATGAAGAAAAGGCAAGGGTTCATAAATTTTAAATGAACTAAATAATGTGCAAAAAAGTTACTTTGCAACAATTTCTCAGTATATGAATGACAGTGATGACAATATAAATGGGGTACACCAAAAAAACAAGTGTTATTCACATGACAGGCCCTACAATGTTTCACTAACCAATAAGTACTTCTCTCCATTCAAATAACATGGGTTTTTTTTCTAAGAAGCCGTGTTTAAGGTACACTAATCATGAACAGAAATCAGGGGTAAATTGACTGGGTGAAATTTCCTAATGGTGAAAAATAAGAGTTTAATTTGGAAAAATGAACTTCTTAAAACAATCTTTTTGCAGGAGTGTTTATTTTGTTATTTTAAGACTGGATAAGAAAACACTGTGCCACCCTAATTCTAAATAAGGAAAAATCGAGCAAGTAATCAACTGAGCAAAGGCAGCACTACAACAGGAGAGCGGCCATAGAGACCAGAGAAATGCTTGTACTGAATGTCATTAAAGAGATGACAAAAAGAATGTGAGAAAGTAAAATAAAAGTAAATTTCACATAAAGAAGTGAGAAAGAATTGCCAAAAGCATTCTAAAATAGTGTTTAATGGCAGAAAGTTCTGACAGTTACTTTAGAAAATCAAAAAAAATTATATTTTAGTCTGAGTAACCTTTCCTTCGATTTCATAGACAAAATGTTTAGTATACTGTGGGTATTTCAAAACCTAATCTAAAAACAGATTATGACAACATTTTCATCTATAAGATATGTTGCATCATTATTTAAGATATGTTGCATTATTATTTTTGTAATGATACAAAAAATGATTTATCAATTGTGAATACTTTTAGACATTTCCAGGTTGACTCATTATCAACAAGAATGTCTGTACATTGATCATCATAAAGAGAATTTAAAAACTGGTGTGTAGAGTAGATCATTAATACCTGTATAAAGGTAACTTATATCTCCAAAAGAAGGATACAAATGCAAGCAGACTACGCATTGTCACTCCCAAGACATCCGGAAGGTTATAATCAGTAACACTTGTACAGATCTACTGTATTTAAACTTATTTGAGAATAAATAGCATCCCCTACTCACAAATTTTTTTCAAGGGCCAATTGCAGTGTCTTGACATTTATCCACTGTCGCGTATACAGTGCACTGATCATAAAAGGTTGTGCCAGTGACCATAAATTGTTAGCGATGGTGAGATCCACTGGTATGACCTAGGGCTAAATCTAACACAGGAACAACTACCAACCTGATTTTAACCTGAAAGGCTTTTCTTCATCTCTTAAGCCCTATAAGGCTACAGAGATCCAATGCTAAAATTCATAGTACAACTCACCACTGAAACAGGAGATACACAGAAGGAATAAAAAAACAGTTAATACGTTGAAGGAACACAAAAGATGATCACAAAACCTAATAATTAAATGGGGAAGCAAAAAGAAAAAATACTTTGTCATAAAGATTTCAAGTAATTCACTATGGTAAGAAAAACTGAAAATGTATCTGCTGCAACAAAGTCTTTACATAAATAAAAAAGGACAAAATGAAACAACAATGTTATCATTTGCACAAAGAGCAAAATGCCAATAAGTAGAGGTGGCAAAAACAGCGACCTGTCAATTTTTTTTATTTATACTTATTAATTTTTTCACAACCACTATTTAAAATATTCTGTTTTCTTAGCAGACAACATTGTTTTGCAAACAACACTCCAGTTGCTAGCCTTCAATTTGTTAGAAGCAGTATGTGATATCAATGGTGTACCAATATTTAAGACAGTGACGTGTTGCAGCTGGCATCCAAAGTTGTGGATAAAACAAACAATTCAGGGTATGCTACCTTACTCTCCTTTTTGATTTTCACGTTAACAGAAAATTTTCCAAATTTGTTTTGACCAAGAGTTTGATTTAGTTTGGGATACATTCATTTTCTAAGAACTTTTGGTTATGACCTTGCTTTCCAGACTTCTCCTGACCTTTCCTTTCTGTTTTTGGCCCGTTATATTTTTTCCACATTGGTAGCACACTTGTTTTCATTGGGCAGGAGTGCACCTACCCTAAGAGCAACATTTTGCATCACAGCAGATACAACTTTCAGAGTGTATCGCCATTCAGGTGACAGTCTGATGCCAGCCAGTGACTATAAAGACAGTAGAAATACATTTTCCATATGCCTATATTACATTTCACTATTTTACAGGTTTAGTAATGTGTTGTGTCGTATTGTTCATCAGAAATCATCTGGGGTTAAGTTACAATTGTCAACTGGTAAAAATTGAATTGAACTCCTTTATTGTCATTGTACACTGTACAATGATATTCAATGTGCAACTCCTCCACAAACCACAAAATCTTCCCATAAGATGACAAAAATAGTGCAATAACAAAATAAAATATACAATATGAAAACATACGTACAAGGTATATATACTGTACATATAGTGCAGAGTGCTATTCCAGTAGCACTTAATGCACTAATTGAGTATGTTTATAGCTCTTGGGATGAAACTGTCTCTGAGCCTCGAGGTCCGTGCATAAAAGACTCTGTAGTGTTTGCCGAATGGGAGAAGTTCAATTGGACTATGGCATGGGAGTGGGGTAACCATGCAGATGCTGGTGGCTTTCCTGAGGCAGCGTGTGCTATAGATGTTGTCCAGAGCTGGAAGTTGCACCGCTACAATCCTCTGTGCTCTCAACACAACTCGCTATAGATCTTTCCAATCAGCATCTATGCAGCTGAGATACTACACACAAATACAATGGGTTGAAATACTCTCTGTTGCACAGCAGTCAAGAAAGGCCAGCTTTTTTCAACATTCTTAAGAAAAACAGCTGTTGCTGTGCCTCCTTCAGCAATTCCGTGGTGTTAGCTGTCCATTAAAGGTCCCTGGTGATACACATTCCAGCCTGTCCTCACTGATGAAAATTGGAGCATATTCCCCATCATATGATCTTCTGAAATCGATGATGAGCTTCGTGGTCTTCCCTATGTTGAGGGACAGGTAGTTCACTCAGCACCATGTCACAAGATTTTTCACCTCCACTCTGAAGGCTGATTCATCACTATTGGAAATTAGCCTAATCACAGTTGGGTCATCTGCAAATTTTATGATAGTATGGGTGGTATATGCAGCTACACAATCGTGAGTGAAGAAGGAGTAGAGTATGGTGCTCAGTACACAGCCTTGCGGTGTGCCCATGTTCAGGGTTATGGTGGAGGAGAAATGGGGCCCAGCCATGCCATGTGATGGTGCTCCGACAGGAAGCTGAGGATCCAATTGTACAGTGGTATACTGAGGCCTAATTGGCGCAGTTTATGGATGAGCTGGGTTTATGGATAAGTATTGAAAACAGAGCTATGGTCTACAAATAGCATCCTAATGAGTGTGCCATGTCCCTCTAGATGAGTCACGGCTGTATGCAAAGCTAGAGAGATGGCATCCTCTGTAGATCTATTAGCTCTGTAAGCAAACTGATATGAGTCCAGGGAGATGGGGATATTGGCTTTAATGTAAGAGAGACCCAGTCTTTCAAAGCAATTCATTATTATCAGTGTCAGAGCAATCAGATGATATTTATCCATATTACTGTTGTTGGTTTTCTTCAGCACTGGCACAATAATGGCTGACTTAAGGCATGCAGTGTCCATTTCCAATGTCAAGGAGATATTAAAGATATCTGTAAATATCTCAGCAAGCTGCTCAGCACAGTTTCTAAGCACACATCCTGAAACTCCATTCAGTCCAGCAGCTTTACATGGATTCACCCTCTGTTGCGTGCACCGAATATCATACATTTTCAGCCTGAAGGTGGGTGACTTAGCATCCTCTGTGGCTATAATCTTTCCATGTGGAGTAGGGTTGCTAGATTTAAAGTGGGCAAAAATGTGTTGAGATCATTGGCCAATGTAACATCACTATGGAAAGAGATGGGGCTGCCTTTGTGGTCAGTAATTGCTGTAATGCTTTTCAACATGTCCCTGGTATCCATGCTGTAAAATGATCTTCCACATATTTCCTGTAGATGTCTTTGGCCTTTTATATCTTTTTTTAAGTCTGACCTGACAATACTGTAGGCTATAGGATCCCCAAATCTAAATGCCTGGTTACATGCTTTTAAAAGACTAGGGGGTTTCGCCCCCTGCTCGCTTCACTCGCCAACCCCCGTGTTTGGTTTTCTGGATACACACTTTTAAGATTTTTTTTTCTTTGAATTGTTGCTATTTCATTAGTTTCACTTTTAGTTTCACTTTCAGAACTTCTGTAAAAACAATATTTGTAATCTTGCAGGTCCCAATATGCTGAATCTTTTTAATGAGGTCAGGATAGGTTTCTCTGTTTGAAATTTCAGCACAGACAAAATGATCAATATCATCAGCAGTTAATCATTTTTTTTACAAAGTAAAAAAGTAAGTAGAGTTCTGCATTGGACTCCTGTCTGTAAAGTCGTGCTATTTTCCTCTCACAGTTCCAAAAGTACATGGGGTTACCAAGGTGATACCCCAGCTTTTGTCTAGGTTTTTGTACAAGGGCTAGACAGAACGTTTTTGACTCCTGGGGTAAATGTAGCTTTTTAAATAAGCAGACAGATAAATATATATATACATGAACAAAGTAACCAATAAATGCATGTGCGGTAAACTCCGTTTTTGAAATTCTCAAGATTCTTTTCTTTAGTTATACAGGACAACACACAGTGAAATGCATCCTGATCTGCTTATCAAAAACTGTGCAAAGTTAGAAGAATATCAGTTAGATTAACAAAAAGTCACAGATTGAAAGGTAACAGTATAGTAGAACATAATAAATAAATACAATTATGTGAATAAAGTAGAATTAAGTGTTAAGGTGCAATAGTGTAGTAATTATTGTGCAAAACCAAAGTTAGACTGGTGCATAGTTAAATGAGACAGTTTGTTTGTTTGCGCTACTGCGATCTTTACTTTCTTTTTTTATATTTTCTAATTTTCCTACTTTCATTTTCCTTTAACTTTCTCCACATGTGTATAGTGCCGTTTTATTTTTTTTTTTTTTGAACCTTTCTAATCTCACTGGTTTCATAGTCTCTAACCTGCTCTGCATGTGTTTAGCGTCAACGTTTGTAAATGTCTTTATGAAGTTCTACTTTCTTTTATTCACTGTCTTTTAATTAAGAGCCAGATTGGACGTGCTTTTTTTTTCAATTCCACTTGTTCCGGGCTGATAATTACTTTCCTTATTTTCTGAATCTGCACCTCGATTATTCTTTTTTGCTCTTTTTTATGTCCAACGCATTTGAGTCTCTTTCTCCATGCTGCTTTCTTCTTCGCTTAGATGTCGACATTTAATTTATAATGTACCTTATATGCTTTATATGCGCTGAGAGCCCTGGATCTGTGTGTGCTCAAATCCTTCACAAGACTGAATGTTTTGCTGCCTATTGTCCTACTTGATAGATTGTAAGTAAGGTATGTCTTTGGAGTCGCAGGTCTTTAAAATGTCTTACAAGAAGATCACGTATCATAGACTTGCTTTTTGCTTTCCAGGACAGGATTTCTTTTTATAATAGATAGATGCTTCATCTCTTTATTCATCCATGGTTTCGTTTTTTTGCAAAAATGTTTATCTTCTCCATAGTGATATTATCCTCACAGCTACAGATGTAGAAAAGATGAGTGGATGAAGCAGTGAATGAAAATGATATCATTCATTCAAATATAAATAATAGTATTCTAAATTTGCAGAGAAATTCATTGTGCTCTGTCTGATGACTTCTGCCTATCACTTAGGTTGGTGCAAGTGGTAGGCAGTTTAAGAAGAAATTAGTATTAATAAGTGAGTCAGTGAACACACAGATTACAAAAGATTTTATGTGCCACTTTGCTTTAGGAAACAGTAGTGAATTAACAATTGATCTTAGGAGTTTTCATTGTTATGATGAGGTTGATACATATTAATCATGTGCCATGGAAAATTCAGTTGAACACTCACATGAAAGCACTTCAAAGAATAACACATCTGCTTATAAGCAGAATCTACTATCCTGAAAGCTTCCAAATTCTGTGCATCAGTGCCACAGAATCTACAACAGATTAAAGTGAGAACATCAGAACCCACTAAACCCTAGAAGGGACAGAGGCTAATATTAAATGGTTAGTAGATCTACTAGATTGCTTATCTTTATGGCAAGCATGAGAATAATTACTATAAACCAACTCCACCAGAGTCAGGTTTAAGGTTTAGTTGTGACTGACTGCTAGAAATGGCATAAAATAATTGGTTGCCACAGGCCAGATACTAAACACAGTAATCTGAATAGCATTTAGACATCACATAAATAGCTTTTTACTTTTACATTCTGACCTAAAATACAAATTATATTTTAACAGAAACACTGAAACATGGTCTTAATAAAAAGTATATGGTGGTAGATGATAGATCCTGAACAAGCTGAATCAATAAAATTGTTTTAAGACACACTAAGGCTTACATTAACTGACTTATCTATTTGTAGGAAAAAAAAACACATACAAATCAAAAGAAGTCAAAAAACACACAGCAGCAAGTTTTCTAGCAGTGAATTTTGTAGCTTGAGCTGTACCCCAAAAGGTGAGACGTTATCAAACAGAGTTTTAGTTGTTTTCATTGGACAGAGAATGCACTAGGGTATTTTAGTGATTGTGTAAGAAGTTCTTCATAAAAAACAACTAAAATAATTGTGTTAATTTACACAAAAGCAGAAATAAATTAAAAAAGCAACTGCTACCTGAGAAAGACCAATTCAAATCTCAAAAAGAATAAACAGCTTCTGTAAAAATAGTTTAAATATGGCAATTACTGGTGCACTTATTAACAATGTACTGTATATTCTTGTTTTATTTAATTTTTTCAAAAAAAGAATAAAAATTACTTATCTTTGTTATGCTTTAATGCAAGACCCAAATCTAAAATCAGAACTTTAATTTGTCTGCCATACTGCATGTCAGACAGCTTTGTGGGCAAATGTGTGTACAACAGGATTTTATCCTAGACAAGACAATATGGCACAAATCTGACACTATGTAATATATGAAAGGCATAAAGATGGCCAAGTGCACAGGTTCATTTGCAAATGTATACTTGTGATAAGACAGCTTATAATTATCATCTATAATTCTGGAATGATGAATAGTTTCTTTGTCTTTGAGTGTTGCCATGCAACAATGAATACAAAGCATCATAACCTGACAGCAGCAAAAGGCAAACTCTGTGACAAACATACAGTATGAACAAATATTATAGGAAACACACATCTAAGAATGCACATTGTTTCCAATGAACTTTTTTTACGAAGATGTTTATTAAAGAATTTAACTTACAGTAATTGGAAAACTGTGAGCTGGCAAAAAAGTATTAACACCAAGAAAAACTTCACTGTGCTATGTGATTACTAAATTTGTCATGTATAGCAGACTTTTAAGTACTCTCTGTTTTCACAGTATATTCTGGTTTTATCTGTGGTTGAACCTCCATCACATTCTCCTTGTGTTCCCTGGTTTCCTCCTAATGACAGAATGGCTTTGCACATATGTTTTTTAATTTTAATTATCTCATTCTGGGTGTGTTTTTGATAAGGCCATTGTTCCTTGGTTGGGCTCAGTAATGGACACAACAGGTTCAGTCAATGAATAAATGAATGAATTCACACCAACATCTGCTTGAAAATTGAAAATGTTTTTCTTAAATAAAGTGCTTTTTGTTATTATAAATTACATTAACAGTTTACAGCCTTACTAACTACCTTAGTTTTTTTTAATGCCTTTAATGTTATAACTTGATGTCCACTTGGTTTATCTGAAAAAGTTCAACTCCTCAATTTCTGTCACAGCTCATACATTGTAGTTCTGGAATCAGTCAAGTTTCTCTTCTCTACACTTGTCTAATGCTGTTGTGTCTTTGTGGAGAAAACAAAAGCAAATCTCCTGTCATCTCTGAGGTGAAGATACCAGCAGTATCTGGCTGGCCAGTAGTTGGAAGAGGCAAAAGAACCTCCAAAATAAGGAAAGACAGGGCGAATTCCTCCATGAAATGTCTAAGATAGAGAGATATTCATTGCTGAGAAAGAGCAGGTAAAGGTTTATTGACTTAAAGGGCCATTACTGTCACATGTACACATCCAGTTAATCTTATTTGCATGTGCAAATCAACATCGCCATGATTGGAGATATAGCTGTCTTACCTTGAAACATCTGTCTTCCTTACATGTAAAATCTCATATGAACCATTGTAATGACAGCAGAAAAATAATGATGGATTTATACTGAGCTCATTTGGTCAGTTAAAGCAGAGCATTTATTGTAACTCTAAGGCAACATTAACTTAACAGCATTATTTTAGTGGCACTTGTTAGCAGCATGCAGTGGTAGGCTAAGCAATTGAAGAGTCATTTGTCAGTTTTAAGATACATCAGTGTGACAAAGAATTTTCTCTTGGAAGTAAAATGAGAAGGGGAACTAAAGCAATACAGAGAAAGGGAGATACTACAGTCTTTAATAAAAATATATAGTGTCAGGTGAAAAAGAGAAGTTGAGGCTATGGAGGGCTCACAGAGTAAGACTTGTTGAAACTTTCAATCCTCTTTGATTTATCATCGGGTGATAATGTTATTGGAATGAGTGTAGATATTTAAGCAGGTCTCAGTTATTAAGTGGTGTATCATTAGGTGATTTACCCTTGTGGCTGTCCTGTGTGCTTCTGTTTTTTTTCAGCATTTTGTATGTCTTCTATTTTTTATTCTATTTGCCTGGACTGCATACCTGCTCTTTTGCCTACCACTTCAGATAAAAATTATGTCTCCTACTCATGTTCTCAGCTCTTGTCATTTGTCTGAATGAGCCCAAGAATGAGTCATATGTAGCCAGTTTTACATTTTTTCAGTAAGCAACACACCCTAGAGAAACAGCTGCTTGACACAAACACAACAGACACGATGATTATTCTTTTTTTCAGAAATTGCAAAATAGAATGTCATGATTCATACTGATTTATGAAGTATAGTACACTTCACATTTTTGTATTATTGTAAGCACTGTTTGTCCTGGGTATGACGTTAAACTGCACCCGGCCCTGCAAGTGGGCCTCCAACTTGCAGGGAAATCATGGGGGTTGGTGGCAGGGTTGGCATTCCAGCCACCGTAAAAAAAAAAAAAACTTCACAAAGCTCCAAGACTACAGAAAGGACTCCTTTTTGCTCTCCGCTTGAGTAGCTCTGCTCGTATCATGAAGGGGATGGGGGAAAGCCCTCGGGAGCCCCCGGAAAAAGTCGAAATCGTTGGAGAGCCAATAGGGTCAGGTCGGTTGGGGATAAGAACTAGTGTGGTGCTGAGGCGTCGCCCACTGCACGGCAGCACTCGGGTCCCAATTTGAGGTGGCCCGTACGGGTGGGTGCATGGAATGTCTTGTCTCTCCAGCAAGATGATCATCTTCCTCTGTTGTCAGAGGAGCTGCGTAAACTCCAAATTTCAGTGGCGGCACTCTCTGAGTTATGCAGACTGGGCACTAGCCAGATCTCTGTGGTCTGGTCGCTATGATGGCTGTCATACTTGGGGAGTAGCTGTTGCTGTAGCGTATTATGGGACTCAGATTACGGCACTCCCTGGGTGCCTTATCTGTTGTCTCAGTGTATGCTCCAATCATGGTGAGTGATGTCTCAGCGAGGGAGACATTTTATTCGCAGCTTCCCTCGGTGGTTGATGGGTGCTCCTCTGGTCATGGATGACTTCAATGCAACCACTGGCACTGACAGGGCTGGCTATGAGGATTGTCTTGGTCCCCATGGGTCTGGTGACCATGGTGAAAGTGGCTCCATGTTCCTTGACTCTGCAAAAGGCCAGGGACTGCGAATCGCTGGATCTTGGTTCCAGCGCCCTGAACCACATCGATGGACTTGGTACTCCAATACTGGTGGTGTGGTGAAGGAAATCGATCACATCCTCGTGGGCAGACGCTGGAGGCTCTTGCAAAACTGCAGGGTCTACAGAAGTGCCCAGTTTGTGAATTCTGACCACACACTTGTTGTTGCTACTTTTAGGATCCAGCTTAGGATAATGAGTTTGCATGCAGTTTGTGCGAGGAACTTTCAGATCTGGGTACGACTGCCGATCCTAATGTGATGTGGGAGACCTTCTGTGATATGACCCTGAAGGTTGCTGAGAGTTGTGTTGGTGTTACCGGTGTTCCCAGATGGAGGTGTTTCATCTCGCAGGGCACCCTGGATATCATTGAGAGGAGTCGCAGCGTACGGCTCAATGGCAACTCTGGTCTGTACTGGGAACTGAGAAGAACGGCTGCGAGGGCTCTGAGGGCAGATAAAAAGGTGTTTGTTAGAGGAAGTGACACACCATCTGTGGTCTAGCGACCCACGTCCTGCTTACAGAGGAATCAAAGCATTACGCACATTTGAATCTGTTCCTCAGAGAGTCGCAGTCAGGGCAGCTGATGGAACAGTCCTTACGGATGACACTGCAGTTGTGACCCGCTGGGCTGGCTACTCTTAGCAGTTGTTCAAAACTGATTCTCCGGGTAGAATGTTGGATATCTCTGGGTCCACGGTTCTTGGGGCTTATACTCCAATTAGCTGTGAACCACCCAATCACACTGAATTTGCACAGGTGGTGAACCAGCTGAGGGGGGCAAAGGCTACAGGGATCTGTGGTATCCAGGGTGACCTTCTCCAGGCTGGTGGTAAGGCTGTCCTCCTGGCATTTCAAGCAATCTTTGCTTCCATTTGGGAGACTGGCATCATCCCAACTGACTGGAAAACAGGAATTGTCATCCCTATCTGGAAAGGGAAGGGTGATAGCCTTGATTGTACCAACTACAGGGGGATAACACTGCTCTCGGTGCCAGGTAAGGTCCTTGTTTGGGTCGTCCACAATAGGATCCGTGATCACTTGCTCACCTACCATAGACCGGAACAGTCTGGTTTTATGCCTAAGAAGTCTACTTTTGACCGCATCCTAGCACTGAGGGTTCTCATGGAGCAAAAACATGAAGCAAAGTGTTCGACTCAGTTGATCGAACTGCCCTGTGGGACATCCTGAGGGTTCGTGGGATCCTCTTGAGGTTGCTGGATATCATGGCCGGTCTGTACACTGGTACTGTGAGTGCTGTGCAGAGTGGAGGGAGGACCTCTGCGTTTTTCACAGTTGATTCTGGGGTTCGTCAGGGGTGTGTTCTTGCTCCTACTCTGTTCAATGCTTGTATGGACTGGGTGTTGGGCAAGGTCGTTTGGTCCACCAGCTGTGGGGCATCTGTTGGTGAAGAAAGGTTCATGGATCTTGACTTTGCTGACGATTCTGTGATCTTCTCAGAGTCAATGGAAGCTCTGATTGGGGCACTCAAGAGACTGAGTGAGGAGTCTGAGTGTCTGGGCTTGCGAGTGTCCTGGATAAAAACCAAGATCCAGGCCTTTAATGACCTCTTGGGCACAGCCATCAGCAGTGTGTCTGTTTGCGGAGAGAGTGTTGACCTTGTTGAGAGGTTTACTAACCTTGGCAGTGACATAGATGGATTGGGAGAGCATGGGGTGGTCATGAGGTCACTGGAAAGGGGTGTGTGGCGCTCCCGATATCTATGCAAAAGGATGAAGGTCCAAGTCTTTAGAGTCCTGGTGCTTCCTGTCTTGCTATATGGTTGTGAGACATGGACACTATCCAGTGACCTGAGACAAAGACTGGACTCCTTTGGTACTGTGTCTCTCCGAAAAATCCTTGGGTACCGTTGATTTGACTTTGTGTTGAATGTGGTTGCTGATGGAGTTCCGAATGAGGCACATTACCTGCATTATGAGGGAGCGACAGTTATGGCACTATGGCCATGTGGCGCGTTTCCCCGAGGGTGATACGGCTCATAAGATCCTCATTGTTGGGGACCCGAGTGGCTGGACCAGGCCAAGAGGTTGCCCACGTAACACCTGGCTGCGGTAGATAGAGGGTCATTTCCGGAGGGAGGGACTGGACTGCGTGTCTGCCTGGGGGGTTGCCAACCGGGATCCCGAGTTGTTTTGTCGTGTAGTGGGTGCGGCAACGCACTGTACCAGTGCATGCTCCCCAACTTGACTTCACAGCACTGCCTTTTGCCATAAACAAGTTGAGAATGACAACATTGTTCAGGGATAGGAAGAACATTTTAAAATATAAACACTTTTTTAAAAATTTTAAATTAGTAGAAAGTTTTTTCTTCTATTATGTGATCTGTTGCGATAGTAGGGAGCAGGTTGAGGAGACCCTAGAGAGGTGGAGATATGCTCTATAGAAGAGAGGAATGAAGGTCAGTAGGAACAAGACAGAATACATGTGTGTGAATGAGAGGGAGGTCAGTGGAATGGTGAGGATGCAGGGAGTAGAGTTGGCGAAGGTGGAAGAGTTTAAATACTTGGGATCAACAGTATAGAGTAATGGGGATTGTGGAAGAGAGGTAAAAAAGAGAGTGCAGGCAGGGTGAATTTATATTTTATTGTATGTTATCTTGTTTTCATCAGCAAGAGTGAAAGGGAAGGTCTACAGGACGGTAGTAAGACCAGCTATGTTATATAAGTTGGAGATGGGGACACTGACCAAAAAACAGGAGACAGAGCTGGAGGTGGCAGAGTTAAAGATGCTAAGATTTGCATTGGGTGTGATGAGGATGGATAGGATTAGAAATTAGTATATTAGATGGTCAGCTCAAGTTGGATTGTTGGGAGACAAAGTCAGAGAAGCGAGATTGTGTTAGTTTGGACATGTGCAGAGGAGAGATGCTGGGTATGTTGGGAGAAGGATGTTAAGGATAGAGCTACCAGGCAAGAGGAAAAGAGGAAGGCCTAAGAGAAGGTTTATGGATGTGGTGTTGAGGACATGCAGGTGATGGGTGTAACAGAACAAGATGCAGAGGACAGAATGATATGGAAAAAGATGATCCGTTGTGGCAACCCCTAACAGTAGCAGCTGAAAGAAGATGAAGATTATTATTTTGACTATTGTGTGTATGGTGCACAGAAACACAGGTCAAAATAAATTATTTGCACTCCAACCTGCAGTACTAATAATAATAAAAATATTTCAATACATAAGTATTTTCAAGTTATTCTTCAAAATTTTAAAATGCAAACACTAATATTAAAATCTTAATTTAGTTATGTCATTTATTTTTTTAAATCAATCTAAATTTTGCTACACTGCTGTAAATCATCATTGAATTATCTAAATGCATACTGCTAGTACTCAAATTAAAGTCTGAAATGTTCATTTTGGAAAATTACTTCCATTACGAGTGTGGCACAGTTGGTTTGCTTGGCAGCTATTCTGAACTACTACAACAACTCCTGTTACCTGCACAAGAAGATTACTTTAAATTATGAAAGTTGGTGCAAAAAGCAATCTGTTAATGTTAAATACCTGACAATGCAGGCAGCATTTGATTTGTTAATAAGTGTGCAAAATATTCTGCAATATGTTTCACTTTCACCATGTACTGTTATGTACGCATAATTATGCAATGAAAGTAACACAAGGAAATAATAATACTAATAAGATGAATGGCACTATCATCTAGCACAATTTCATTATGGAAGAAAACACTTTATAAGGACTAGTTCCTAAATGCTACTAGCGAGTTTGTGACGAATACTTGACAAACTAATGTGTTTTAGATTTCCATGAAAGTTTTGAAGAAGCTGCACACTATATTCTCCCTACATTTCAAGCAATTTGTGAGTTTCCCTATCAGTCTTTCTGTGTATTTAAATTCCTCGTTGATGGTTTTTGGAATTTTGAAGATCTGGATTAACTCCCATGTAGTCTTCAGCATTTATAGCTGAAGAGGCTTAATTCCCTTTGTCTGTCATAACCCTTTAAATTAAAAAAAAACTGTTGGTTGTAAATCTTTGCAAATTTTGTAGTGTTGCCATGTGTTTTCAAAGAGTAAATAAGAAGAACAGTAAGCAATAAACAAAATGTGGTTTTACAAGGGGATTTTTCAGTTTGAGGAGAACATATTTTGGTTTTATTCAACACTGCTTATATGCCCAGTGATGTAGAGGCACAGCTTTTAAGAGTGCTGCTTCGTGGAACCAAAAGACATGACTTTGAATGAAATGGGTTTTCTCTAAGTATGGCAATGCTATCCCAATATTCTAAAGATGTGCATGTTAACTGGAAATTCTATTTTTGCCTGTTTTGAAGGATGGACTGGCATCCAGTCTAGTGTTGTTTCTTGCCTTGCATATTATGCAATTAATATAGGCTCCAGGGGTCAGATTTACAAAACCTGAGTATGAACAAAATGAAGCCCAATTTGTGTTGTCGCAAAAACCAGACATAGGAGTCATAAAAATGATTGGGGCAGCCACCCGTATATTGATATCCTGGCTGCAAAGTTGCAAAATGTATAACAGCACTGATGTGCACAAAACCAAGTCCAAAACAGAACCGAGGGAATAGGGAAAAGGTGGAGGCTTTTAAAGGGGAAGACAGGAAGTGAGGATAAAAGGGGTCGGGCTCATAAGGGTCTTCAACAATAGGCTCGAGCCCAGATGTGACATCACAGGGGCCGGAACTGGCAAGTTCTTCTTCCATAGGCTCGGACCCGGAAGTGATGTCAAGATAGCCAGGTGGAATCTCCCGTGAATGGTCTGCAGGAAAGGGAGAAAAAGAGTCAGTGCACTCTGCCACATCCTGGTCTGATTCGGAATTGCCGTTACTCAAGTCCTTTAGCTGCCTCCCCATGCGCACATGTGTGACAGTGTACATAACTTTCCAAGCAAAAATCAGGATTTATAAAAGAAAAATAGACAGAAGGCCAATTTATGATGTGTTGTAACGTGACAAACATAACAAATCTCAAAAGTGATTAATATGATGTACAGACTCAATTTTAGTTCTTTTTGAAGAGGGTCAATGCTGCATATTTGTACTGAAGAACGTTTCTTTTATTTTGAACCCATTCAGGATTCTTCTATTTTTACTTGTAGCGGACTACCGGGTCTTTTCCCAGCCGGGATGCCTCCATAGTGGAAGGGCTGGGGAGAGGACTTGCAAAGAGCATTATTTCCCCCGGAGTGCTAAATTGCTGCCCACCTGAGTTGCAGCGGTGCTTCATGGGAGTTGTAATTCAGCAGAGCCAGTGCTTCATGCTTGGGTGCTTGGGTTCCGTGGAGGTCGCCAAGATGTGCTGCAGGAACTGCAGAGCCCTACATTTTTGAGCTTCCACTTCACCTGGAAGTGCATCTGGGCCATGCTTACGGGCCAGCAGAAGTATTTCCGGGTGCAGGGTAAAAGAAGCCTGCTGCCACTGCTCTAGGAGCCAGAGTTGGGAGGAAGAGGGACGAAGCTTGCTAGAGGGGGAGTACAGGCAGAAAGACAGAGAAGAAGAAAGGAAAGTGCTTTATTGTTATTATTGTGCTTTATACTATGCTGTGCAGGTGGGAAATGATTTGGGAAGCATTTCCCACTGAATAAAGCTGGTGTTGTGCTAGACAACTTGTGTATGCATACGTCTGTGTCAGGTTTGGGGAGGTGAACACCCTCTGCAGTCCACACACTCTTATTTTTGTATTTACCACTGTAGTTTGTATTTTTGTAATTACCACTTTTCTATTTCTACTTTACCATTTGGAAAGCATGTTGAGCTACATATCTGAATGAAAACAGGATTAGTAGTGTAGTTTTTGTAAAAACATAAAATGATGTAATTGAACAAAATGTATGTGTGTACAGAAAATAGGACAGAATGATGAAACTTGTTTGTATTTTGCGTACGTGACAAAAAGCATGTATACTTTCTGGAAGTTTTCTTTTGATGATGTGTGTGACAAGAAAATATACCTTTAGGGTAATGACTTTACAAAATTGGAAAAATACAATGAGTCAGGACGCTATTTTTATTTCTTACGTGGTCAATGATCAGGAGATTAGAAAGGTATAAAAGAGCAAGGACATCTGCGCTCGAGGCAGATGAAGCGCGGTGTCCTAGGACTGTGTTTCTCTGTCATTTTACCCTTGTCTGGTATGTATCAATAAAAAGGTTTTGACTAATTTTAATTTTCTTCTCTGTCTTCAGTCACAAAAGTGTCCACAGTTTTTGGCGCCCGGACGTGGGGCAGGAGACGGCCGGTCGACTCCTCCAGCGAGACCATTTCAGTGATCCGTCTTACCAGCAGACTGCCGTCAACTTGAGCGCTCTGGCAGCAGAGCATGCAGCTCCGGCAAAAGTTAGGACTGCCCTGTCCTGAAACAGTTCTTGCGTGAGGAGTCCCTGGTCTCCTCTTTGCTACATCCACAGTGACTGAACGGATTTCCAGACAGAGCTTGCACACTTCCAGGCTGGGGTAAGCACCGGGGGATTTCCGAACATTTTTTATTTTCTAAATAACGGGAGGGCGAGTTTCCTGTTGACCGTCTAGTCATACTCATATCTCAACGGGTTGCTTAAGGTGATGGAGACTTGACCCAAGCAGTTTGACGCATACGAAAGGTCTGATGAAAGGATACTGGCCTCACCCATATCCTAGACTCGGCTGGACGTATTGATGTAGTATTCTGCTGAACCGAATCGGACACGAAGTCACCTGAGCTGGAATCCGGGGATGTGAGCGGACAGGCTAACGGGACGAGTAACGGGGTGGTATGGAAATATAAACCGAAAAGAGCACAGATTGCAGGATTGCTGTTAGGAACGGAATGATATGTAGCGCTATGGAAGATATGTAGCGCTATGGAAAAATAAATAAATCTACATACGGAATAAGCAACAATACCGTGTTCTCCTGGGAACTGGGAAAGGACCGATAGTTAGGTGTCTCCCCTTGGGAAAAAGAAGGGAACAGTAAGGGAATAGTGAGTGGCACACTTAATACCTCGCTGATTCATACGGACAAGGGATTAGGCGAATCAGTATATGTAGCGCTATGGAAGATATGTAGCGCTATGGAAAAATAGTTGGAAAATTAAATACAGAACCCGGGAGAGCAAGGGGAACTTATAACAGTAAGCCTGTTAATCGCCGCACAGGGGGATCAAAATCATTAATGCTGGAAGAATTATTTTCGGAGGATCAACAGACGCCCCGTAAAAATGGGTCTCCTAGAAAATTAATAGAAAAAAAGACAGGTTTAGATTTCAAGAAGGCATATAAGAAATGGAATAGACAGAGTGGTGGGCGTTGGCCGATAGAGGGGACAGGAGATGTAAGTGAAATACAGGAAACTAGGAAGATCCTGTGTAGGAATAAGCAGGGTTGTTATAATAGTGGACCGTATCGAATGGATATGTTCGATAGATGGGAATTAGTAATAAAAGACAGAAATTTAGAAGCAGTACAGAAACAGAATGAATTGTTGTGGGCAAATGAGGGAAAGGCTAAAAAGGAGAAAGAGGAATTACTAATTACATTACAGAAAGTTCAGATAGGCACTGAACCACAGGCAGATGGGAGGAAAAGGAAGAATAATCCAAATAAAGACCCCCTTTATCCTATTATTTTTTCCCCTCCTCAGTACCAACCTCAGGCACCTCCATTATCCCCTCCTCTATCCCCATTCCGACTGCCCCCCCTGCACTACAACTAGCAGAAGTTTCCCCTGATGATTCCCCAGGCACAGATCACTAAGTCAAACCTCCACTCACAAACCAGCTCCAACTTTTTTCTCTTCTGATCCTTCACCTTTACTTACTTGCCCTTTAATAGAAGTTCCCAATCCCCATTATAACCCTGCCCATCCAGCCGGACCCCAAAATCCCACAACAGTTATGATAAATCGGAATTGGGACATCCAAGAACTAAAAGATGTCGTGAATGCACTTCCAGATCCAAAGGAAGTAGGAGGACTAAAATTTGTTGAACAACTTGATCAGTTAGATAGCATGTATAAGCCTAATGCTGCTGAATGGACCCAGGTACTTCGTCGAAAGCTTGGGACCACATGGGCCACTGTTAGCAGGGGTGTCCGCAATGACGTTCCATGGGTATGGAACCCAGCTTTAACTCGAGGACAGGGGATAGGTGGAGAAGGCGAATTTAACCCACAATGGGAGGCGTTGAGACAAAATATTGCAGAAAAATATAAAAAAGGAACGGACTGGTCCCTTATTTCTGCTGCAAAACAAAAGAGAGACGAAACGGTTGATGAATGGGCACATAGGATTCAAGACCTTATGGCTAATCACTCGGGCTTGGGAAATGCTGATGACCGCACCCGAGCTGCAGTTCCACCTTTTGTTTCCGGTTTGCGCCTTGATATACAAAACAAGGTCCGCACTTCCTGTATTGAGTGGGAAAGTGCCACGTTTGATGAAGTCAAACGACATGCTGAACATGCCGAAAAACAAACTAAGCAGAAGGAATCGGACTCTCATGCCAAATTATTGACAGCACAGATGAACTATTATACCAGGAATGCTCCTGACCAAGGTCGAGGATATGGCTTTAGAGGAAGAGGACGAGGACGAGGACGAGGTGGTTTTAGAGCTCCTCCTGTTGACCACACTAAGAATCCTTTTATTCCCTCTCCCTTAAATTCCAATGCTAATTCCTTCTCTTGCTACGCCTGTGGTGAAACTGGACATTTTCGTCGGGAGTGCCCTCACAGACAGCAACAGCCCCCACCTCCTCTTATTCCACCTGTTTTTTCTGACACCCCTGACCAACCATACTGGCCATAGGAAAACGCTGGGACCTCCAGCCATTTTTTTTTTCAACTACCTTTGCTCACCCATAATTCAGAGACTGATCCTTTACTGACATTGTTTGTTGATGGCACTGAGACTGTTTTCTTAATCGACACTGGTGCCACTCGATCTACCCTCTCGCTGGCAAAGGTCCCTGCCTCGAACGAAACTGTTACTGTGCTTACTGCTTCTGGACAACCTCACCTTCTTCAAGTATCAAAACCTCTTCAAGTCCAGTCACGTCCTGGCGGACATACCTTACTGCATCGTTTTCTTTTCTGTTCAACCCCCAAGTTGTTGTGTCAAATTACCCCTTACCCCAAACCCTCTTTTGCAGCTTGGACTTTAGATATTTCCCCACACACCATTCTCCTCAAAGCCCTACATTTTTTTTCCCCTTGTCTTTTTCCAAATTTACAGGCCCCTGACATTTTACACTGTACTGCCCAATACTTCCCTATAGAAGTAGACACCCCCTGGCTAGAATCTTTCCTTACTTCTAGTATTTGCCCCGAAACCCACAAAGGCAGCTGCTTCTGTTCATCTTACATGCTCACAGAACATACAAACCACTTTCCCTTCTTGGCTCTCTATGCTCCCTGATTCACTATGGTCCCAGGGAAAGAATGATTATGGAAGGATAGCCCATTGTGAGCCTCTGGTGATCCACCCGAAATCCTCCTTCCGCCCGCACCGTGCCCAATATCCTCTGTCTCCCGAAGCAGAGGCTGGCATCTCCGCCGTACATCCCGATCTCGTCAAACGCGGTACCGCCGTTGGACATGGACCGTCATGCCTCAGGGATACACTGAAGCCCCTTGTGTTTATGGTTAAGCTCTTGCCCAAAATTTAGAAGGCTTTTGGCCGGAAATAGGACATTGATACAGTATGTAGATGGAAATGATATGTAGCGCTACGGAAGAAAATTGTACAATAGATACTCAGAAATTGTTGCTGTTTCTGGGGGAAAATGGCCATAAAGTTTCTAAGGTTAAGCTGCAGCTAATCAAAACAACTGTAAAATATCTAGGTCATGACATTACGTATGGAACAAGAGCTCTCTCTAGCGATCGCATTACAGCCATCCAAAATCTTCCTAGACCGGTCACAAAACAACAAGTTATGTCTGTTTTAGGTATTCTGGGCTACTGCAGACAGTGGGTTCTAAATTTTACTGAAAGAGCACAGCCGTTGCAACAATTGGCTAATACTCCTGGCATCCTCCTTTCTGGCCAGGTCCTATGGAATGAACAGGCTGAGAAGGCTCTCTGTAACCTCAAAACTGCTCTTCTATCTGCGCCCGCGCTAGGTTTGCCTGATCATTCTCGTCCATTCACTTTGTTCGTGGACGAAAAGCAGGGATTTATGAATGCAGTACTGACGCAAACTGACGCAACAACACGGAGATAAACAAAGACCGGTGGCTTATTTTTCTAAAAAAAACTGGATCCAGTGGCCGCAGCACTTCCTCCGTGTCTTCGTGCTGTGGCTGCAACAACAGAAGCTGTATTAGCAAGCACGGATGTAGTTCTCATGAGCCCCCTAACAGTTAAAGTGCCTCACGCTGTACATTCTATCCTAGTACAAGCCAAAACTTCACATCTCAACTAGTTACGCAGTGGTCCAAGGGGACCGCCTGCTGGAAGCAAATCGAATTTCATCAAGCTTAAGTGCACAAGCAGCTGAACTCGTAGCACTCACTCGAGCATGTCAGCTGTCCGAAGGGAAGATCGTAACAATTTATACAGATTCCAGGTATGCTTTTGGAGTCTGCCATGATCATGGAGCATTATGGAAACTAAGGGGATTTAAGACCAGTACTGGCAAACCCATCCAACATCAGAAATTGATCGAATCCCTTTTAGAAGCCATAACCAAACCATCGAAGCTAGCGATTGTTAAATGTCAAGCTCACACAGGAAAACAGGATCCTGTTAGCAAAGAAAATGAATTAGCTGACCACTTTGCTAAAGAGGCTGCATATAATAACACACCAACAGAGAAATGACCAGGACCCTGATAATCAAATTATTTCTTTACAGAGTGCAGCCACGGATATCGAAAGGAGAAAATGGTCCAAAGAAGGGTCCCTCTCTGATGGAGTCTGGACTCATAAACACACTAACAAACCTTTTCTCCCAAAAGCCTCTTTCCCAGGAATGGCAAAAATCGCCCATGGCCTCGATCACGCAGGAAGAGATGCCATGGTTCGAGATGTTGAAAAACATTGGGAAGCTGTAGGTTTCTCTACATATGCAGAGCAATTTTGCAGATGCTGTGCAATATGTCAAAAGTTTAATGTGGGAAAAGGTACCCAGGTAAGTCCCGCCGTTACCCCTAATCCAATGGGTCCGTTTGAACACCTCCAAATGGATTTCATTGAACTAACCCCGTCTAAAGGGTACCGATATTGTCTTGTGATTGTCGATGTGTTCTCCCGATGGGTAGAGGCTTTCCTTTCAAAACACAACGATGCCAAAACAGTAGCTAAAGCACTAATTAAAGAGATTATTCCAAGATGGGGTATCCCTCAAAAGTTACAGATAATGGCACTCATTTTGTGAACTCCATTATAAATGAATTAACCACCTGGCTATTGTAAATACCATCCCCAAAGCAGAGGCATCGTAGAACGATGCAATGGCACTTTAAAAGCTAAACTCGCAAAAATTTGTGAACAAACTAATTTATCATGGCCGGATGCACTACCCTTAGCTTTAATGGGACTAAGGGGATGGACACACCGACAACTGGGACTATCGCCGTTTGAGATTCTGACCGGACGTCCCATGCCCGTTGGCATGGTTGTAGGAAATGTGAATTTGCATACTGTGGACAATGATCTTCTCTCTAGTCTTGCAGGTTTACGAACCTCGTTGAAAGAAATCCACCAGCAGGTTAATCAAGCCTGGAGGACCAGCCCCCTTTCCAAGGATTTACCAATTCCCTTGGGCACCTGGATCCTGGTTCGAGATACTCGGAGGAAACACTGGCATCAGCCTAGGTGAAGAGGACCATTCCAAATTCTTCTGTCCACACCACACGCCGTGAAAGTTGAAGGACTGCCTGCCTGGATTCACGCCTCACATTGCAAGAGATGGCACCCTTGATTGCTGTGCTACTATGCTTTTCTTTTCCCTTGTCTACTGCCCTGGTCACCTTGACTTTCCCGTTAGGAATTACCACATCAGTGCAGTTTGATTTCTGCTCTATTATCAACTGTGGGACTGGTCGACAAGCCCAGTGGACCGGGTCTGACAAATACGTGTGTATGAGGGGAAGTAACTGCGACAACTGGCAATGGGTTATAGAATTATATTGCCCACATCATTTTGTTCAAAAAGGGAGGAGTGTAAAAACATAAAATGATGTAATTGAACAAAATGTATGTGTGTACAGAAAATAGGACAGAATGATGAAACTTGTTTGTATTTTGCGTACGTGACAAAAAGCATGTATACTTTCTGGAAGTTTTCTTTTGATGATGTGTGTGACAAGAAAATATACCTTTAGGGTAATGACTTTACAAAATTGGAAAAATACAATGAGTCAGGACGCTATTTTTATTTCTTACGTGGTCAACGATCAGGAGATTAGAAAGGTATAAAAGAGCAAGGACATCTGCGCTCGAGGCAGATGAAGCGCGGTGTCCTAGGACTGTGTTTCTCTGTCATTTTACCCTTGTCTGGTATGTATCAATAAAAAGGTTTTGACTAATTTTAATTTTCTTCTCTGTCTTCAGTCACAAAAGTGTCCACATTTTCAAGGTGCTTCACATAAAGCATTATAATAATAAATGTGTTCTAATAAATTTTAAGTAAGGAAAGTAGACGTTTCTGGGTAACATAGTTATACTTAATAATCAGGGAACCTGAGACTGGCAAAAGCAAATGAAAGTAAGAATTTTACTATACTCTGTACTTTTGACAATAATGACCCTATAAACCTTATAAGTAATTCTTTTGGACCATTGTTTATTATCATTATTATATATTTGGCTGACATCTGGATTCAAGGTGATGCACTACATGCACACAACTCAACATAAAATTGAAAGAGATTTGGACTGCATGCTGACGTCACTCGGACTGTTTCATCTCATGCACTTGCTTCTAAATTTGTTATACTATTTTTTTCAGCATTTGTTGCTACTTATGTATCAGCACAAGAACCAATATTTTACATGAGAGCATGCATTTTCTGTAACAGCTATAGTACAATGGTCACAAATTGTGGAGAGGAAGGTAAATTGTGTATCAGTAAATGAACTAATATTTATCTCAGTTAAATTCACTAAAGTTAAGGGCACATGAAGGAGGAAAAGTAAGAAGAGCAAAAACTAAAAACTCTCAGGAGAGGGTAACAGATAATAAATTAATCTGCTTTGGAGATGGAGAGAAAGAGGTGAAGTGTGAGATTTGTTTGCTTCATGAAGAGTCCTGAAGAGACATGCAAAGAGAGTTGTTATTTGAAACATTACGTTTTAGCTGTGATGGTGAATAAGTGAACAAATTAAAACCAGTTTAGCAAGTGCTTGCTAGAATTGGAAAAGGCATATAGAGTAAATTAAATAAAAAGATTTTCATAAGGATGTCGAGAAAGACAAAGACATCATAAAATTACTTTAATACTCTCAATAGAGACATATATCAGAGAGTAACATCATTAACACAGCTCCCAAATAATTGTTAGTAAATTTTGACAATTTTTTACATTTTTTCAAGAAGAATGCAACAGTTGCAGTGTTATAATTATGAGCTTACATTTTTCCCAGTAGCAAAAATACAATTATTAAATACAATTTTCCAGGCTTTTAAATGAATTGCTTTCTAACTTGAAACGTGTACAAAATTTAAGCTTTTCATTTTTCTTAATAGTTTTCTTTGAATATTGTGCTTTATGAACACGTAGGCGAGTAAATGCAGGAACACAGGCAGGCAGTTTAAAGGAAGCAGGAAAGCATTTTGATTTCAGCAATGACGTGGCTCCAAATGTATTGCCGGTATATAATTAACAGACAAAGAATTTGCTGAAAAAGAAAAAAATAGCTGTCTAATACAAATCAAACACATTTTGCAAGAGAGAATAAAAATATGCTAATACTAAAAAATGGATCCTGTCCTCTTCTTAACTGTCAACAAACATTATTCTTGTTAAATAGGTACCAAGGTTTGTTTGAATTCACTTTTTACAGCATACAAAAAAATCAGTTTATACTTTTGATTAGGTGTTACTATGTATAATGCGCTTTGCATCTTTCAAAGTGTCAGTAGAGCCACTAGTTTATATTCAATTCTGGAACAGTTAAGCTGTACTCTGCCTAAAATTAGGCGTTTCCTAAACTATATGAAAATAAAAAATAAAAATATGGTTACTAACTGAATATTGTATAGGATGGTTTACTTCTTGTAAGTCATTTTGATTATTTCTTATGCAAGTTTAAAAATTAATTGAATTACTACAAATAGTAAAAGTAAAATTAAAGATCACGATTGACAACACAGATCTCACCAATGCTTTTTAAATGAGGCAAAAATGTTGTTGCATGTATTAGCCTTCTGTATCTCATAATAACCCCATTAATGCATACAAGATATCCCAGGCATTTGCTTCTAAATTACCAAATAGATCAACATACTTTAGGCTTAATTTCAAGGAATTCTAAATCTAGCAATTACCCAGATGAGAAAAAAGATGAATTTATCAATAGTTCAGAAAAAGTGCCACTTAGTAATCAGGGTTACAAAAGGCTGCATAACTCAGTTCCGTCTGGCGTGACTACAGTGAGAGCTATAAGTGGATGTGGATCTGTTGATGTTCTGCCACAATTTGGGATATATTGCTGGAAAGCACAGATCAGGAGATGAAACCTAACCACAAAATAAAATGATGACCAAAACCAAAATAACTGAATTATGTGTGCCAAAGCCAAAACTAAAACCTCAATCATAAATTACAATTCCCTAGTGAAAAGTCAGATCCAACTGGTCTTTACCAAGAGCACTTGCACAAAAGTTTTAGAAATTATCCACAGACATTGAAGTACATGCATTCTGCAATCCAACTGTGTTATGCTGTACAACATCCGGAACAACCGTTATATCATGGCAGCAACTAAAGTAAAATCGCTACACAGGCTAAAAAACAAATTTGCATCACAAAAAATTCTAAAATAATAATAATAATCAAAATAAACAAGATTAAAAAAGAAACAAAGTATATTTTAATTCTCCATGATTCAAAACTGCTAAAACAATTATGACAGCTCATATAAAAAATAATAATACACAACAACTATAACAGCTGAGGCATTTACAGCATTTGAGAAAAAAGTAAAAATATTTTCCCAATAGGCTACCAGAGACCAAGCCACGACCCATATGCATGAGGGACTGTGATGTCTGTTTCCAGTCCATTAGGTTAAATATTTTTTCTAATATTTTGTAAAGTGTTAGCTTTGAAAGATGAAAGCAATATGCAGTTTTGAATTATTTTAGCTCATGTTTAGGATAAATTGAAGAACACTGAATTCTAAGTAAAATGATTTTCTCACTATTATCTAATAATTTAATCAGAATACTCCACCCAAAAATGTCTTCTTATGTTTGTTACCGTATGTAAATTTTAGTCATGGCTTAGGAAATTTTTTATCTCAAGTTTTCATGCAGAATGAAGATAAAATCATTATGATATAAGCCAATAGTGACCAATGCTGTACAATGGCAAACAATGTGCAAAAACATCAATAGAAATGATAGAAAAAACTCGCGTTACTCATGTTCCATAATCCAAGTGACAGTTATCCACTCATATGCTCAAAACATGCAAAACACGTGGATTTTTACTAAAATATTGTTAAAAATATTCTGCCAGAAAAAACAGCTCACATCATAAATGGGAAATGCAAGTCATATGGTGGTGCTCTTTTGAACTGAAGATAAGACTGTTGACCAACAAATGGGGAGAGGCAGATCGAGTTACTGTGGAATAAAAAGGTATTGCTGGATGTTACATTTTTATGAGAGCAATCAAAATAATGTAGAGACATTGTCAATGCAAAATTTTTGAAAAGTTGTAATGCCATGAATACTCTGAGCACTGTACATGAATTATTTCAAAGAAGGAAAAAATGCATCGTCTCATATTGCACAACTGACAAGCAAGAACTGGAATTAAAATTTCACATATATTAAATTTTTGATGCAGTATATGGATTTGAAATTTTCAGAGAGTTCTGAATGTGCTCTAATTTATGTTGAGATGTTCACACAATTGAGAATGACAAGTTGGGCTGATGTAGATGGATTGGTATAGATAATTATCCAAAAATTAAAGAGATTTAGTATTAGCTAGGGAAAAAAATGAAATCTGGACACCAATATCCCCTGCAAATATCTGCTTCTGAAACATTTATAAAGTGGCTATCTAATATTTCAAATAAATGAGAATAATTACCCCATTTATGCTTTTAATAAGAATTTAGTCAGGTAACTGGGAATATATTGAACAAGCTACAAAAGCTTCAGAAAAAAAAAATATATATATTCTTCTGACTAAAGACAGAACTTGTTTTTTGTGCTCAATACTGCACATGATGAAGTTTAAATACATCTTCAAAAGTTGAAGTAATTTTAATACCTACATACATTTTTCAAAAATGGCAAACAGTAGCATCTAATTTAGATAATCAAGAAGATGTTTTCACTAGAAAAAGTATGCTTTTGCCCAGATTTACATGTATGTTACATCTTAAAATCTTATAAAGACTCTCTAGTATAGCCACCTAGAATAAAAACCTGTTAATTGTATGAAGTTTGACTTAGAATAAATATAGAAAAAAATGAATAATTTGGGGCTCAGTCCAATTTTATGTAATGGAATTGGGTGCAGGGCGGCACGGTGGCGCAGTGGGTAGCGCTGCTGCCTCGCAGTTGGGACATCTGGGGACCTGGGTTCGATTCCCGGGTCCTCCCTGTGTGGAGTTTGCATGTTATCCCCGTGTCTGCGTGGGTTTCCTCCGGGCGCTCCGGTTTCCTCCCACAGTCCAAAGACATGCAGGTTAGGTGGATTGGCGATTCTAAATTGGCCCTAGTGTGTGCTTGGTGTGTGGGTGTGTTTGTGTGTGTCCTGCGGTGGGTTGGCACCCTGCCCAGGATTGTTTCCTGCCTTGTGCCCTGTGTTGGCTGGGATTGGCTCCAGCAGACCCCCGTGACCCTGTGTTCGGATTCAGCGGGTTGGAAAATGGATGGATGGATGGATGGAATTGGGTGCATAAGCTTGCACGAAAAAGACAAGAGAAAAGAGGTGCCAGAAAAAGACAAGACAGCTCTGTACAGAACTGTATGGGAGGAAAAAAGCACAATGGTCATAGGAAAGAATCTAAAAATGGCAAATAGCAAAGGGCAGTATGCACTGTAGGGGTGCTAAATACCTTCAAACTTTAGTATGAAGAAGTATGCCCGCAAGAATGAGAGCGAGAGCTACAAGCTAGAATTGTTGGGATGGAAAAACCTCTTGGCTACAAGATTCAAGTAATAATGCCATCCCTTTAAGAAAGCTGGGAGCTGCTCTTTTGAGATTTTACTGTTTAGGTTTAAGGGCGTCAGGAACTGGGGCCATCAGAAGAAAATGTGAGGATGATGTACGCAGTAGCCCCAGGCTTGGATATAAAGCCACGTCAGAATCACTATCCTTTTGCTTGTAGCTACAGGAGGTGATTTGAACCAAACTCTCGATTGATGGAAAGAAGATACAGATGTCAAAGAAAGAAAGAAAGAAAGAAAGAAAGAAAGAAAGAAAGAAAGAAAGAAAGAAAGAAAGAAAGAAAGAAAGAAAGAAAGAAAGAAAGAAAGAAAGAAAGAAAGAAAGCTGTACTGGTACGTGTGTGATGAGTGGGAAAGTGGATGAGCCACACTGTTAGACAGACAGGATTTCCAAAAATGTTGGATAAGTCCAAGAGAGACTGAAGTTTTGTTTTCCATTTGTTTATTTTTTTGTACTCTGTGTTTAGCCCTTTCTTTAACTCTCCATTGTATTTATTTTTCTGTGACTAACATACTCATTATTTTAAAACATAGGTCTCTTTGGGTCATTTTAGTTTATCTGATTACATTAAACAAGTAACCCACTCATTTACACTAAATGACTTTTCTGCATTTACAAACTGAAGTACACATTTGATCCGCCAATAGTGATGAATACTATATAGTATAATAAACAGGCAATGATGATTGCAGAAGAGTAACATTTATCCTTAATTAGTCCAGTGTAGTTACAGAGAGAGGGCCAAAATCTAAAACAATAAAATTGTTAACTCAAACACACAAAATATTAGATTGGCCTGTGGTGTAGCGGGTCCATAGCTCCTGTCAATAGGGCCGGTTTTAAATAAATAATCGCCGTGCTTGCAGCTTAGCAAGGGGCGCGTGGTGGTTGTGTGGCTGAAGCGGTTCCAAGTGAATTTGTGATGTGGGCGTTTCTCACCTAAGTGCACAGGTGAGAAACCGTCCGCATCCGTAACTGTTCCTGGGGGCTGCTAATTGCCACAGCTGCCACGTCCTCTTCATAAATAGAAGCACAAGGCAGCTAGAGGGAAAAAAAATGTAAGTAAAAGAAAAGAAAGATGGAGGTTGCGGAGGAAGAAGGCAGGAAGCTGGAGGAGAAAGCCGGAGCGAGAGAGAGAGCGAGCGAGTGAGCGCTCGCAGGCAGCTGGATTGAAGAGCCCCTCACAAGCAGTATATGGCCAACACTAGAGGAGGGGCAGTTGGAAGTGGTCACTCTAGATGAACGATTGCTAGTAGCTGGAGTGACCGGTAGTATGGATGACTCCCCGCGGAAGGCAATGGGAGTCGTAGAGTCTTGGGAAGGTTAGCCTCAGTGTGATCTACCTTGCCGTTGAGGAACCCAAGTCTCAGTCCAGTAAGGAAGCTGTACGGAGCGAGGGAACGGAAGGCAACCAGATAGTATTAAGATCAGCTGTAGGAAGGGCGACTCCCCTGTTGAGAAGCCCATATGGGAGAAGCAGGGGAGCCAGCAGATAAAAGAAGACACAAGGCTTTGGATTTTAAAGGGACTGCTTCCAGCATTGCTTTAATCTCGTTTTAAAGGATTTTTTTTTCTATGGTATTTTTAACCTCCATTTCACGTCTGTTTTATTGGATTATTTATTTAATGACTTTTGTGATACACTGCACTATTTATTTGAATACTTGCTTTGTTTTTGAATGTTTTGTTGGTTTTACAATAAAAGCACTTGACACCTTTTTATACCATCCCCTTGCTCCATTTGTTGTGCCTCACTGCTGAGCTCATCGGTAACATTACCGACGGTGTTGGATTCAAGGGCTCCCAGAAGACTGGAGCATAGAGTAGAACCCGCATTGTCACATGGCCACAAGCAAAATGTACTAACACTGATGCAAATAAACACAAAAGACTTGAGGAAATTCACATAACTATCTATGGCATTGTTTGATTTATAAATCCTGTTTATTTCTATTGCATTGCTAGCTTTTTAAGTGCCTATAAACTGGGCAGAATTTTAAATAAGGGAGCTATATTTAAGATGAGATGGAAACATTTCAGGTTCAAAGAGATGGTCTGTTATGGGCCTACCTACAGCAATATGGGTCAACCAGGGTTTCATCCCTGGCCTCTTCTTCTTTTTGTTAGCTTTGTTTCTTTTGCTGTTTTTTGTCTTTAGTTATTTTCCAATGTAAATATTTTGTTAATTTCCATCATTTTTTATTTTCAATATGTTGTGGATTTTTAATTACTGTGTTATTGCTACATATGGTTCCTTGTTCTTAGTATACATAACATAAGGAAGACAAGCCTCCTAACACTAAAGCTGTGGGGACCGCTCTCACCCTTCATACAACCTTTGACTCCTCATCTTAGTGTGTTGTGATGCTAGCTATCTTTCTCTGGCCTGTGTGTTTCAGCGCACCTTTGGATTCTAGATTTTGTAAGTGTTTTGTATTTTTACTTCCCAGCTTTTTGAACTTTTGCTTTTCTCTCTGCTTTTGGATTACTGAATCATGAACTTGGTTTCAGTAGCTCTTGGTTTTGACATTTTTCTGTGATCCTTTTCTGGACTTATTTCGTTTTTTAACCTTTTTGATAATATGTCTTTACATATTTCAGAAAATAGTTTTTGTTACTTAGGCCAGGGTTTTTCCTTTCCCTTTATTAAGAAATGCAAGCCTGTGCAGGCCAAAAAGCCTGCTTCCTTAAGAATGGGGATCAGGCTTACTATTGCTACTGACACCTATGCTTATGTGGCTAAATTATTGAGAAACAGAGCTTACCACCATTTTTGAGTATCATCGGCCGGTAATATCACAACAAACACAATTCAAAGAACAAATTCACCATTTGGTACACTGCTGCTGTCCACAGTATTTTTATTTTGATAACAAAAGATACGTTAAGGGTGATAAAACCTTAGCACACCCTCTGGGATGTGTGACTGATATTGATAATGAAAGTTACTGGGTTTTCCAAAAACCTAATCCAAGAAATATCAGTAAATCCTGTGTGGCTAATATAAATATTTGTAGGATTCTACAAGCATGGTGGGTGTGGCAACGTGCTGTAATCAGCACATACTCCCAACCTATACTAAGACTATAGTGACAAGCCTATAAAAAAGATTTTATTATTTAAGATGGGGTTTATGACTGAGGCTCAAACATCTCCCTCTATATAAGACATCTATATTATAACAATCCTACCCATGGTAATGTCAAAGAGACTATACTTTATAAACGTTGTAGAGTTTATTAAATATAAATCACACACTGAGTGAGGAAAGGAAGGGGTTAAGTACAGTAAGAAAACAAGAACACCTCTACCTTACTGGGCTTATATGTACTGCTGAGTAATCTGCCACTGGCTTGTCTCCCCAGTACTACAATAAGCATTCCTGCCTCTTTCTTTACCTATCTCTCTCTCATCCACTATCATAATCCTGGCTTTTCATCCTCTCACAGCAAGTGGTTTTTAAAACCCAGCTGAGAGGGGAAGTATTTAATTGGGCAATCCCCAAAATTAGTTCTGAATTTCCAGGGCCTTCTTCACTGTGTTCCACTGTGAACTATAAGAACTTCTGCATTCAATAGCCCGAGCTAACAATTTATTCAGGTTCTTTTTTACCCACAGGCTGGCTGCTCATAATATGGCCAGTTGGAAATTCATAGTTATCACCTGTTGGTCTAGGTTCAACCTGTCCCATGTCATTTATTTTACTGTCATGTCCACTGAGTAATTACAGTATGTCCAGGACAATCCAAGCATAAATGTGGCATACTGACAGTCATGAACATAGTTTCCTCTAGAGCAAAAAATGATGAAGCCTCTAAAAAGAATCTCGGATGCAGACCAGAAACCTACCAGGTCTGCCCAGCAGAGGCAACATTAACTTCAGTCAGGCTCCATGGCTACCTGCTGCCTTCAGCTAGTTTAGGCCCAAAATGAGAAGCTAGTAAAACAGCTATACCAATTTCAAAATATATCACAAAAGTCCTACAAGTGGAAGGGTGACCGTGAACCTTTGGCATGTTATTAAAAGGTTAACATTGAATCCATCCATCCATCATCCAACCAGCTATATCCTAACACAGGCAGGGGTCCGGAAATCCAACGCCCAACTCGTCCGACACAGGTAAATTGAGCATTAGACAAGCGTGTTTTTCTGGTTTCAGTTGTCCGCGGACAAGTGCAATTTTCTGGAGAAAAAAATATTATATGTGCTGTGCAGGGCACATTTTACCACTACTTTCACATTTTAAACATTTGGGTACGTACTTTGTGCGGAAACAGTCTACTTAGGCATGTTCTTCATGTCTCAAATTGGTCTTCAATATTGTTTACAAAATGATGGCTGATTTTTCAAAGGGGAAGCACTCTTATGGTCTTACATAAGTATTTTACCCTAATATTTACACGCTTGGAGATGCGGTCATTTTTTTCATGCCGATATTACGATGTAACCTGATGATTTTTCATTTTAAATCAATAACTTTTATATATTACCAGTAACGGCACACTGCACGATAACATGCAGTGAATACACTTGACTTGAGCATTCCTAGTTTTCATCCTCTTTCTCTGTACGTTTAGCATTCATTTGCTCAGAGGTTGATGTGCTTGCTGCTTCCTGAGCAGCTCTTCTTTACTCCACCCTAGCGGTCCGCTGCTTCTCTTCTTTCATTGGCATCTTTTCGCGTTAAAACTGATTTCGTTTTTGTGCTGCAATTACTTAGTACGTTTTCTTTAATTTTTCACTTAAGCTGGCACTTAAGTCTTCAATCTGCCTCAAGAATGATTAGCGAAGGTGGTGGGGAATGAGAACGGCTCCCATACGCATGCACCGCCCTGCTGCGCGGTGCAGAGAGTTGATTCAACAATAATATAAAAATAAAGAGTAATACAAATCATCACCCTGAAAGCGGATAGTAGACATCACGTAGTATATATGTGTACCAAATTTCAAGTCAAAAGGTGAAATGGTTTGCGAGCTACAGGTGATTTAAAATCCTGGACAGACAAACAAACAGCCACGGTAGCGTATTAGGCCTATAGGAGAAGACTGATAAAATTCATTGTTTCTACATAAAAATGCAGTCATTTTACTTACAATACAAATGTTTTCACCACATAACTAAGCTTGTTTTGGCAGTTAATCTTTCATGAAATTTGCGATTTCGTGTAGGTTGTGAGATATTGAGGAGTTAAGAAATTTATTGCGTGACATCAATTTTGATGAGCTGTCAATAGATCGTTTTTGATTAGCGAATATTTCATATAAAACAAGTTGGTTTTGCGCTGTCAGTTTATTAAAAATAAAGAAGAAAACATTCTAACGGTTTCCAAAGGTTATGAAATATCTATAAAAATCTTCACTGTAACTGTAGTATGTGAAGCAGAACTAGTGTAGCTATAATGAAGGCATTGTTTATTAGTGAGTTAAAATGATAAGGGAATCTTTGATATAATGTTCTAGAGCAGGGGTAGGCAACGTCGGTCCTGGAGTGCCACAGTATGTGCAGGTTTTTGTTCCAACCCAGTTCCTTAACGAGAACTCAATTATTGCTGATGAAGCACATATTGCTTAAGTGACATTTTAATGCTTCATTTTAGTGGTCTCGCTTGTTAAGGTTCTCCAACCTTAATTGCTTATTTCAATCTTAAACTGCTGCATTCAGTGTTTTAATTGCTCCTTATTAGCAATAAGATGTAAAACAGGGGTAGGCAATGTCGGTCCTGGTGAGCCGCAGTGGCTACAGGTTTTCATTCCAACCCAATTGCTTAATTAGAAACCAATCATTGCCAATCTCAGACCTTATTTAATTTTATGGCTTGTTAGTCTGTGCAATGTAAGGCTTTTATATCGTAGATTTTTTTCCTTTCCAAGGATATCATCCAAATGATTTGAAGTCTAAAACAGATCATTTTCAGTCTGTCACATTTTTCTATTAAGTGTTTTATTAAATCAAACCGTGCATGATGAACACACACAGATGTAATTGGAAAAAAGCTAGCTGGAGAACTGCTGGCTGCTTTGTCTTTTACATCTTATTGCTAATAAGGAGCAATTAAAACACTGAATGCAGCAGTTTAAGATTGAAATAAGCAATTAAGGTTGGAGAACCTTAACAAGCGAGACCACTAAAATGAAGCATTAAAATGTCACTTAAGCAATATGTGCTTCATCAGCAATAATTGAGTTCTCGTTAAGGAACTGGGTTGGAACAAAAACCTGCACATACTGTGGCACTCCAGGACCGACGTTGCCTACCCCTGTTCTAGAGCAAGGTGGCAAAATACTACTCCCTGAAAGAACTTTTTTTCAGTTTTAAAATGGAAGGCAGTTTTGGTATCAATAAAAGAGATCAGAAAAAATAAACTATTTTTCACTTTTGTTATTTGTTTATGGGCAAGTAAATTTAACTGGCGGACAAGTGGATTTTCTAAGTTTACTTGTCCGTGGACAACTAGAAAAAAATTTGATTTCCACACCCCTGACAGAGTCACGGGGGTCTGCTGGAGTCAAACCCAGCCAACACAGGGCGCAAGGCAAGAAGAAATCCTGGGTAGGGTGCCAGCCCACCACAGGGCACACAAACACACACATACCCACACTTACCAGAGAAAATCTAGGATCACCAATGCACCTAACCTGCATGTCTTTGGACTGTGGGAGGAAACGGGAGCACCCGGAGGAAACCCACGCAGAGACAGGGAGAACATGCAAACTCCACACAGGGAGGACCCGGGAAGTGAACCCAGGTCTCCTTACTGCGAGGCAGCAGCGCTACCACTACACCACCGTGCCACCCACTAACATTGAATCCTTTTAAATAAAATTATTTATTTATCAAAAATATTCTTAAAATATAAGATCACAAAAAAGCACCAAAAACACAATTTGACTTAAATAAAAATAGGCAATCCAGAAGCAAACAATGTCCTAATACATAATCCAAGAAGAGTAGCCAAAAACAGAAAAGACAAGGTCAAAATCCAGAAATTCAAAATAAACAATTACACAAACCCAGACAGTTCTCACCATAACCTAAATTTAACAATATATCCTAATGAACTGCCTGTCTGTACTTCCTTTATAGGACTGCAGGCAGTTCCTAGATGAAGAAGTATTGGTGGCCCAGGCTCTTGGGGGACCACCTACAAAATACAAGGAACATAACAAAACATATGCTTCCACAGCGAAACATAATTACACAAAAGTTAAATACTCTGAACATAAAGTAATAACCATCATAGGCATAATAAAAACACTTTTAATTAAACAGAAAAAACATAAAAACGAAGCATAAACAGAAAAAACATGAACTGGTAGACACCTAACACTGACCTCCAGGAGAGCCATTCCTTTCACAGTAACATAAAGATGTGCATCAACAAGGCTAAAACATGATCTCCTCTATCTATATCTCTCTCTCTCTCACACACACACACACACACATTCTCTTTTGATGTCTTTTTCAGGGCTGTATTCTCATCTCATAATAATCTTTCCTACCTGGCATGCCATAGCCCACCTATCCTTCCATCACATCACCTTTGAATTGTTGTTGCTTAATGTGTTTAGTCAATTTCAGTTCTAATTGAGTAGGCTGCTTGGTTAACAATGTTGTCTATCAATGCTTAAGTGTTGCATTTTAGCATCTTCCATAATTCCATGATAATATCCATGCATCATTGTCTTGATTTGTACCTGTTTTCCTTTAACTTTTGACTTTTCTTAGCATTAGTATCAAAACTAGCATTACTTTCATTTATTGTAACTGTTACATTACTGCTTTTTCTTGCTTATAAATGATTCCAGTGTACAGCTAATCTCTCGTGTAGTCTTATTTGCAGCACATTTCATCAGGATTTCAGCCTACAGTTTTTTCTTTGATAGCCCAGTTCTTATAATCACATGTTGCCAATAAAAAACAGCACTGTATTAATTACTCAGGCTATTTATTTAAAATGTAAAACATCTGCATTCTACCTGATATTAGATTGTCCTATATAATGCCTAGTCCAGGGCCGGCTGGGGTTTAAGGACAGGGAATATTTTTGCTTTTGTATTCTTTTGCTGTCATGTGTTTTTTAAGATCTTCCTCTCTTTTATACCAGTGGTGTTGTAGGCATATGTCAAATAAGTAAGAGTTTGTTCCTTTAGTACTGATTATAACTATTATTTGAGGTTAGAGGATTCAGTTCATATCTAGTTATAAAGTTGACGGTACACAATTACAAAAAGCAATTCAACGGTATTGTTTAAAGGCTACCCTATTTCAATGATCCCAAAGAATATCTGCAATTTTTAAAGGCAGCTTGAGCTTTTAATTTTCAGAAGAGCCACAGTAAATTACAGCATATTTTTACTGCTTTTAAACATGTTTTGATTTATCTTGATTTTGGCCACAAGACAAGATATTTTTGCCAGTTGATCACCACCACACACTAGAACATTCTATAAGGAATAGATTTTATGGTAACACCCATGCTACAAAAATGAATGGTTAGTTTCTATTTATTCATATGAAGTGTACTTCCAATTTTAGCAGATCACAACCTATTACAGATTTATAGAGTCATTACTGTCACATATACAGAGTACAGTGAAATGTACTAACCAACATTTCACCACTCATTAGTACCCTGATTAGTTACCTGGAGAATTCTGCCTTCCTTCAAAGAAAAATCTCAGAAGGCAATCTGCCATTAAGAGTTTTAGTAATCTGTCAGATCTGGGAAAATGATTATAAAGACAGAATGACTAGAATGTAAAGCTATGTGTAATAAACCACCCATTTTATTTCACATTTAAGAAGTCCAAACACTCACTGAAATTAATATTAGACTAGAGGGCTTCGCCCCCTGCTCGTTTCGCTTGCCAACCCCCGTGTTTGGTTTTCCGGATACACACTTTTAAGATTTTTTTTTCTTTGAATTGTTGCTATTTCATTAGTTTCACTTTTATTTCAGAACTTCTGTGAAAACAATATTTGTAATCTTGCGAGTCCCAATATGCTGAATCTTTCTAATGAGGTCAGGATAGGTTTCTCTGTTTGGAATTTCAGCACAGACAAAACGATCTACATCATCAGCAGTTAATCATTTTTTTTTTACAAAGTAAAAAAGTAAGTAGAGTTCTGCATTGGACTCCTGTCTGTAAAGTCGTGCTATTTTCCTCTCACAGTTCCAAAAGTACATGGGGTTACCAAGGTGATACCCCAGCTTTTGTCTAGGTTTTTGTACAAGGGCTAGACAGAAAGTTTTGGACTCCTGGGGGTAAATTTAGATTTTTAAATAAGCAGGCAGATAAATATATATACATGAACAAAGTAACCAATAAATGCATGTGCGGTAAACTCTGTTTTTGAAATTCTCAAGATTCTTTATTTGTCACATGCATAGTTATACAGGACAACGCGCAGTGAAATGCATCCTGATCCGCTTATCAAAAACTGTGCAAAGTTAGAAGAATATCAGTTAGATTAACAAAAAGTCATAGATTGAAAGGTAACAGTATAGTAGAACATAATAAATAAGTACAATTATGTGAATAAAGTAGAATTAAGTGTTAAGGTGTAATAGTGTAGTAATTATTGTGCAAAACCAAAGTTAGACTGGTGCATAGTTAAATGAGGCAGTTTGTTTCTTTGCGCTACTGCGATCTTTACTTTCTTTTTTTATATTTTCTAATTTTCCTACTTTCATATCCTTTAACTTTCTCCACATGTGTATAGCGCCGTTTTTTGTTTCTTTTTGTTTTTGAGCCTTTCTAATTTCCCTGGTTTCATAATCTCTAACCTGCTCTGCATGTGTTTAGTGCCAACATTTGTAAACGTCTTTATGAAGTTCTACTTTATTTTACTCATTGTCTTTTAATTCTGAGCCGGATTGGACGTGCTTTTTTTTCAATTCCACTTGTTCCAGGCTCATAATTACTTTCCTTATTTTCTGAATTTGCACCTCGATTATTCTTTTTTGCTCTTTTTTCTGTCCAACGCATTTGAGTCTCTTTTCTCCGCGCTGCTCTCTTCTTCGCTTAGATGTCGACATTTAATTTATAATGTACCTTATACGCTTTATATGCGCTGAGATCCCTGGATCTGTGTGTGCTCAAATCCTTCACAAGACTGAATGTTTTGCTGCCTATTGTCCTATTTGATGGATTGTAAGTAGGGCATGTCTTTGGTCTCGCGGGTCTTTAAAATGTCTTACGAGAAGATCACGTATCGTAGACTTGCTTTCTGCTTTCCAGGACAGGATTTCTTTTTATAATAGATAGATTGATTTGTGTCAGAATGTTTTCATTTCTTATTAGTCAGGTTAAATAATGTTAAATGTTTTCATCAGTTATAGTAGTAATCAGAATAGATGTTAGAAAGAACTTTGTTGTGCCATCAAAAAATGTATTCCAATGGTTCTCAAGTATATTCCTGAGGTTCCACTGTTGCCACAGAATTTGGCTCTAGCTAGTTTTATAATCAAGCATTCAGTCATTTTCTCCTGAACTGATCTCATCATTTAAGTGGTGGCCTCATTCTCTGGAAAGCTTAATGTGATATTTACATTTATAAGACATTTAGGAATGTTCACATTTTAGATGCCTGTCTCTCTTTTTTGACTATTCTATTAATTTGCCTTTTCTGTAGAGTATACTATTTTATATATTGTAATTAAAACAATTAATGAATAGATGACTAACAGATCAGATTGATGTGAAAGCAAATGCCACTGAACATTGAAAGGCTACAGCTAGCCTACTAGCCTGTTTATCAGGAGCAGGAACTGTAGTAATGTCATTAGTAAATAATGCCTTAAATACCCAGAACACCTGGAAAAGTGGAATGAAAATAATGATTATGAAAATCTTAAAACCTAAGCCAATCTTTATGTATAACATATATATTTTTAATGCATTTCAACAAAAATTTAGCAAATATAATTTTATTATTTCTGGAATGGCACCAAAATAAAGAAACTTTGAAATAACCATTAGCTTAATCAAGACAGGAATCCAGTGAAAATCAGGACTAGCCTGGGACAAAAACCTGCAACCATAGTGGGCTGAACTAGAACTGAACTAATGAACCACTGGTTTATTCCATACAGACTGGCAAAACTGAAATTTTTTTCTTTGTTCTCAATTTACGCTCAGCATTGCCATTTAAAAGAGTATGGATACATTAGACTTTAGCAGCTCTCTTTTAACTTGAACTTCATTTTTTTTTTAAATCAGATACTTTTACTTACAAGTATTAATCTCAAAGGTTAGATTTGGTGATTCTCAGACTACCAGTAAATTTTGAGGCTTTGTAATGTATGAATGATAATTAAATCTAAGTATGATCTACATATTTTCAGTGGATTTTGAATTAGTAGGAACAACCCATGTTTAGAGTGCCCTGCAAAGAGATTATGGATAAATGTTGCTGCAGAACTAAATAATTATGTATGTTTTATAATTTAAAATTACAGAGCTATGGTCTGGATAATATCCTAAAGAGCAATTATTTAAGGATAAAATAAGTTACTATTCAAATTACCTTTCCCTAATTGTTCTAAATGTTCAAATTATTCTTGTGCACTATGCTATCATCTTCAGTCTAGGTCTCTACCCAGCATCAGAAAGAATGAATTCTATAATAGAAGTCATTTCTACATATTTTCTTGACATAGCGTTAGACAATTGCACTTTTAACATTTTCATTTTTGCTTGTATTCACATATTACATGAAATTCCTTTAAAAAACCTCTGACTAATGAAAACAAATGTGGACATAATAAGTATGTTCTATTTCATAAGTATTTCATTATAAAATCTAGATGTTTAGCCTTACGTGTTATCATTTTTGTAAGCAGGTTTAGTGCCACTCAGCATGCTCCCCTCATTGGCATATCATATATTAATACTAATTATAAACAGTAAAATATAATTATCCTACCTGAATAACATCTCTTGCTGATCTACCCTGTTTTGTTATTTGCAAATAAAGATGTCAACTATTATTTTCGGATAATTTGCTTAACCTTTAAAGATTTAATATCAATAATGTTTTTACAAACTACAAAGTGAGTATCTTCATCTAATCTAACTGAATTTTAAAAGAAGCAGGAAGCTATTAAATAACAGCTATTAGATTCCTGTTATAGGTTGCTCTCTTCATTGTGCATATAACTATAGTGTACCTGGACAAAAAAAAAGTTAGTTATAAAAAATAATTAAAAAAATATAAACTTCCAATGACAGAACCATGAATGTTAGCACCCACATACTCTTACCTTAACCGAGTATTTCACAAACAATGAAAACAGACCTTAATTCCAATGGAAGCAAAACCATAACTGATATACTATAAGAGCAGGATTGACTTTACTCCCCAACAAGAATATTTATCTCTATTGTTTGGATCCTCAAATTACAGCAGATAATTTTTGATCCAAGTCTACTGAAGCAGGAAATTCTTCCTGATCACCTTTTCAAGCTGTACCTGAGCCAGCTCCACAAGTATAAGCATTTAACACAACATAACATTCTTAAATCCACTTAATCCAATTAATACAGTACAGATGACTGCAGACTATGCATTAGACATCTGCAATAAAAATCACAACCAACTTTAACCTACAAGAATAAAGAATTACTGTATAGAAAGCCATGTTTTCAAATTAAATAAAAAAGAATTATGTTTTAAAGAGAAGAAAACAAGACTATGAACCTCAGGAGTCAACAATAATAAACTTTAGCAGTCAGTAAAGCAAATCCTTAATCAGGGTTTTTAGCTATCCACACCTATGGTCACAATCTCAATATCCATATTACTAACCGAGAATGGTAAACCGGAAGGCACGGACCCAGGTACACGGCGATGGACGCAGGAGACATAGTGCGCAGGCGCCTACAGCGCACGTCTCATAAACCGCAAGCAAAGTCTGATCCACCGCGAACGAAGGAGTCACGGCTCAAAAACGAAAGAGCTCAACTAACGTAAATAAGAAATGAAGCAACAACGCGCCCATAGCTAACAACTAACGACACAGCCACACAAAAAAGAGGATTCTGCGCTGCACCCCAGAGTCAAATGGAAGAGGCTACGGAGGCCCCACAGGTCCACAAAGATTGTTCGGAAGGCGCGGGAAAGTACGAAAGGCGCAGGCGCCTACAACGCGCTTCTGAACTAAACGTCCACACTACACAGCATGGTCCATGCACTTCTAACACACCGCAAGCATAAACACGAGATAGTACAGAAACCACACAGATCCGGACTCCACAACATATGTGAATCACATTACAGTAATACAATATTAAGCACATTACAGTAATACAATATTGACAGTACAACCACAGAAAACACAGGCTAACCGAGAATGGTAAACCACGAGCCCGCCTGGATAGAATCAATGAACACAGGCGCCTACAACGCGCGTCTGAAATGCCGCAAGCAAAGCAGGCATGGCTCCAAAAAGAAAGTGCTCGACTGACACACGTCCACACTACACAGCATAGTCAAACCCAACATAGTACGGAAGGTGCAGACGCCTACAACGCGCTTCGAAAGCACCGCAAGCAAAAACCCGAGATAGTACAGAAGCCCCAAAGATCCGGACTCCCCAGCATATGTGAATCACATTACAGTAAGACAATATTATAAGTACTCACAGAAAACACAAACAGAAGAGGCTTCGGCGTCCCGCCCCACAGTCAAACCAGAGAAAGTACGGAGTCCCCAAACGTCCACAAAACACAGCATAGTCAAACCCGAGATAGTACGGAGGGCGCCAAAGCAGGCACGGCTCCAAAAAGAAAGAGCTCGACTGACACACGTCCACACTACACAGCATAGTCAAACCCGACATAGTACGGAAGGTGCAGGCGCCTACAACGCGCTTCGAAAGCACCGCAAGCAAAAACCCGAGATAGTACAGAAGCCCCAAAGATCCGGACTCCACGGCATATGTGAATCACATTACAGTAAGACAATATTATAAGTACTCACAGAAAACACAAACAGAAGAGGCTTCGGCGTCCCGCCCCACAGTCAAACCAGAGAAAGTACGGAGTCCCCAAACGTCCACAAAACACAGCATAGTCAAACCCGAGATAGTACGGAGGGCGCATGCGCCTATACACCGCAAGCGAAGGAGCCATGGCTCAGAAACGAAAGAGCTCAACTAACGGAAATAAGTAATTTTAACAGTACGTGCAATTATCCATATTACTAACAGTAAACAACGTAAAACTAATGGAGTAACCCGGACGGATTACCATAACACAGTCCTAACCAACTTTATGTAGCCTTCTCAAGAGAGTACAAAACCCTACACGTCCACACTACACAGCATAGTCAAACACGACATAGTGCGGTAGGTGCAGGCACCTACAACATGCTTCTAAAGCACCGCAAGCAAAAACCCGAGATAGTACAGAAGCCCCGAAGATCCGGACTCCACAGCATATGTAAATCACATTACAGTAATACAACACTATAAGTACTCACAGAGAACACAAACAGAAGAGGCTTTCGCGTCCCGCCCCACAGTCAAACCAGAGAAAGTACGGAGTCCCCAAACGTCCACAAAACACAGCATAGTCAAACACGAGATAGTACGGAAGGCACATGCGCCTATGCACCGCAAGCGAAGGAGCCACGGCTCAGAAACGAAAGAGTTCAACTAACGGAAATAGGTAATTTTAACAGTAAGTGCAATTATCCATATTACTAACAGTAAACAACGTATACCTAATCAACAAATCCCAAGGACAGACCATGGACAGAGTCGGCCTTTACCTCTCTGAGCCTGTATTTAGACATGGACAACTTTATGTAGCCTTCTCAAGAGTTCGGCATGCATGTGACGTTAACGTCAACATTATAATAACTCCATACCAAGGAAAACTCATTCAAGGACAACACGCCATCTTTACTACAAATGTGGTGTATGAAGATATCCTTTGTACGTCATCTACACCTTTACACTCCAATATATCTCATACATAGATCTGCGCACACTCAAAGACATTCTATACTTACATAACATAACAAACTGCTATTGTCATTTACATATATTACATAGACCTACAGATGTCGTGACGGTGAACATGATACATATGTAACAATTACCAAGACAGACAATAATCTCTTTCAAATCTATTTCGGGTTACCCAAGACCAGGGGTTGGCGAGCGAAGCGAGCAGGGGGCGGAGCCCCCTAGTAGTGACAGAAAAAATTAACTTGCTTATACACATGGCCAAAGTGATATTCTTGCACAGGGGATTCAGGGCTGATGTTTAACAATAATCTGACAAGATGATTAATGCAAGAGGATAAAGGAATAAGACCACTGATTCTTACAACAAAAAGGCTTTCGATTTGGCTAAATGAATATATGGCAGTAAGGAACAAAAAACGAAAAGAGTTGAGAGAGGAAAAAGTTTAAACTTCGTCAAAAGGAAAACACTGAAAGACAGAGACAGAGCAAAAGTAGAAAGGTGTCAAGAACTATATGCAGAGAGATATAACAGAGGGGGTCAATCTCTGTGTACATATTCTGCAAATCGAGCAAAGATAATTAAAGTCTTTGGCAATAGTACGAATAGAGATAATCACAATTATAGAAGACATTGTGAAATATCATTTTCCAGCCAACATTTGACTACTTTCTGGAAAGACCTCCTGCCACACATTAGTGATTAGAAGAGATTTACAGAGTAAAGTGTGGAGTAGCAATTAAAGGCATGACACAAAATCTACAGTACACCAGCATTTATGTCATTCAAGGTTAAGTAAAAAAAGTTAAAGAGTAAAATGAATGTCGATGTAATTCAAAAATTTTTAAAGCAAGACTAAACTGCACATTAATACAAGTAAGAAGAAAAAGGGATGTAATGGATAAATAGAAGTCTGCTTGTGGAATGTGTACATCCCAAAACCCTAGAGAAAACATTACCCAAGAAGCACACTCTCATGTACACCATGGAGAGAGGTTGCTGTGATACACACTGATAAAAAAGTTATCATTAGATAGATAGATAGATAGATAGATATATAGATAGATAGATAGATAGATAGATAGATAGATAGATAGATAGATAGATAGATAGATAGATAGATAGATAGATAGATAGATAGCACTTTATTTGTCCCAAGAGGATAATTTGACTTTTTAATGAAGTTCAATAATTAATAAATATAAATAATATATTACAGCAAACAATAACCTCCACTTAAATAAACACCAGAATTTCCCAAAATTACATCAGTTTTTTTAGGTGCTGTAATGATATTTGAACTCAGAATCTATACTAATAAAAGGCAAAGCCCTCACTGATCACTAATTTTCCAACTTCCCGTGTAGGTAGAAGGCTGAAATTTGGCAGGCTCATTCCTTACAGCTTACTTACAAAAGTTAAGCAGGAAATTCTACGCGTAATGGTCATAACAGTCGACAACGTCCGCCATGTTAAACTTTTTTATTTATGGCCCCATCTTCACAAAATTTGGTAGGCGGCTTCCCTGCGCTAACCGAAACCAATGTATGTACTTATTTCGGTGGTATGACGCCACTGTCGGCCGCCATATTGAACTTTCCAACGGTCTTTGTTACTTATGGGCCCATCTTCAAGAAATTTGGTACGCGGGTTCCCAAAGCTAACTGAATCCTACTTACGTACATATATACATCCATAGCCTGCAGCTCGGTCGCCGTGTGAGGCAGCGTTGGGTCCCCCATCCCCATGCCTCCCACGTAGTTGGCTGCCTGCCTAGATAATGCCGTCCGTCGCTCCGGTCTCTTCATTCCCTTCCTTGCTTCGCCACGGTATTCACGTCTCCCTGCTGATAACTGCAGCCTTTTTATTTAATCCAAGGCTTCTCCGCTGTTTTATTGTTCGTTTATTACGATTATAATTATTGTGTAGGCATTTTAGACTTAGTTTACATTGTTCAGGTACCCATTTCCTTTATCTTTCCAACCGTACCCCCATTAACATGTCTATTGAGGTGATCACCATCGATCAAAGAACTGTCACTTACCGAGTGGTTTCCATGCCCGGAGATGGCGACTGCCTTTTCCATTCTCTGTGTTACATATTGCACGGCCATATCAGGCTCACTCTTGATATCCGTGAGGAACATTGTGTCTTATGTATTGAATGACTGGGACAGGTTCAAGATGTGGACTGATGACAGTACAGGAGATAATTATACTACACAGGAGCACTATAAGAGTGAAATGCTTAAGCCCTTCACCTATGGTTCTGCATGTGAGTTGATGGATGCCCCTGAATTGTTCGGTTGTCGCTTTGAAGTGTACCGAAATGGCCAAATATTTTACACCTTTGGACAACCGCCAATGCCTCTTAAACATCTTAGATTCACAGGTGACGATTTGAGTAATGGACACTTTGATGTTTATGAATGTTTAAACTCTCAAAAGCTGGATGCGAAGTTATCAATGAAACCCATTTAAATTCAAACGCCTCCAATTTCCAGTAAGGCTCTGCTTCGCAATGACAATTAATAAGTCTCAGGGACAGACCCTACAAAAGGTTGGCATTGATTTGTGGCAAGACTGCTTTTCACATGGCCAACTATATGTTGCATACTCAAGAGTAAGCTCAGCGCACAGCTTGGACATATTACAACTGGAGGGCCGAACTGACAACATGGTATACAAAGAGATCCTTAACAAATAATTATTGGTATATTTTCCCTCAGTTTAAAAAGGTCTACTTTTCTTCTTAATAAAAATTTTAAAACAGTACTTCACCGCTGCGAATCGCGGGTATTTTGCTAGTCTCATTTTAATTGTGAAAGTAGTTGAAGTACATTATAATGAAGAAAGGAAACATCTTACTTTTTTCCATTTTATTGAATTTATTGAAAGCAAGTAACATTCCATACAAGCAAGTCAAACTTGATAAAAACTAAATTCGATGGATCCCCTACCCATTAGAAAGAGAACAAGGCCAACAGCCAGAGTAAAACTTTTATGAGTAGAAAAAAAAGGAAGAGAGAATTCTTTTCCCCAATATACATAAATATTCTAAAATGTTAATGATTAGATCCTGTCAGGTTTTTAGTGAGAATCAGATTTTTTTCAAGGGGTATATAACATTTATTAGGTGGACTAGGATTCTTCCAGTTGAGCAAGATAAGTCTACATGCTAATAGTGAAGTAAAGGCAATTACAGTTTGTTTGTCCTTCTCCACTTTAAGCCCATCTGGTACTACACCAAACACAGCTATTAGTAGATTAGGAGAGATTGTGACACCAAGGCTGTCTGAAAGGCATTTAAAGATTTTGGTCCAGAACTATGTTAATTTGGTGCATGCCCAAAATATACGGCCTAATGAGGCTGGAGCTTGATTGCAATGTTCACAGGTTGGATCTTGCCATAGAAACATTTTGGACAATTTTAAATGAGACAGATGTGCTTCATAAAAGATTTTAAGTTGAATAATTGTATGCTTTCGCATATGGAGCTACAGTGAATTCTGTGCACGGCTACCTTCCACTACTTTTCTGAAATGTTGAGTAAGAGGTCCCTTTCCCACTGTACTCTCGGAATCTTTGAAAAGAAGGGACTTTAAAATGATTTTATATATTATAGAAATGCTGTCTTCAAGACGTATCAATATTTCTTCCAGAATAGAAGTACATGGGAAGTGAGTAAAATTGGGCAGATTTTGTTTAGCAAAGTTTCTAATTTGGAAATAGTGGAAAAATTGTGTTGATAGAAAGTTAAATTTGGAGTGTAATGTTAGTAGGATGCAAAGATGTTGTCTATGTACAAATCTCCAAACATTAAAAATTGTGTACGTTTGAAAGGGTAGAAAAAGGTGGTTATCTTGCAGCGGTGCCACAGATAAAAGCTTCTCTATCTTGAAGTACTTTCTACATTGGTTCTATATTATGAGTGAATTAAGCACAATCGGGTTGTTAGTATATTGATGATAACTTGCATTTACTGGGGCACAAAGCAAGGAATATAAAGAAGTATTGCAGGATTTTATTTCTATTGCAGAACAAGACTATGCATGTTCATCTGTTTATGTCAATGTCCAGGTTTTTATAGCTTGTATATTTGCCACCCAGTAATAAAACTGAAAGTTAGGTAGAGCCATGCCACCTTCTGCCTTAGGTCTTTGTAGGGTCGCCCTTTGGATGCGTGGATGTTTTGAATTCCGAATAAATAAAATCATGATTGATCCTAAACTGTTAAAATGATTTGTTAATGTATATGGGGATGCTTTGAAATAGCAAAAGAAGCTTAGGAAGGATATTCATCTTGACAATGTTAATTCTTCCAGTTAAAGTGAGATGGAGGGTAGATCATCTATGCAAGTCTTGCTTAAGTTATTCCATGCAGATAGCAAACTTTTGTTGATAAACAGCTTTATGTTTACTTGTGATATTTACCTCTAGGTATTTAAACTAATCTGCAATGATAAAAGGGAAGGTGTCCAACCTAATATTGTGTACTTGAGAGTTCACTGGAAAAAGCACACTTTTATTCAATTTAATTTTGAGTCAAGAAATCTTTAGAAATTCTGCTAATGCTGTTAGGACTGCAGACACAGTATTTTATGGATCTATATATAGTACCACATCATTTGCATATAGTGATATTTTCTGCTCAAGTCCTTTTCTGATAATCCCCCTTTATCTCAGAAGCATCAATAATGACTGCAAATAGCAGTGGTGACAGGAGGCATTCTTGTCTAGTGCCATGTTCTAGTTTGAAGTAGCCTGCAACAATGTTAATACATGCTGAAGCTTCTGGACTGGTATACAGTAATTCGATACATTCACACATGTTCGGTCCAAGCCCAAATTTGTAGAATGTAGTGAAAAGGTAGTCCCATTCAACCATATCAAATCCTTTTTCTGCATCCAACAATAATAATATCTCCGGTGTGTTAGACTTTGTGGGTGAATATATTATATTAAATAGACATCAAAGACTGGAAGCTAAGTGTCTGCCTTTAATAAATCTAGTTTGGTCTTGTGATATTACCGAAGGAAGCTCTGTCTCAGTCCTTCTAGCTAGAACTTTGGAAAGTATCTTAACATCATTATTCAGAAGTGTGATTGGTCTGTACGATGCACATTGTAGTAAGTCCTTATTTTTCTTAGAAAAGATGGTAATTAATGCTTGTCGAAGAGTTTGAGATACAATTTTATCATCTCTGGCTTCTGTAAATGTTGCTAATAAAAGGGGGGGGGGGCTACCTTAATTCAAAATATTTTTATAAAATTCAGCAGGGTAGCCATCAGGGCCTACTCCTTTCTCACTCTGAAGTGAGTTCATAGCATCTAGTAATTCTGAGAGTGTCAGAGGTTTATCTGATTCCTCTGCTCGGGTAGCTGCGGTATCTGTAATACATCCAAAAATGCATAAGATTGTGTATTGTCTTCTTTAAACTGAGTAGAATATGAGCACTTATAGTAGTCTCTAAATGTATGAATTTTAATTTTATGGTCAATGACTTTGTCTCTGTCTGTGTTGGTAATTAATGATACTGCACTGCGAACTTCCTGCTTGTGGATCTGTTGTGCTAAGATCTAATTATTTTTCTCTCCATGTTCATAGTACTGATGTTGTGATTTAAAAATGAGTTGTTCTGTTTCTTTTGTTGTCAAGAGGTTGAGTTCTGAATGCAAAACCTGTCTTTTCCTATAAAATGCTTCATTTGGAAACCTGGTGTGTTCTGGATCTATTCTTGTAATTTGATTACACTGATTAACTCTGATGCCTTCTTGGTTTCCTATTTATTTTTGTGGGATAGATATAAAACTAGGGGGCTCCGCCCCCTGCTCGCTTCGCTCGCCAACCCCTGGTTTTTGGGAAATTACATAGAGCGTGATGTATGAATGAGTAGCATAGTGTGAAGGTGTAGATGACGCATATAGGAAGCAAATAAAGTTGTCCATGTCCAAAAACGGGCTCAGAGAGGTAGATGCCAACCTTGTCCATGGTTTGTCCTTGTGATTTGTTGATGGTCATGGCAAAGGCAGGTTTAATGGGGAACTGTCGCCGTTTAAGTGTAAAAGGTAATTCCAGGTCAGAACTTGTAAGGTCAATTGTAGGAATTAGAACAGTATTGTTAGCATGTGATCCTGTAAGACGTTTTGCTTGAATAACATTGTGTGTCATGGTGTTGACGACTAAACGTGTACCATTGCATAAACCCTATGTAGTGTTAAGGTTTCTTAATAGCATGATTATTGTTCCGTTTTTAAGGCTAAGATTGTGTTGTGGTAATCCGGCTGGGTTAATAGTGTTCAAATATTCTAAGGGGAAATTAAGATGGTCATTGTCGTCATCAGAGTCAAGTTTGTCAGAGCTTAGAAAGAGCTGTGCCTCTCCAGGAAGTAATGAATGACCTGTTATTAATGTGATCAACATTAATATTTTTTGGACATAATATAGTTCGTTGTGTTAAAAGGGGTATTTGGTGTAATGAGATTGCTGTTCCAAATATCTCTGTAACTAAGTCGTCGCAGATAAAGGGTTGAGGAATTGTAATAATATCTGGGTGAAGTTCATCTGTATTGGTGAGTGTACCATCTCCCAGTTGTAATAACCAATTGTTATATTCAGGATCTGGAGAGCGCATGTTTTGTACCAACTGTATCTTTTGAAGCAATGCCAATTGTCCTGCGTATTTAAAGGTGGACCTGAACAATAGCTGAGCGCATGGCATGTGGAACAATAGCTAAGCACTGTCTAAAATCTCCTCCTAATAAAAGTACCTTTCCTCCAAAGGGAATATTATTATTCATCAGTGTTTGTAGAAGTTTATCAATGGTGTTGAGTAAGTGACTGGGATGCCATTAGATGCAAAAGCAATGAACTATTGTAGGATGTAATGCAGTTCATAAAGTTTTTACTTTCAGGTACTTCGTTAGTTAGAAGCTTCTGTAGATATGCAGGATATGAATGTAAAGGAGGCAGTCTAATTTGACCCTTATGACAACAACGTGTAAATTCATTACTTGTATTGCCAGTTGTTTCTTCAGGGAAGTTAAGTGAATGACAATGATTGCAAATGACATTCATTAATCCCAATGAATTTTTATGAATAGTGGACTTATTATTGAACGCGTTGTCAGCTAACTGGCGCAATCGTTTAGCAGGTGTCTGTTGTTGATGTCCTTGACGTGTATCTTTTGTCTGTGCCGTTTGAGAGGCGCGTCGTTGTATGTGCAGGATTTGGGACGTGCTATTCTGGAGCTGTAATCGATTTGCCTGTGCTGTGTGAGAAGCCCGTTGCAGTTTACGGCGTTCATTGTTTGTATTGAGTCTTGTCCGTTTTTGTATGTCGGTTAGTCGAGCTTTCTCTTTTTGGAGCCTTGCCTGCTTGTTTTCCGGCATTTCAGATGCGCGTTGTAGACGTCTGCGTTATTTATTTTGTACCTTCGCTGCCGTTTTTGTATCTGTGAGACTCGAGGTGTTTCGTTTTGAACCCTTGCCTGTTTCGATGTAGCACTTTGAGACGCACGCTGCATGCGTCTACGTTCATTGTGTCTGTCCATCTGCGCTCGTTTCTGTAACTGTGTTAGTTGAGCTTTGCGTTTTTGGAGCCGAGACATTTTTTCTTCCGGGGTTTCAGAAGCGCGTTGTAGGCGCCGACGTGTATTGTTTTTTTTTATGCGGGTTCGTGTGTTTGGTCCCATCACTCGAGCCGTATCGTTTTGTACCCGTGATCGTGAATTCATGACTTGTTTGTTCTTCAGCATTAGAAATATGGATAAGTAATAAGGAGGATCGCACTCACTGTTAATATGGAGCCTTTTCTGTGGTTGAACGGTTAATAGTGCATCAGTATAATGAGATCGACCTATGCTGCATAATTTGAACGTGTTTAGATGATGTATGTTTAATACGGACGGTTTGTTCAGTAATGGGGCTTTGTGTCTCATTTCTTATTTATGTTAGTGTGGTCGTGGGTCTGAATCCTCCTTTTTGTGTATGTTTCGTGTGCTATGTCCGTAGTCTGTCCCATTTCGTGTCCAATGGGTTTGTGTGGCGCTCGCGTCTGACTTCTTTTTTTTTGTGTGCTAGGGGCGCGTTGCCTCACTTTTTTTATCTGTTAGTGGAGGGGGTGTTTGTGTGTCGTGGGTCTGAATCCTCTTTTTTGTGTGCGTAGCGTTTCGTGTGCTATGTGGCGCTTGCGTCTGACTCCTTTCTTTTTGGTGTTCTAGGGGTGCGTCGCCTCATTTCTCATTTCAGTTACTGGAGGGGGGCTTTGTGTGTCGTGGGTCTCAATCCTCTTCTTTGTGTGTGTTCCGTTTCGTGTGCCATGGGCTTCGTGCTGCGCTGTGTGCGGCGCCGGCGTCTGACTCCTTTTTTCTGTGTGCTATGGGCGCGGCGCCTCATTTCTTATTTTACATTGCTTTCCATCCGGTTTCCATTGCTTGGAAGGGGGGTTTTGTAGGGGCGCCTGCGCAGTACGTCTTTTGCGTCCACGGCCCATGTCCGGATGTCCCTGCGTCCATCTGGTTTACCATTCTCGTTTAGTAATATGGATAATCTGCCTTCTTAAAGATTCCTTCAGAGTTTCTTGGTTAGTTGTACTGTACATATAATCAATTACTTGTGTTTTATTAAATTGCAAGACCTCCCCCCAGATCAATTTGCCTGGTACTTTATAATTTTTTTCTGTTATTTCAAAACTGCTAATTTAAGACAATTTTCCACATCAGGGGCTTCTCAGAAATGTTGCAATTTCTACAAATGGAGCTGTGTGCTTTGCCCCTGTAGCACACCAAGTTAACCTAACATCTCAGCACTTGAGGTAATGTCTGACACACCTCTGACAGTCATGCATAATCAACACAAAGAATGTGCCTAATTTTTAAAATTATAAATCAGGATTTATTGGTTTCTGAAATCTATAATTAACTTTAACCACAACATGAAAAGCACAGATCTGACAAAATACTTGGCTTAGCAATTTCAATAATGTTAACAAAGTAAATCAAAAACAATAACACCTTTCTCAAGATCAGCAATGAAAAAATATGTTCAGATTACCAAAGCAAATAAATATGTGTGCAAAATAAATAAGTACATCTGTACTTTATAAAAAGTAACATTATGAAATGATTTTAATCTATAAAATCTGTGTTTAATATAAACTTCATTGCAGCTTGATATTCACTAATACTGTTTAAGGATAGATGGATTAGAAGGCAGGTATGATACACAGGAAAAATACCAGTTTTAGAATTTTTCAACAGTACCTATTTTTTAGTGCTAAATTATTTTAGGGAATAATTAAAAAGAAAATATGTAATACATAGGGGAAAACGGGTTCCAAGCAATGTTGCCACTTTAATGCCAGTACTCATGCTGAATGCCTAAAATTGTCCAGAAGAAATGTGTTGAGGTTCTACTATACTGTACTTAACTTGCAATGCATCCTTGGCATTAACACTAGAATCCACGCTGATGGAGAGGTGTGAAGGGATTTAAGGTGGGCTGGGATTACGAGTTTTTTCGAGGCTTCAGGGATTTTAGTGTTAAACACGTATTAATTTTTGGACAAAGACCATTTTAAGTGATCAAACAGAAACGAAAGCAAAGAACCAAATTCCAAACTAAAAGGGACCAAAATGTAACTGAACCATTCCATATTATTGCACTCACCTGAAAATGTTTTTGGATTACCATAGGGGTGTCTAAGAATGGAAACCTGAGTAAAAAGTTCTTTTAAATGATACAAAAGCTTGCTTAGCTTTGGGAGTCCAGCAAATATTTGTAGTAGATTTCTTAGGAACTGAAATTTTAACTGAAATTTTTGATGAAGTGAAGTAACAGTTAGTAAAACCAGCTCCCCAAACCTGACACAAAAAGACGCAGACAAATTCCAGCACAACACTGGATTTTATTTGGCAGTGGGAAACTCTTCCCAATCATTTCCTACCTGCACTGCACAGTTCATAATCACAATAATAAAAATAAAGCTCTCAGCACTTTGTCTTCTTATCTTCTCTTTGCCTCTGTCGTTCCACTTCCACTCCTCCCCCATCAAGTTTTGTCCATCTTCCTCTCAACTCTGCCTCCTTAAGCAGTGGCAGGCAGCTCCTTTTAAGCAATGTCCGGAAGTAGTTCTGGTGTCCTGACGGCTTGGCCGGGGTGCACTTCCGGGCAAGGATGGTGCCCCACAAAGTAGGGCTCCCCAGTCCCCGCAGCACCGCCTGGCAACACCCACAACACCAAACAGGGCTGAGTCAAAGAACTCCAATTACCATGATACTCTGTGGGAAACAGTGGCGATGCCGCAACCCAGGGGGGTTGCCATCTAATGCTCCAGGGCAGATAATGCCCTATGCAAACTCTCTCCTCAGGTCCGTCCATTTTCTGGGTGTCCCAGCAATCCCTTACACTGTTTAAGACTTTTTGGAAAATTAAAATCCAAAACTGAAGTTACCTTTGCTTTGTCAATATTAATACTGTACTTGATTGTGAAATTTTATAACTTCAAGGAAAATTAAAGCCTTATGCAATTCACATTTCTCTAATTTTATAGATTATTTATGCAGGGCACAAAACTACCTTCTTTTGAGTTATTTTATATGACTTTCTAAGGATTTCAAAAAAATAATTATGACATAAATGTAGACCAACAAATAGACCTCAAAATGTTGTGAGTGATATTGCTTACAAAGCTCTGAAAGTGCACTGTGAACCTGTAGAAGCTGGTGAACAAAGATGAACACAGACAGTCTTTCCATAAATCTCTGAATATAGTGAGAAGTCAAGCAAAATGACACCTTTTAGCCAATAAAAGGTGTAATTTTGCTTAAATTCTCACTACATTCATAATGGCTAACATGGTATAACACCCTAGTACTACATAAACCTCTAAGAAAGTAAAAACATTTTACATTTTACCTTCTAGACAACAGTTAAGATGTGTTGTGCTTACTTCAGGTCATTGGTAATTAAGTCACTCGAAGAAATTTTAAAGTTACTGTCCTCTCCACCATCTCCACCTGATTCAGATGGGAGTGTGGCCTGTTTTCTGCTTCCTTAAGCCTTTGACCATCTCTTTGGTTTTGTTGATAATAAGGGTTAAGGTACTGTCCTGATAAAAATGTGGCAGAAGGCAAATCTCTTCCCTGTAAGCCATCTAATCATTGTTGGTGATCAGACTTTTTTTTTTGTTGTTGTTGTTGTTGTTGGCAAAATTGTGAAAACTACTTTTATTAAATATGACTTGTATAGGTATATTACAAAAAAATAAACAATATGACAGCTTGTAATTTATAAAATATTATTTTCTTTTATGCTATATATATCAGGGGACCACCATGGCTGCAGGTTTTCATTCTAACCCTTTTCTTAATGAGTGACCTATTTTTGCTGCTAATTAACTTCTTTGGAACTCATTTTAATTGACTTGTTCTTAAAGACTCAGACCCCTAAATTGTTTCTTTTTCCTTAATTAGCAACCAAACAATAATGAGATACAAAATAAGCCAAAACAACTGGTGTCCATCATACAGTATCTGAAAATAAAGAAAGATGATGGATCTCAGGAATGTTGATCTGCTCAGTTCCCCAAAAACATTTTAACAGTCCTCTTAGAAAGAGAAAATCAACAATTTCAGAAATGTCTACTAATGCACCATGAGAGCAGCAACAAGCCATGCAATTAAAGAACGGGTTTAATTAACAACAAGAATTGGCACCTCATTAAACAACTGCTTGGAGTGAAATTGGTTGGAGTTTGAGGCCCTGACTTAGTTGGTCTTCTGTTGGCTCCCTCACTTCACATTTCATTTCTGTTTGGGTGCCAAGTAAGGAAAGAAATGAAGCAATTCAGAGGAACGATGAAGAAATTCAGGGGAACAAATCTTAAAAAAGCAATTCAATTAAAATGAAATCACAAGAAGTTAATTAGCAGCACAAGCTGGGCACTCATTAAAAAAAGAGTTGTAATGAAAACCTGAAGTCTCGGTGGTCCTCCAAGACCGGAGTTGGCGACCCCTGATATATATCTTTCTACATATTTTATTAGTGAAAGTAAGTATTTAAGGAAATTTTATTTATTTTTGTATTTTATGGTCACTGAACAATAAGTCTACAGAATTTCATTTTGTTAATAAAAAATGAACAGTTAACACCTGTAGTCTATAGTTTAATTATAAAAAATACACTGTAATATTGGACATAAGACTTCTATGTGTCTGGCTATGTAGCAGATTAGTGTATAAAAGTTTTTTAAAGGAATAAAGAAAAAAAACAGAATTGGCCAATCAAGTAACATGAACTCGGTGATCAGTATCGGCCTTAAAAAACCTGACAGGAGCATCCCTGGCTAAAATAACTTTATCTGAAGATCTTAGCTGTCATAAGAATTTATACAGTGAGACCAACCCAGAAAGATACTCACTGTGTTCAGTTTCAGAGTTTACCTAATGCAGGACTACTATTAGATATAATAACCTTATACATTTCATGGCAGGAATACTAAATAGAGAGATGGAGTTCCCAAAAAGAGAGCTAATGAAATAATTTCTAAAATCTTTGTAGTAAAGTGACTGTTAAAGCCCAAAACACTTTGGAGAAAAAACCACAATCTCCTATAATCCAAAAATGAAGTAAATAATAATCAGTCAGGAATTCAAAGGTGAAAATAGTAATGTCAAACAATTTTGTAAAACTATAGAAAACATCCATCCATCCATCCATCCATTATCCAACCTGCTCTATCCTAACTACTGCTGGAGCCAATCCCAGCCAACACAGGGCGCAAGGCAGGAAACAAACCCTGTGCAGGGTGCCAGCCCACCACAGCTATAGAAAACATGTCTTATAATATAACCTATAGAGTAGCTGCATTTATTACATCCATCTCTAATATAAGACTTTCTCAGCTCTGTAGTCTAGCAGGCAGCATTTATCTTCAGACAAAAAACAGTAAATGTCTATTATTTAGAGCTACCTATATAAGCTATGCAGTACAGAAGAATTTGACATTAGTTTTAAGTAATGAATCCACTGACATTGTCCATGATGAGTCTGACACTAGTTTATAGTAAGAAATTTGTTTACTGTGCCCAAAAGCAATAAATCAAATGTCACTTTTTCCCAAATACTGTATGAGTGTGGCCAGTTGGGTGTGAAGGTGAGCTGCCTGAGCACACATGAAATGAAATGACAACTACTAGCTGTCGTGTATTTGATATATCAAGCATGGGAAACTGACACTGTCTGAAGACTGACCAATAATTGGAACTCACTCCAAGCATATAGTACACTGAACATTGAATTTTTGTACTTTGCTAAATGGTGTTTCCCAATTTCAAAGAGTGAAAGAATGTACATCCACTCATTTATTCTTAGTGTACTTTAGGGATTCTTCTCTGTTAATCTCAGTGTTGAGGATATTATAAGGCTGATACTTATACCACATAAATATCAGTTGTTCTTTTCTGACACTTTTTACATTTTTTTTTTTATTTTCAGACTGAATCTTGGTGTCCTGAAAACATATTCGGTTCTAAAGATTTAGCTTGCATTATGCTGACAAGACTAATTTACCCATTTAATACCAGGCTTGCACAGGCACTGCACTTGCATTCTCTTCCTATGTACTCATACTAATTTAAAGTAGTAGCAAAAGCTATAAGCTGCTAAAACCAAGATGAACACTGAACATCTCTCTCTGTCTCTCCCCCTCTTGCTGTTTTTTTTTTTTTTTTAATTAAGGTCAAAGACGGATTGGAATAGCAAGTATAACAGCCCTGGAGCATTGAAGCAACATGCATGAACAGGCTGAAGACACTAAAAACTCTGTGTGAATAATTTGTTAGCAGCAGGAAATCAGGAATCAGCACCAAATGGCAAAAATGTGTTGATGAAGAGACATAGCTATGTAGCCCATAATCTGGAAATTCTATGTTTCCAAAGAAAACTGGTAAAATTAAATATGTTACCAGATATTACAGTATGAAAAACATTTTTGTGGTTTTACAGTCCAATATTTTAAAAAAAAACCTTGCTGAGTGACTATTAGTTAATTCATGGTCAATACATAAAGATTTCAAATGTTTAAAAATGGAAAGGAGGGACTTGAGACCAAATAGGTACATTTTTATTACAATGTGGTGAGACAATATGCTTCATAGTCTACATTTTCTGGATATATTTGGACATAAATAATGAAGGAAAAAATATTCATTAAGAAATAAAAAAAAAAATAAAATAAAATGTTGACTCTAATTCAAAGCCAGGAACATTTTAACTCTAGGAAACCACTGCCAAAACCTTTTAGACAAATTGTTATTTGTCATGTACAAAGCCCCTAATCATCTTTTTTGAGTCCAAATGCAGTAAATAAAATATCCATTATGTAATGATCCACACAAAAATGAGCGGTCATTTTAATATGCGGAAAATATTTAGTGACTCATTTTACTTACAAAAATACAGAAACATGAAATACTTTAGCCTAAAAACTGCTATATAACAAGTTAGTTCATTCTCTTAATATATCTTGTAAAATTTTAGTTCAAGGAAAGAAAGAAAGAAAGAAAGAAAGAAAGAAAGAAAGAAAGAAAGAAAGAAAGAAAGAAAGAAAGAAAGAAAGAAAGAAAGAAAGAAAGAAAGAAAGAATTAACTTAGCAGTGTGCCAAAGCTCCACAATTTACCAGTCATTTAGAACTGGGACAGGACACCTGAGACTGAGAGGAATGTGACCTAGTATTCTATTATTAGATTTTTTTATTATTATTCTAAAATGGAAGAGTATGAGTAAATTCTGAAAATGCAGGGAGGGCAAGTCCAATTTATTTTGCTGTACCAGCTGCTCCCAGAGCTCAGAGAAAGTCATAAAACTAATTAACAAGATATCCTGAAGCACCTTGACCAGTATTGATAGTTTGGTCTCCAGGGCATTAAGATTGTAAAACTCTGGGCCTGTCAATTCAATCAATTACAGCATAAAAAGCATGCACTTACCTTCACCTACAATCCCAAGGACCTCAAATTTATTCATCACATTACCAATGTCAGGAATCTTCATGAATACAAATTCCAGCTACAATAACGTCCACAAGCACAGCTCAGTGTTGGGTGTTAGGAACGTAGTAACCAGGGCCCAGTTGCCTTTGAAAAAATCACTTTGACTGCTTGGAGTGTCTTCATACTTAACTGTTCTTAGTGACTAGATCTTAAATGATTCTACCTAAAACAGACAAAAACACAAGAATTATATGTACTCGATAGTTTTCACAAATATATTAGTAAGGGTACACAATTATTAGACCATCACATAAGAGTAACAGCACAATACACCACACTCACTAGGCTCAGGTTGGTACACTATTACAAAAGATGCAGTACAAAAATGTACAGTAATAGGATTCATTAAGTGTTCATAAGAGTGACAGCAAACATATTAAAGAAGATTAAATAATCAGGTTAATTAATTGCAAACACTGTTTGAGAAACACTGCGGTGGGTTGGCACCCTGCCCGGGATTGGTTCCTGCCTTGTGCCCTGTGTTGGCTGGGATTGGCTCCAGCAGACCCCCGTGACCCTGTGTTTGGATTCAGCGGGTTGGAAAATGGATGGATGGATGAGAAGCAAGAACACTAGAATCAAAGTCTCAGAACCAAATGTTTAAGAATGGATACCATTTGCAAAACTTTACCTCATACAATAAAAAGATTAAGGAATATCTGACACAGACCTTTGATCATTCCAGATTTGAGTTATTCACAATTTATAAGCAGAAATAATTGTCACTAATTTACAGTACATCCCAACTGGTTATCTTCTTTTACCAAAACTAGATTAATATCATATAACTCAAATTAATTACAGATGTACTTTTACTATTGCCATGACATGATTAATTGCATGGAGCTTGACTGGCTGAAGCTTATATAAATAAACTGTCAACACATATATAAACGTAAGTATAAGAATAATAATGTTTCCCCAACAGCCCACATTATTCAGTTTAACAAAATAATTAAAGACACAGTTATCAAAGTAATCTGTCAATTTATGATGATACGTTAATCTTCTTATATAATACGTTACCGTGTCTGTCCGTTTGTTTGTCCAGAATTTTAAATCACCTGTAGCTCGCAAACCGTTTGAACTTTTGACCTGAAATTTGGTACACATATACTACGTGAAGTCCACTATCTGCTTTCGGGGTGATGATTGACCTCCAATGTTATTCCTCTTTTTATTTTTATTTTATTTTATTGTAGAATCAACCCTCGGCGCATGCATACGGGCACCGTTCTCATTCCCTACCACCTTCGCTGTCACTTCCCCTACCTCTTCATATCTTAAATCATTCTTGAGGCAGATTGAAGACTTACAGTAAGTGCCAGCTTAAGTGAAAAATTAAGGAAAATGTACTTAGTAATTGCAACACAAACACTGACTTAATCAGTTTTAACGTGAGAAGATGCCTACGAAAGAAGATAAGAAGCGGGCTGCTAGGGTGGAGAAAAGAACAGCTGCTCAGGAAGCAGTAAGCGCATCAACCTCTGAGCAAATGAATGCTAAATGTGCAGAGAAAGAGTCTGAAAACTATGAATGCTCAAGTCAAGTGTATTGCGCAGTGTGCCGTTACTGGTATACTTATCAAACCTAATAGACACACAAACTACCATAAAGAAGGACAGTAAACAAAGGATGGATACGGTGGAGCAGGTCAGATAATATTGTTTGGGGTCTTATTTGTCAATCTCTTAAGAGTAGAATGAATACAGTGGGAGAAACGGCATCCCAAAAGCAAGTAAGAATATCACTGTACAAATTCCAATGATTTTGAAGTTGAACTTGATTTTAGAAGCAGTGCACTCCACTCTAGGTCATTTTTATCCTCAGCAGAGATACTAGAATATGACACAGTGGGAAGAAGGTCAAAACGTTTTCAAAAGCTGATCTGTAGAGAAGGATCGTTGATTTATGTGGTACTCTTAACTTTTTTTATTGCCCCAGACAGAACAGACCCTAGAGAATTTTGCTGATGTAAAAAGTTAGTGTTCTTAAAACCTTTTTAAAAGTTCACCACTAGTTCTTTTGTTACATGAAAAGTCAATATAATTTTATTTAGAACTCCCTGGATAGAAATAAAGCCAAAGAAGATTAAAAAAATTAGAAAACAAAATAAATTAATAATCAGAAAGGTACAGACTATAAGAGCCAAAAGTATAAGACACAACAGGCACAAAAAAGCCCTCTAGGCGCCTTGGGCCTGCCTATACAGAGGTGTTCCTAATTGTTGCATTGCCTACTTTAACAGAACTTCTTCTAAGGTCTTTTTCCACTCATATCTTCAACCCTCTCACTATTCTTGAACTTTCTTGCACGCATCAATCAAGTCCATCTTTCTCACTCCACTCCCAACTCCAGGCTCACTAGAGTTACATCCAAATGGCACTTTCGGTTTCAGCCAGATACTTCTTCTGAGGCAATTTTTTCCCACGATTTCTTGGGTTAAGACTGTTTTTTGAAGCTCCTCACACAGTCCAGCAAGACCTCCTACTAGTGGTGCAAGGTGTCTCTGCAGTCTTGAACCTTAGCACTTATTTAAAGGGCTAGACTAAATGCAAGATATCTATCCTCCTAGAAAAGCAGTAATGAATCATAAATTACATAAAGAACCCTCAGGTTGCCTCCTGCTAGACTGAGGAACTTTTGTCAGTAGGTCTGTAGCTTCCCATTGCTCTTAGCCTTCTTTTTTGACCTAGAAATAATTAACTCCTGAGGTCCCACTACCGCCCGCTTGAGGTACTACTTTATTCAACAGTAAGTCAACCAAACTTGTCTCAGCTGTCATCTGGCATCCTGGAGGAATGTGCTTCTTCTCTAAACAGGACACATACTGTACCTCCCTTATTCTTACAGCAACACATAACCTGAAACTTTTTACTCCAGAATAATTACTGAGATGCCAATGTAAGCTCCACCAGCTCATGTTCTGAGTAGTGTAAAATCACCTGTTTAAAACTATTTTTTTACTATATTTCTAAACAAAAATTCATAGTCTATGATGATACACTTCAGATTTCCTTTTTTTCTTATAAAAAGTAGTGAAAACCTGCAGCCCCATAGGATACCCACAGAGTTGTGTTAACAAAATTATCTTTGAGAATTACCACTTGTTTCCCATCAGTTACCAAAACCAACAGAAAATAACACAAGCATACTGACTGTCACATTCAAATCACATATCATAGTTGCTAACAGTTTTATGGTCTGGACAACAATGTTTTTTGAACATTTGCATAAAATGCAAAAGCACCTATTATCATTGGCATGTATATATATGTGTGTCTGTCCATGTGTTCCTCTATTAATTTGTCAGCATCAAACAACTCTGCTTCCAGTGGACTGATTCCACTTGACATTTGGAACACTTATTCGTCAAGACAAATTCAGTTTTTGTTGCAGTTTCTTGAATAGAGTGCATGGTACACATTCTTGAACCTTCCAAAACCTTCCTTTTAAAAGCATTGCCAAATTTTCAAAATTATTTGTCTTAAAGCACAAAAATATTTTGTGTTACCTCAACCACTGATCAATTAATTCTTTCAAATTTACCTCATGGGAGGTTATTACAACTTCCATATTGCCATTTTCAAATGTCTGACAGACATGATTAACATTAAAAAAAATCCTCAGTACAAGTTATTGAAATGCCAGCAGAGTTGTGCTTGAGGCTGGGAAGAAGCTGCACACACATGCAAGTACTCTCCAACATACAGTTGTTTTTAATGTTCCATAAAGTACTATTCTTCTTTCAAAAAATGTAGGTTTAAGAATTATTAACTACAGTTACCTACATTATAGACCCTCCACCACTAAAAACTAATTCTAGTACATCAATTGATGAAATTTACTGTATATGTCACTTGAACTGGAATCTGCTGTCTAAGAAAACTATTTCAGCCACCCAAGCCTATTGAGCTTCATTTTTAACTACAGTACATGATATTTCAAAATGCTATTTTAAAAGGTGTGCTGTATGTATTATACTAAAAGCTCCTACTTTCAAAAAAATTAACTAACTCCCCAAATATGCCTGAATGGCTTCATTTTCTAATTCACGGGCTCAAGGAGAAAATGTTTAATTACAAAATGTGCTATTGGACAACAAATATCTTAAAATATTCAAGCTTCACCCGTTAGTATTTGTTCCAGCCACCTTAGTCTTGACAACTTTTCTCCAGTTTAGTCAAGTTTCTAGAAAACCTGGGTCTATACTAAAATGGAAAAATCTAATATTGTAGTTTTCACTTTAAAGGTTTCTGTTCAGACTAGCATTTTCAGATTGTTTGATAAAAGTTTGTTATTTCCACTGAAATGTCAAAAATGTATAATCTTGCCTATTGGGCACGTAAGGTTTATTAACCAAGTATGCAGTGTGACAGATAGTGGCTTTGTCCACCTCTTGAACCCTCAGGTACCACTCTGAACACGAGGTAAAAGTTCAACAATATTTTATTTTTCTACTGTTATACAGTGCACCAAGCACTCTCCCTACCACACTATTCATAAATCACAATTCTCTCTACAATCACCAATCCTCCTCGCCCAGACACTTTGCCACCCTACCTCCCAGCTCAGCTCAGTGTACTGGGCTTCCCAGAGTCCTTTTATACACCCTGACCCGGAGGTGTTCCCATTCAACAGTCCACAGTTCCTTTTCCCTTCTGGGTCAGGGTAAACAGTCCTTTTCTTCAACCCGGGAGCACGTCGTTTCTTCCTGTCACGTGACCATAATGTACTCCCGGGTTATAGGGCACATGCGAGCCTACGAGCCCCCCTACAGCGACGCCTGGTGGCCCCCAAGGTATCCAGCAGGGCTGTGTATAAAAACTACATAGTCCATGAGGCCCTGCTGGAACTCGGGGCATGTCCATGCTGCTGGGAGAGCTCCTCCTGGCGGCCTGGGGGTGAGGGCCGGAGAAATAAGCTGGCAATCCACCACAATTGCCCCCCCCCTTAGCGAAGCCAACTGGGGCGAAGCGACCAGCCCCGCGAGGGACGTCCGCCTCCAGGAGAACGCATCATCCGGACCTTGGCTACATTGTCTAGATCCCCCGGCGAACCTTGGGGGAATGGTGTATCTTCTTTCCCACCGCTCCCCTGTCCTCCGGGGACAACTTCGCCACACGTGGCCCGGTTGCCAACAGTTGTAGCACCGCCGACGTCCTCCTGGTGGCCTCTCTTCCCGAGACCTGAAACATCTCGGGAATTCGGTCAGCTCCACCTTCTCCTCTGCCAAGGAAGGGTTAACGGCCGCTTTACTGCTCTCCGCCCTTTTCTTTACCTTGTCAGGAGAGCCTCTTTTTATTTCGGGGATCTCCTGCTTTCTCTGGGGCTTGTGCACAGCGTGAGGCTCTCTGTGAAGAAGAGAGAGCCTCTTTGCTGTTTGCACACCCTTTGTCCTATGTAATTTAGGAGGCGGCGTCATTAGCACCATATCGCTCCGGGTAACCGCACTTTTTAGCTGCCCCGGTTTGATTGGCACTTCCTCAGCCCCTCCAGAAACAAGCGACAACTCCTTCATCACGCGGGTCGGGGCCTTAAGGTTCGCGTCATCCCGGAGCGGCGTCTGATATCGCCGTCCCGGTTCTATCGGACCGTTACCCGACCACTCCGCCATCACACCACGCTCGATTGTCGGAGTCACAGTGCTTTGGCAGCCGCTACTTATTAAACGCGGTGCCGGTTCACACTGCGTCCCCTTATTATATACGGCACAGATTTCACTCTCCTGCACCGCCGAATCAATCGAGGCCGGGGCTTCACGGCCTAATCGCCGTAGGTACTCTTGTAGTCCCTTCAACGGTGCTTCGGCTGCAGCTCCCAGCTCCTCCACTCGTGCTTTTAGTTCCTCCAGACCCTGGAAGAAAGTGTAAAGGGGCGCGAGACATTTCTCGAGCTCCCACAAGTTTATAAAGTTATTTATCTCGGCCATAGGCAAGGCTACTTCCTTGTTATGATCACCTGCCGACCGGGAACCAATGAGCACGTCCGCTCCTGGCACATGCTCTGCTGGGCTTAGCGAAGGCTTCTGGGACTTGGAGTCTTCTGAGGGACTGGTGGCTGCAACAAGCCGACTGAGGTCTGCCTTTTTTGCTTTAACGGCAGATCCTTCAGTCACATCCCGGCCCTCTTTACCTTTATTTAGAGTTGGCGCTGCTTCGCTCGCCGCCCCCTTCCCCTTCAGGGAGCGCAGACGCGTTGGGGAATTATTGACCTCACCGACGGCTCCAAACTGACCGTCTTCCTGGTCGCCGTCGCGCGAGGTCATGTGGACACATCCCACGAATGGGTTGACCGCTTCCAGCTTACTTCCAGCCCGACTTGCCTCCTGGGTATCGCGGCCATCTTGCCACGGTACGAGGCAGGCATCCGATTCACTGGTTACTTTCCGGAGGCAGGCCTCTGCAAAATAGGAATGATACATCCCCTGCCCTTCAGGCGTTGCCCCGGCACATACCTCCCGATTTGTCCGCGGTGTCCCTAGTTCAATTAGGGCTTTCGGCACGGCCGATTGCTGACAGCGTTCTTGCTGTTGTGCCCTTCGGGCTTGTTCAGCCTTTATCGGCTCCCGGTCCACCTCACACCCAGTCAGGTAAGCCCAGGTCAGCTCGTCGTCGGTCGCGGTCTTCATCCAGTCGGTGTGTACCTTCTTTTTTCCAGATTTTTTTCCCATAGTCTGCTTTAAATAACGGCTCGCAGCTGTAGCGCTCTTGGTCGCGGGTGGGATATTCACCTCCGCGGTTTCAAGAGGGACCTTCTTAGGGTTCTGTCCACAGTAAAATTTATTTAAATCCAGGTCCTCTGCCAAACCCGACGGCCAGAGAATCCTGCCGACTACGCCAACTGTGACAGATAGTGGCTTTGTCCACCTCTTGAACCCTCAGGTACCACTCTGAACACGAGGTAAAAGTTCAACAATATTTTATTTTTCTACTGTTATACAGTGCACCAAGCACTCTCCCTACCACACTATTCATAAATCACAATTCTCTCTACAATCACCAATCCTCCTCGCCCAGACACTTTGCCACCCTACCTCCCAGCTCAGCTCAGTGTACTGGGCTTCCCAGAGTCCTTTTATACACCCTGACCCGGAGGTGTTCCCGTTCAACAGTCCACAGTTCCTTTTCCCTTCCGGGTCAGGGTAAACAGTCCTTTTCTTCAACCCGGGAGCACGTCGTTTCTTCCTGTCACGTGACCATGACGTACTCCCAGGTTATAGGGCACATGCGAGCCTACGAGCCCCCCTACAGCAACGCCTTGTGGCCCCCAAGGTATCCAGCAGGGCTGTGTATAAAAACTACATAGTCCATGAGGTCCTGCTGGAACTCGGGGCATGTCCATGCTGCTGGGAGAGCTCCTCCTGGCGGCCTGGGGGTGAGGGCCGGAGAAATAAGCCGGCAATCCACCACAGCAGTTTATTTACAAAGCAAAACTGAAGTAAATAAAAATACTGGAAGAACCTTTAAAGTTTTCAAGCAAGTATAAAGTTGTCAAAGCCTTGGAAAATACAGACTAGGAGTCCTTCCAAAATTACTATAGCAAAAGATAATGACTATCACCACACTAAACACGAGATCACAAAGAATCATCAGAAAAAAACTGAAGTCAGTGCTTGATTACATGACAACTGCAAGCCATCGTTTTTGAAACCCACTGTTTTTCCCATCCACACTGCTATGCAAGACCGAACATTTTTTAAATTTACACACTTCAGACAACATTTTTAAAACAATATACTGTATTTTGAATAGTTGAAAACACTGTTTCAGTGTGGTTAGAAGGTCAAAATGAATAACAATATGTGGTTTCAAATTTGTCTGTGTTAGTGTGGAGCCTCTATTTTCAAATTGTGCCACATGTTCTTGATGGTGCTAAGGTCAGAATTTTAACCTTAAACTTCAATGTTGTATTTTGATACATGGGGTCACTGACTTGCTGAAAGATAAAATCATCTCTGAAATTCCAGTTATTAGTGGATAGAAACACTGAAACACTGTTCTGGTGCTACCATATTGTCAAGCAATTTTCTTAACAATTTTCCCAGTCTGATGTTGAAATAAATATTTCCACAGCAGAATCCCGACACTGCTACACTTCAAGGCAGGAATAGTGTTTCTTGTGTACAAGGGTAGTCTCATGTTTTTAGAATTATAGTGCTTTGTTTTTAATACACTCTATTCTTGTATATCTTATTTTGTTTTGCTGATAATTTGTGTGTTTATTATTCGTTGCAGCAAAGACATCACAGGATGCTTCGGTATAAATATGGCTGCAGCATAAATAGAAAGTATTCATTTAGTTGTATAAAACTTAAATCTCTAGCGACAGTCGCTTTCCCTTTTCAATTAGGCGTAGTGCTAGGTTCTTTCCAGTTTTGTGATATATTGTTGAGTTTTTGGTTTGCCCCAGTGTCTTGTTTGCTCAATATATTTTGATTTCTCTGTGATGACCTTTTGCCTGCTCCTGACTCTGCTTCTGGTTCGCATTATTATCTCCTGATCTTTTCAGTTAGCACTTGGCCTGTATTTTTGGTTAAACACACAAATAAACATAACTGAAATCTTTTAACTTGTCTCTTTTGTTTCCTGATGTCTACATTTCACATCCACCCATTATTTTTTGTTTGGTTTGGGTCCTGTCTCACCTGAATATTTTACTTGCTTATGCTATTTCAGGGATTTATGTTACATTTATAAGAAAGCCTATTCATGATCTCTTCCCTTCCAAAAAGCAAATACAATTGATAAAGGACCACCACAAACTGAATAATTTCTAATTTGATTTAAGTATTAAAATACATTGCATTCTGAATGTAATATAATTACAGTGTATAGTGTTTCTAGAGCAATGGTGTTCCATCCATTATTATTATAAAAAATTAATAAAAGCAAGGGAGATGTAAATCTTGTATGGTATTCAAAAAGTAAGCAAAAGCAGCAGTCCAGTAAAGTGTATGAAAATATGTAGTATAAAATATGACCAAGAGAAGCAGGCATTAAAGATTTTTCTCACGAGTATGGTCTAATCTGGGTATATTTTTGGCAATCAGTGTCGAGAAAGAAAGACAGAGAGAGAGAGAGAGACATCTGTGAGATGCAAAATGTTGAAAAAAATTAACCCTAATCTTGAACAAATGGAGCAACAGTGTGTTTTGTCTAATGCTTATATCCCACTGTCTGACTCACATTTTTATTTGTCAAAACTAAAACAGACATGAAACCCTAATACTGAGCTTTTTGTTAGGGTTTTTCCTATGTAACTTCAAAAAGTATAAATTTACTAAGGAACTTTTCCATATTACAATGAGTTCAAAGAAACTGGAATTTCATGAAGACTTAATGACTGATTTTGCCCATTTAAACACAAAACCTAGAGCTGTACCTTATCTAATTTATTAGAAAAGTGATTTATTATATTATAATGTGTCCAAATAAAAAGGAAATAATTATTTTAAAAAGTGCTGCTTGTAATTATATCTATACAATAAGTAAATTCTCTTTCTGGACTAAATCTTTCACTCCAGATTTATGCTAAAAAGAAAAAAAATATTATGTCACCCATTTATTTTGCCATTTACATGTTTTTCTGATTGTATGTGGTATATGGGGGATGAGTTTCTCTGAATGCCTATTATTAGTTACATATGTGCTAAATGGGAACAGGATGAGCTTTGTGTAGTGGCTTTCATTTATTAACATGTTTGACCCAGTGCAGACTTTTACACATAAAATTTGAACATCAATAACTGTCTGTCTAATGATTACTTTACAGTTTCTTCCTTTCCTTTGAGAATTTAATTGTTTATGGCTGTCCTACTTTTCCCGGCTGTTATTGTTACAGCTTTAAGACACCTTAGATAATCATTTTGAAACTTGAAATACAATAATAGCAACATAAAATGCATGTATTCATTGACGGTTTAGTAACTCACAATAGGTAGGCTGTCTTATCTTCTGGCAACATGCAGACAAACTACTCCAAAATAACATGGCTCATTAGAGACTATAAGTGCACATTAGGAAAACTATGCTATTTTCTGATCTTTAAGGAAGTCCATTAACATTTCTGTTTCATTAAGAAAATAAACATGATATTAAAAGCAAGATGAAGACAACATCTGAAGTAAAATACTCTCTTTCTGTCAGCAATGATATCCAAGTACAGAATGGAAATGGAGGGGAAGAGGCCAAGGTAGAAGCTGAAGAAGACATGTCTGGAGGTGGTGTAGGATTCTATCAAAACAATGGGTCACATAACAAAGAATGACCAAGATCATGGAGAATAGACTAAACCTGCGTAAACTCTGAAAATGACAGTTAAACTAGTCATAATAGCGATGATGATGACGATGATGATAATGACTATATTCATCTCTCTATTATAATAAAAAAATCTGGGAAGAGAGACGAGACGTGATTTTCTCAGAGAGACACTTTCACATCCCACGAGACAAGACATTGTCCCAAGAGATTTAACCACACCCGGGGCCGGAAATAAAAGACAAAGAGTAGATGACAAAGTAGAACGTTGTAAAGAATTCAAAAACTTTGGCGCGATACACATGCAGAGCAGGTTAGAGATAATGGAAGTACGAAAATTTGAAAGTCTCAAAACAATGATAGTAGCGCAAATAAAATGGAAATTATTACTCAGTGAAATAACAGAACAGCGAAAAGAGATTTATTATATTGTTCGAATTTAAACTTTAAGTCAGAGACTTGTAGATCGTCTAATTGTTGCCATCTGGGAAAAGTAGTGTTTCTTCCCAATGAAGAGTTGTATCTGTAAGAATTAAAGATTTGTTGTTTTCGTGAAAGTGAAATCCCACGAGAGAAAATTTCAAGCCCTGCGAGACAAGACTTTATGCAAAGAGATTTGGAAAAGTCCTGTCTACATCTAAAACATTTACAACCACACACACAGTTTAATCATTTCTCATTTGTGTGAATGCTACTGTCAGACACAGTTCGTTTAGAGAGAAAGAAACGATATTCACTCACGGGCAGTTATATGTTGTGTTGTCACGATGCAACTCCAAACACGGATTCAAAATTCAATGCGATATTGACGAAAAGGTAAAAGCGAAAAGAGTTCGAATATATGGACATAGGTGATATGACAGAAGTATGTAGATATTGTTTGGTTTTAAACTTTAAGTCAGAGACTTGGTGATCATCTAATTCGTGTTGCCATCAAGGAAAAGTAGTGTTTTCCCAATGAAGAGGCCTACTCATGAGAATTAAAAGTTTTGTTATTTAGTGTTATTGAAATCCACAACTGTGAGCGGTAAAGTCGTGAAGTTGTTGGCGCGTAGCACAGGCAGGAGGGTTGGCGAGCGAAGCGAGCAGGGGGTGAAGCCCCCTATTTTTTTTAAATTTTTGAGATTACAGAATAAAATAATACAACTGTCAAAATGAGATGTAAGGTCAAGTAAATGTTGCCACATTCAAAACAAATAATACTATACATGGCAGCATACCACACTCAAAAATTTGAGAATCTTCAAGATAAAGTATTAGGAACTGCACAATATAAGGTATTCAACTTCTTCCAGCTGTATCTTTACTGTATATGCATTATGAATAGATATTAGCATATAGTGTATGGAATATCAACGTAAAGGTATCAAAATAACTGCTTCCTTATTTTTTACTACAGGCTCATAATTCTCCATTATATGTGTACTTATTGTCACACATGAGTGTTTGAGTATCACCTTACGGGCTTAACACAAGCAGCTGGGACCACCCCAGGACAAGAGGGGACACTGTCATTAACAGTATTGTTTCTTCTCTCCACAGCTCTGAGAAGCTGCCCAATGAGGGCAGCTAACCCCGTCCTCAATGCCAAAAGAAAACCTGCCCCTTCTGGTTACAGCCATATAAAACAGGCCATCTCCAGAAGGAGGGTGTCAGTTTTTGACCCAAACCTACTGTAGGATGAAGCTCACAAACCAGATTCGCGTTTCAGAGCTACCTCAGCTTGGAGAGCATAGGACAAATTGCTCCTGGCAGTTTTTGAACTGTACCATCGGAAGCTTGTACTTTTTCTTTATTTGGACTGACTACATTAAACGAGGTGGCAAAGTAGGCACCTCAACTATTCGTTTGGATTCCTCCAGTTACTCAGCGTCCACATTATAATAAAGCACATAGTTGACAGTTCAGTGTCCAAATTGGTAGAAAGGGATAACAAATTTGATAATAAACTCAAATTTAAATCCACCTTTGTATATCAAGCTAAACAGCAGATTCCAAAGAAATGGAATAAAAATACATGTGAAGCAACAGTTAAGATTAAATTTCAGTTACATGATGATTATGGTGCCAAGGGCACTAACTAGGAATAAAGTAGGTACAGAAACTTGGACTGGTTAAACAATATTGGATGAGTGAGTGTTATTAGTGTTAGGATTCTGTTATGAAATGAGCCATATAAAGTAAATAACATGTCTGGAATGTCTGCATGGTATTTGTCTGTTTGAACGGTAAGCATTATGAAAGTAATCTGTCTTTCTCTTGACTGAAAGCAGGGAAAACAACAAGAATTGCTTAAAGTAAACCCTGTATTTCCAGCATATGGAATCAGGCCACAGCCTTGAACATATGGCCTTTTGCGTCATTCCACAAAGTATCAATCACACTAATAATGGATGTGGTGCTACTTACTTTTGTAGCATGTGTGTTTTCTTTATCTGTTTGCTTCATTTCTTATGTATTTAGCAAAATGTCTGAAAACAGAAGACAAAGAGCCTAGTAAAAGGTACATTAATCACTTGTCAAATATATTATAAAGGAAAAAATAGTCACTTTCTGATTTAGACATATTCAAATGTTCGGGGACAGAAAGAATTGACACTTTTTTGTGTAAAATCTATTACATCAATGAAAAATATTCCTTTTAATTGAAATTTTGAATTCACTGAAAGAAAGACATGGTGGTGAAGTGGTTAGCACTTCCACCTCACTGGGTCGAATCCCAGCCACCCAACAACTGTGTGTACAGTAGTTTGTAAAATAAATTCTCCTTATTTCAGCACGGAATTTCTTCCAACAACCCACAGATGGAAATTTAGGATTACTGGATACTGTGAAGTGCCCCAGTGTGGATGAATAAGTGTGCCAAGTTCAGAATTACTTAAGTGTGCCAAGTTCAGAATTACTATCTGCTGTGTGCCCAAAGATGCTGAACACTATGCCGAAAAAGAAGAACAAAAATGAATGGATTGAATTATTCATTAGCTCAAAACAAAAACATTTCCTACTATATGGATATGTGGTTAGTTGGTATCCTTTAAATATGTGGATACAGCTTTGTGCAGATTTAAAAGTAAGAGTGGTCATCTTAATCATTTTGTATTGTCACCTCCATTAAAATCACCTCCAAGTTAAAGCTTTAGAATGTTAAGGTTATTACAAGGTTTACTCATTCATCAATTTAATGAATACAACCATTTGGAAACTTCCTTATTCTAATTTACAGTTTATGTTGTCTACCCCATAAGCACGGGTTGCAAAGCAGGAACCATCCTTTGATAGAGCACCATTCATTCACAAGGCATACACACTCACACTCTTAGACTCCCTTCTACAGTGCAGATTAAAAGACACCAATCAAACTAAGCAAGCCATCTTGAGGAAATGCCACTGTGCTGGCTGTCCACGATCTTCACTTAATTATATAAAAAAACATATGTTCGACTCTTTACTATTACAAGGCATTATTCTGGAAATTACTCAAAATATGTATGTACTATATGGCAAAGAGGAAAGAAACTTTAAATCCCAAATGGAAATTCCACAAGGTACTAGTAAAATTAGTTTATGATATTGCAAATATGTGCCAATAATTTTATAGTCCAATGGAATAAAAAAAATTCTGGTATAAATATGTTACATACTTGGTTTATACCCAGTATAATTTATCACCTTGATAAAATCATTTTTACTGGCAAGCATAACAGTGGTAGCATTATAATACCCATCATAAAAGGCTGAAAATCTAGCTGGATTTTAAAATCATCAAGGGCAATAAACTACAGCTTGGGAAAGATCTAAAACTAGGACAAAAGCTTATCTTTCTGCAAATGCATTACTCAAAGAACAAGCCAAGCCACAATGGACTGCCAAAATAAGAAGACAATTCATCTCCTTGAAGAGGCTCACTCATTTAACCAAGTGGAAAACACACAAGAAGGCTTCACATCTGTTATCTATCAATAATACCAACCAAGAATGGCATAGCTACTTGCAAGTATGCTATGAAAAAGATAGAAATGTAAACCATACGGGTGTAGAAAGATTTTACAAACCCATACAAACTATTTTGCAGTTCACTCAATTTGCATTGAATTGTTTAATATTTGCAGTACAGTATATGTCTGAGAAAAATTAAATATTACAGCATAAACAGATAAAATGGATATTGAATAAGTAATAAATAGCCTCATGTAATCCTAAAACCAATTCAGTCTAACACAGGGATCTAGAGGATAGAAACTATGCTGACAGCACAAGGCACAAGGCAGAAAACAACCCTAAATGGGCATCAGTCTATCACAGGCCCAACTCACACACATCCACACTCAGACTAACTCCGTGGCCAATTTAGAGTCACAACTAACTTACAGCACAAGTCTTTGGTGATTGGGGAGGAAATCCATAGAACCCTAAGGAAATTCTACTTAAATACCAGGAAAACATGAAAACGTTACATCAAGGAGTTCACAGCCTATAAATCAAATCCAGGATGCCTTCTGTGCTACAAGGCTACAAAGCTACAAACACATTTTTGCATGCATTTTTATATTTATTTTAACATACAAAACAAGGACGGGGGATGGAAACTTCTTTGAGTGCCATGCGCCATGTGTTATGAGCTAAAGAGTTGCTAAGATTGAAAATCTGAAAAATCTCAAAAATGCCCACTAGTAGGGAAATACCATCAAAACCCAGCTATTTACAAAAAAAGAAACAAAGAATCTTTATACATAAAAAGCTCTGTTTAACAAAAATAAGCTCAGAGGAACATAAAGGCACAGAAGGCAATGCCCTCAAAATTAGCATACCAGAGGCAAACAATGTCCAAATACACAATTCAGAAAGTGAAGTTAAAAAACAAAGCAAGGGTTCAAAATATCCAGAAATCACAAGAAGCACAGAATAAACTCAACAGAGTTTATTACCACACCACAAGCACATTAAATGAATTGCAAGCGACTGTGGGTTTTCTTCAGACTTTATAGAACTGAGGGCATTCCCCTGCAGTGATGGCCAGGTGACCCTGCCTCTTGAGGAACCACCCGCAAAACATAAGAAACATAGCAGAATACACATTGACATATCAGAACTAAATAATCCACACTGGTAACATAAAACATGAACAAAGCAGACAAATTTGAGATATTTGAACCTCAGCCTCGGGAGGAACGCTGGACATGAAATGATTCGGCAGGCATGAGGGACCAGAGTGTTAAAGCTCCTAGTTAGACACTGTTTAATTTATTGCTTCAAAAACTATTATCTTAAATTTAAAAAAAGTGTTACCACACCCTGGCATTTATGAACTCCATAACCACTGAAACCTGAACATGCTACAGCAGCAGCATAATCACTAAGCTGCACAACCTCGGACCTTTTAAATTGAGACCCTCCATAACCTTGCATTCTGATGACACCTGGACAAGACAACAGCCAGCATACCATGAGTGTCTCAGCTAACAGACACAGAGTATTACAAAAAAATTCACCTTCCCATTATCCAATGATGGTCTCCTGGCAGTGCCTATTGTGTAAAGGACACAGAAATGATCTTTAATTAATTTCATAAGTATTATTTGTTTTGTCATTGGTTTATGTTGTTGTTTTCATTAGTCTGGTAACTAATGCAGCCCTGAAGCAGCACTGTAAGCAGAATAACCTTTCTACAATTCATTTTGCAGCATCACACTTGGTTCATTCATAGAGCTAATGAACCCTAGTGTACACAGATACAGCATAAAATCTTTTTTTTTCTGCTTACTACCATTTACAAAACTGAGATGGGCTGGTGTCCTATCCAGAGCTGTTTACTACCTTGTAACTGAAGCTTTTGGGATAGGTTTCTCCTCCTCGCAATCCTGAAATAGACTATGCAGGTCTGTGATTGTTATATTATGTTATGTTACCATTCACAGTAATCATTATCCTAAGATGATTTACAAAGCACAACACAAAGCAAAATAAAATGTAAAGAGGGCGGCACAGTGGCACAGTGGTAGCACTGCTGCCTCGCAGTAAGGAGACCCGGGTTCGCTTCCCGGGTGCTCCCAGCGTGGAGTTTGCATGTTCTCCCCATGTCTGCGTGGGTTTCCTCCGGGTGCTCTGGTTTCCTCCCACAGTCCAAAGACATGCAGGTTAGGTGCTGTTATGGTGTATAAAATCTGTACATTTTGGTTTCCATTATATTTTGTTCGAGACAAGACAACAGATGAACTAAGACAGATCAAAGCAGGTTTTGTCACACCTCACTTTCAAACAGCTGTTTCCTACATTGAAAGGAAGACATTCTGGGGCTCAATTATTTTACAACCCGGGAAAGGATGCTCTGCTGACACCCCAGGCTATTGATTATTTTATGGATGGACATCTGGGATTTATGGCCTGGGAAAGGGAAACAGGCAATATCAAAGAACTTTATTATCTGGGAAAGAGTTTGAGCAAAATTCATCAATCACATTGACAGCCAGCCAATCAGGTTCATGTGTTGTGTAACCAAGGCATGATATTTCATAATAAATATGCCTTGGTCTGGAAGAGGAGCATAGGGAGGAGCAGGAGAAGGAGAACAGGAGGAGGAAGGAGAAGAAGCAAAGAGAAGGATGAGAAGAAGAGGAACAGACCAAGACGGCATTGGTCGTCAGAAAGGCATCATGAACATCCATTGCTAAATCAAACGCCTCCCTGGGACATTCATCCTTGTCATTTCAACTTTTTCGTAAGCTTTTCCTAAAGACTATATATATTCAGACTTTCCTATCAGTATTTATTTTCTATTCTTTGTTCCAGTGGTATTATTATTATTCTTGTAATAAATACCATGCTGCTTTTAACTTTCTATGCTTTGTTTTAATGTCTAGAGTGATTGAATTAATAAGTTAGATTTCTTTGAGCACCTGGGGTAGCCAGATTTTTGCCATTATTTCTGTGCTGCGAGGTTTATAAGGCTGAGAGTGAGGAGCGCCACTCAAAAGAAGGGACAGTATGAGAAGAAGGTATTCTTGGCTGATAAATGGCTTATAGTCAAGGATACTGAGTCTTTGTATGTTTTAATATTTTCTTGGAGACCAAAAGTAACATTTAGGTCTGAGGTCTATTTAAAACATCATATGTTGTCCGTGCCGATAATAAGTAAGTCTCTTGAAGTGCTGAGTGACAGGCTGATGTGTGGTATAAAGTGCAAAGGGTTAATCAGCGTGTGTGTGTCATTCATAGGGCACTGTTGTGGTTAGGGTCTGTGTGTGTGTGTTTATGTGTGTGTGTGTTCATTTTAAAGTGCAACAGTAGACCAACCCGATAACGAACCTGACGAGAACATTTACCCTTGAGAAAACAGGTAAAGGGTAAGTAGAGGGAAATACTACGATAATACAGGTGCATTGGCGATCCTAAATTGTCCCTAGTGTGTGCTTGGTATGTGTGTTTGTGCCCTGCGGTGGGCTGGCGCCCTGCCCGGGACTTGTTCCTGCCTTGCGCCCTGTGTTGGCTGGGATTGGCTCCAGCAGACCCCTGTGAGCCTGTGTTCAGATTCAGCAATTTGGAAAATGGATGGATGGATGGATAAAATATAAAGGATATTACAAGATAATCCAAATATAAGAAAATATGAAACTCTAAAGAGCCTGGAAATTTTCAATTAAATTCAAGCTCAGCACACTGCTGACATTTGCAAATACAACATAAAAGAGTTGCAATGAAAAACAAACTCCTATGCAATGTATATATACAAACATACTTACACAGCTACTATATTTGTATTGTTATTAATATGCTCTGTAATAATATGCTCTAAAAGTCATCAAGGTGGAACATGAAGCAAAACCAATTAAGTATTAAATTTATGATTCTGCTAGTCTGAGAAACCACCATTGTATCCAATATGGCTAGATGTTTTATATAGTAGGAAAAAATGAGATTTTTGACACCACTCGCTGAGCTAATTGTTATTTTGTGTTTTATCCAAAATATTCTAAATCCCTTAGTTCTTTCTGTCGTGCTACGTTTCAAAGCATTTTGCAAAGCTTGATTTTGGAATTAAATTTCAGTAAGTGCTGTGATAATTAAGTAACAGAAATAATTGCCTTTGTCCTGAAAAATGTAGAGATTCTTGTAGATAAATCAGTACAAGCTTGAAATTAATATACTGCTGCATGTTGTAGAATGTTTTTTGAGAAGACTTGCAACAACTTGAATGAACAAATACCTCATGTTAACTGTAGAACCTAACCCAAAATGAGTGGAATGCTTGGGCATTAAGTGTAGCACTGTGGTTCGGTGGTTAGTGCTGCTGCTTCACAGCTCCTGGAGACAGGTCTTAAATCCCAGACTGTCAGCGACTGCTCTTATAAATTTCAGTTTGATTTATGAAATCCATCAGATTTTAATTGCTCAGTGATTGAATATTTTTTGATGAAAGGACTACTGGTTCGATGGATATTTGATTTTTGGAGCAATAGATCTTAAAAGTTTCAATACATATAAATGGATTTTTAAATTTTGCATTAAACATTGCTCTTACATGCCTCCTCAACTACTCCACTACTCCATATTATTAGCCATAGAAAGAAGCTGATCAAAATGGTAGTTTTGTTCAGTCTTACCCAAATTTGATAAATTCTGTGAGTGGCAGTACTTATTGGTAAATAATGCAGTGACAAATGTAATAAAATTTAATTTTGGGATAAACAGAGGCATTTTATTCTAATCTACAGCCATTAAAAATCTGGTTAATAATTCTGCAAATGATAGTGCTTTGTTAATAATGTTTATCTAATATTAATTTAATCTAATCTAAATATAGGTGCTTCTATATGAAGGGCAGTACGGTGGAACAAGTAGCACAGTGCTTAGTTTTGCTGCGTCAAAGATCCAGCTCATTGGGTCACAGAGGGACAGTGCCTAGTAGGGCTATAACCTACAGAGGCACTCATGAAATGAACTTTCAGGATTTTCATACAAATGTAGGAAGAATGAATTTGCCAGAGGGCAATATAACATACTTTTGGAAAAAAAGTGCCATGGAATTACTTCAAGGGCACAGAACTGAGGAAGTGGGAAAGGCGGGTGGACAGCAGAATAAAAGAAGTCCTCCATTTCAATAGGTGGTATGAGACTGTCATGTAAGGAACAGAATCAATGTTTTTAGTGCTGAGGGCAGGGCATCTGGGAACTAACAAAAGTGACAGTCTTCTGTTGGCAAGTCAGCATTCTTTGTATTCTGGTAGAAAGAGTTTCAGACCCAAACAGGTAGGCCCAGAAAGGAAGTAGTTTAACTTGTTTGTACCTGTAGTAAACCCTGCATTATAGCCAACATGTTATTATTTCACTGAAGAAACATACAAATTTGTGATATTCTATCAGAGAATGATACAGAAGAGTCCAAAATATCACAAATAGGGTGCACATTTTTTAGGAAGGGTGGACAAAACAGAACAGGGTAGGTGATTGCTGTTTATGTCAAACACAACTTAAATGCAGGTCCTCTTCAGTTGGATGATGAACCACATCTTAGTGAGCACATCCAAATTCATCGGGAAAGCATTACGGAAATAAGCCTTATTTTGGGAGTGTGCTATAGACCCCCCCAAAGCAGACAGTAACTTCAATGTGCATCTTTTTAATGATATTAAAGAGGCAAGTTTACAGGGAGATATTATAGTCATAGAGGACTTTATTACAGGAAAATGAACTGGGCTAACTGAAAACAGTGGAGTACAACAGCTGGAGGTTATAGATGCGGTCCATGATTGTTTTTTAACACAGTATGTTAAAGCACCAACACGGGGGGAAGCCTGTCTAGATTTAGAATTTTTTAATAACCAGGACAAAACTGATGGTATAGAAGTGATTCAACTACTGGGATTAAGTGATGATAATATAATACAATTCTTAGTGCTTTGGCAGGGCACATATGCAAAGACGGAATCTGTCAAGCTTAACTTTTGTAGGGCAAATTTTGAACAAATGCAGCAAAGTCTAAAAGGGAAACTGGGATAGGCTTTTAGGAATAGATACAGTCAAGGAGCTATGGAACACATTTAAAAATGTTTTACACATAATGCAGAGCAGGTACAATCCAAAAATTGGAATTAGTAGGAAATAAAAAAAGAGATGAAAAAGAAGCTGCAAAGGAAAAAAAACAGCCCTGTAAGGCATTTAATACTGGAAATTCAAATGTGATTGAAAGAATGAGAATGAACATAAATGGCAACCAATAAGAAGGATATTAGGGAAGCTAAAAGGCAGTTAGAGAGGAATATAGCAGATAACGAGAAAGATGACCCAAAGAGATTCTTTTAGCATTTTAGTAGTAAAAGAACAGTTAAGGAGAAAGTGAAGGGTACCAGGAATAGTAAAGAGAAATTAAAATAGACAGTGAAATAGCAGATGCTGTAAACTTGTATTTTTCTGATCTCTTCACATGAGAAAAAGTCGATAACCTCCCAGGGGTAAAGGGGACTACTAAGGAGGTACTGAGTGATTTGGAAATTGTAGAGACAGAAGTACTGCTGAGATTAAATAAGCTGAAATCAAGCAAACCACTAGAACCAGAAAATATTTGATCTAAGGAAGTTAGTGTGTACATATTGTCATGCACATACACATATGAGACAGCTTATGGGCTCGAATTCTTGTATTTCCATTCTGGACCAGGGGTTGGAATTGCCCGCTAACTCTTCCTCTTTTACCCCTGCAGACCAAAGAAGACTCCACCTACCACTTCCTCTTCTGTGGCACCAGATCCCACCTCCTCATGACATCACCTCTGCTTCCAAGATGACACCCATCTCTGACATCATGTACTGTCTGTCACATATATCTAGCAGCCAATTTGTAATCAACTTCAGTACCGTTTGGAGCTCATGTCTGTAAAGACCTATCATTCGCGCCAAACATTTTCAAGTATATGGGGTGGATCCCCAAACCTTTTTCTTTGTCTCTGTGCTTATTTTACAATATATACTGTAAACCCTGGAGACATATTTTTAGGAAGTCACTGTGCACTGAGGAAATTCTGAAGGACTGGAAAATGGCAAATACTATTCTATTATATAAAGAGGGTGATCAGACAGATCCAAGTAACTATAAGTCACCATGTATCACAGACAAGTTAATGGAAGGAATTATTAAGGATGAGAAACACATGGTAAGAATGGGAGTTTTACGGATCACATAAGGGAGGTTGTGTTTTACTAACATCCGGAAATTCTATGAGGAAGCAACAAAAGAATATGATTAAAGTGCATATATTTTTTATCTTTACGTTCAGAAAGCATTTGATGAGGTGGGAGTTCAGGGTGTAGTGTGTAGATGGGTGCAGAATTGCCTAAAACATAGGAAGCAGAGGATGATGGTGCAAGGAACCAAATCATAATTGAATAAATTTAAGAGTGGTGTCCCACAGGGGTCAGTGCTAGGGCTGCTCCTATTTTTAATAAATACTGTATAGATGATTTGGATTGGAATACAAATAACAAGCTGGTTAAGTCTGCATATAATGCCAAGCTAGGAGGACTGGCAGATAATCTAAAATACACTCTATCAATACAGAGGGACTTGGAGAGCATTCAGGCTTGGGTAGATTTGTGGCAAATGAAATTTAATTTAAGTAAATGTAAGATGTTACTCATAGAAAGTAAAAATGTTGGGTTTCAATACACAATGAGAGGTCTGATTATCGAAAGTACACCTTATGAGAAGGTTTTAGGAGTCATAGTGGACTTGAAACTGTCAACTGCCGGACAGTGTTTAGAAGCCATTAAGGAAGATAAGAGAATGTTAGGCTATATAGAACAATGTGTTGAGTATAAGTCAAAGGAGGTTATGCTCATTCTTTATAACACACTGATGAGACCTCATCTGGAGTGCTGTGTACAGTTTTGGTCTCTAGGCTTTAAAAAAGACATAGTGGCACCAGAAAAAGTCCAGAGAAGAGTGACTAGGCTGATTCTGGGACTACAGGGGATGTGTTATGAGGAAAGATTAAAATAGCTGGGCTTTTTTTGTTTAAGCAAAAGGAGATTAAGAGGTGACTTGATTGAAGTGTTTAAAATTATGAAGAGAATTAATACAGTAGATTGCGACTCTTACTTTTAAATGAGTTCAACAAAAACACTGTAACACAATTGGAAACTTGTTAAGGGTAAATTTTGCACAACATTAGAAAGTTTTTCTTCACACAGAGAACCATAGACACATGGAATAAGTTACCAAGTACTGTGGTAAACAGTAAGATTTTAAGGACCATAACAACTCGACTTGATGTTGATGGAGAAATAAAGTGTATAGGACTGGCTAACTGTTTTGGGAAGAACAGTTTGTTCTCTTTCAGATGTTCTAATAAGGTTTAGAAAAACAGCAACATCCCCATTACAGTAGCTGGCACCAAAAAGAGATTGACAGATGCATGATGATTGTTAATATGAAATATCAGTAAGAAGCATTCAACAGTGCTGTTAACAACCTGACAAAATGCTGCATGAATATGGTTTAAAAAAGTTTTCATACTTAAGATTCTTTCCTTCCACTGGGTGCTATTAAACAACTGCACTATTATTTTACTTGATAGCAATCAATTATAACAAATGCTAATTTGATTCAAACTTGAGTGTTGGGTGCTATGTTTTAAAGTGAAAAACTGAGAAAATACACATACAGCAAAATTAGGAAAAACATGAATCAATAGTCATCCTGCCTTACCCTTCACAAGAAAGCAATGCAGCAGGTTTTACAGGTAAGAAAAAGTTTCAAAGTAAGAGCCTTAGGATATGAACAAAAGAGGACAACACACACACACAAAAGCAAAACCCAGCTGGGCTTAAACATCATCTCTGAAGCTAAAAACTGAGCGCAATGAACATAAAGAACACAAAAAAATACAAGCTGTAACATTTTCCAGTAAAGAAAAAAAGTGTCAATTATGCCAGACTATGACAAATATTCAAGTCTATGTCAACAGTATGACAGGTGACTTATTTAACTAGTGCAGTGACTGCAATCACTCCAATTGTGCCATTCACTATGACTCATAAGTTAATGTTATCAACTTCTAAAGGCCATTTCTCAAAAAGAATGATGAAGACAAGAACAAAAAACAGCAACAATGAAGGGGTGCAAGTTTTCAAGTACAGACCACTTATGATCCGGTATATGCGAACCCTGTTAAAGTACAGAAATGTAAGAAAGACACAATGGCTCAAGTGACTGCAGAGACAATAAAAATGTGCACAAATCTGTACTTTCTGTAATAGTTAGGTCATTACTCCTCTGCTGTCTACCGATCTCCTTATGTGAAGTGTAACTCAGACATGTAAACAGAATTGTGGCTACATTAAGCTTGAAGCATGTTTCTCTCTCCGTTTGTAGCAGAGTCATTGTGATTTCCTATATTTAGGATGGATATGGATCCTAGCAGTTAGGGCTTATAACTCTTTCTCTTTACCACTTAATGATAAACAGAGCAGGGAATCAAAAACTGCCATGAGTGCAATAGCTCAAGCAGAAAACACTGTGTTGTTAAACTAGTGGGGGATAACTCACAGCAGATCATGCTCAACAAACCTTTATCAGGCTTCTATAGTGACAAAGCTGCAAGGGTACTGTCAAACTGGCATGTCTACCTGAAAACCTTCTGTCATCAAACTGTGCTTGTACAGAACCTTTCAGGACACAGAATGCACGACAGTGAGGAAATCAACTCTCTAAAATTACACTTACACACAAAAAGACTTATAAAATAAATAATTATACATTATTATTTCCACATCTGCACAAAATATTCATTTAATTGTAAAATTATGCAATGTAATGCAAAAACTTGTAACTCATAATTTTATGAACATAGCAGCCTATATTTAAAGTGCACCAAAGAGAATAATTAGCTAAACTCCTAGACATTTCCAAATGTATCTGCAATAACAACTTAATAACTTCATCGATTTCTTAATGTTCCCAAATAAAAAGAAGTCCTAACATCTCTCATGAGAAATGGAGCTCTTTAGGCAGCCCTGTTGAGTTCCATGGGTGCTGCAAGGGGGTGCTGTGGGGACTAACGAGCCGTACCTTGTCTGTCCATGATAATCGGACACCGGAAGTACTCCCAAGTTTCACATAAAAGGAGCTGCCTACCACTGCCACAGGAGTCAGAGTCGGGAAGAAGGAGACAAAGCTTGATGGGAGGAGTGGATGAAGCAGAGAGACACAGAGAGAGAAGAAGAAGAAGAAAAGAAACTGCTGTTGTGTGCTGCTTATTGCTGCACTTGTGTTGGTGCTGTAGGAAACAATTGAGAAAGAGTTTCCAATGAAAAAACACAAAAAACCCATCTTGTTTGCTGTGACTTGTGTCAGAGTGCTTGTGTCAGGTGTTTTGAGAGCTGGAGTGCCCCCTGGTGGCCACACTCCAAATAAAATTGCTCATTCTATACTAAAAAAAAACAAAGGACGCTTGTTGTTGTCCCAACCCAGCCCCAGCACATTGGAAGGCAAAGTATTTGGGCAAAAGTGAGGCTGTAATTAAATTATTATAAAGAATACATGAACAAATTAGTGATTCTTAAAAAATACTTTTTGTTGTCTTCAGAAAAATATACAGAAACGAAAAAATGACAATACTCTTCTGTCCTTAATTGAGTTGGAAATAGAAAACATGCAGCTCATACATTAAACAAAGAATAATGTGTCTTATGACTGGTAAACAATCAAAGACTGAACTGTCCTGACTGTTTTTCAAAGGGCTTTGTGAAAAAAGGAAAACTGTGGAAGCTTATGCCATCTCCTGAATTCTCAGCTTATACAGAGACTTTTCGTGTATTGTTTAATAATCTTAAACCATTAAAACGGCATTGACCAAAAACAAGTCAAGGAAATACTTTATAACTGCATATAATATTTTACTACGTAAGCCCACGGTGGCATTGCGCACAGCATTTAATTGGTGTGTTGTTTATACTTATAGTTTTCCCTGAAATGTATATTATTATTTTGCTAAGTCCTGTGCATATTTTAGCCTCTTTGGAATTATTCTTGCTGCAGCAGCTCGTGGTTACTGTCCATATCAAGTAATGCACGTTTTCCCTTGTCTGTGTGGGTTTTTCTGTTTTTACATCAGACATTACCTATAGATAGATAGATAGATAGATAGATAGATAGATAGATAGATAGATAGATAGATAGATAGATAGATAGATAGATAGATAGATAGATAGATAGATAGATAGATAGATAGATAGGATGGTGCAGGAGAATAGGGAAGTACATGTTTTGCAAAGTTCTGTTGCTGTAAAACTAGTCATAGCTGACTTGCATAGCCTAAGTTGAATAGGGAACCTGGAATTTGGATATGCAGACAGTCCTCTTATCTAAAGACTACCGTGTACATCTCCAGTATTGATTTAATGTGTCAAGCTACTTGCAAACTGTATGTGACCTCGAAATGAACTACCATATTTCCTCTTTTTGTTTAAGAATAAAGACTGGTTATAAAAAGAGATAAACTTCCTGCTGTGGGCAGGTTCTCTGATCTGACCAGTCAGTAGCAACTTGAGCTGGCAGGCAGGCAGCCTGCCTGTTCTCACCAAAAATAAAGAAATCGCTTTTTATTTTAAATTGGTGTTTTTGTCTCCTGTTGTTGTTCTCGACTTTCGTCCACAGTCCCCTATATATATATATATATATACAGTGCATCCGGAAAGTATTCACAGCGCATCACTTTTCCACATTTTTTTATGTTACAGCCTTATTCCAAAAATGGATTAAATTAATTTTTTTCCTCAGAATTCTGCACACAACACTCCATAATGACAACATGAAAAAAGTTTACTTGAGATTTTTGCAAATTTATTAAAAAATAAAAAAATTGAGAAAGCACATGTACATAAATATTCACAGCCTTTGCCATGAAGCTCAAAATTGAGCTCAGGTGCATCCTGTTTCCCCTGATCATCCTTGAGATGTTTCTGCAGCTTCATTGGAGTCCACCTGTGGTAAATTCAGTTGATTGGACATGATTTGGAAAGGCACAAACCTGTCTATATAAGGTCCCACAGTTGACAGTTCATGTCAGAGCACAAACCAAGCATGAAGTCAAAGGAATTGTATGTAGACCTCCGAGACAGGATTGTCTCGAGGCACAAATCTGGGGAAGGTTACAGAAAAATTTCTGCTGATTTGAAGGTCCCAATGAGCAGAGTGGCCTCCATCATCCGTAAGTGGAAGAAGTTCAAAACCACCAGGACTCTTCCTAGAGCTGGCCGGCCATCTAAGTTGAGCGATCGGGGGAGAAGGGCCTTTGTCAGGAAGGTGACCAAGAACCCAATGGTCACTCTGTCAGAGCTCCAGAGGTCCTCTGTGGAGAGAGGAGAACCTTCCAGAAGGACAACCATCTCTGCAGCAATCCACCAATCAGGCCTGTATGGTAGAGTGGCCAGACGGAAACCACTCCTTAGTAAAAGGCACATAGCAGCACGCCTGGAGTTTGCCAAAAGGCACCTGAAGGACTCTCAGACCATGAGAAAGAAAATTCTCTGGTCTGATGAGACAAAGATTGAACTCTTTGGTGTGAATGCCAGGCGTCACGTTTGGAGGAAACCTGGCACCATCCCTACAGTGAAGCATGGTGGTGGCAGCAACATGCTGTGGGGATGTTTTTCAGCGGCAGGAACTGGGAGACTAGTCAGGATAAAGGGAAAGATGACTGCAGCAATGTACAGAGACATCCTGGATGAAAACCTGCTCCAGAGCGCTCTTGACCTCAGACTGGGGCGACGGTTCATCTTTCAGCAGGACAATGACCCTAAGCACACAGCCAAGATATCAAAGGAGTGACTTCAGGACAACTCTGTGAATGTCCTTGAGTGGCCCAGCCAGAGCCCAGACTTGAATCCGATTGAACATCTCTGGAGAGATCTTAAAATGGCTCTGCACCGACGCTTCCCGTCCAACCTGATGGAGCTTGAGAGGTGCTGCAAAGAGGAATGGGCGAAACTGGCCAAGGATAGGTGTGCCAAGCTTGTGGCATCATATTCAAAAAGACTTGAGGCTGTAATTGCTGCCAAAGGTGCATCGACAAAGTATTGAGCAAAGGTTGTGAATACTTATGTATATGTGATTTCTCAGTTTTTTTATTTTTAATAATTTTGCAAAAATCTCAAGTAACTTTTTTTCACATTGTCATTATGGGGTGTTGTGTGTAGAATTCTGAGGAAAAAAATTAATTTAATCCATTTTGGAATAAGGCTGTAACACAACAAAATGTGGAAAAAGTGATGCGCTGTGAAAACTTTCCGGATGCACTGTACATATTATAACAAACAACATTCCTCTAAATAAGACACATAACAACTGGCTTAGACACTGGAGAGATTCTGTTGTCAGTAACAGGCTTGTAGGTGGCAGTAAGATGGTTAGACCTGTCCAGATGTGCATTTAATGACATTAAAAATAATATGTGCAGGTTCCAAAGATTTTAAATTGGCCCTGTGTGAGTGTATTATAACCCCAAATTGTATCTGACAATGTTATTGATATATAAGCCAAGCATGCTCTCTCTTTAACTGCCAAACCTCTTAAGGAAAATAAATAAAATTGATTTTCCCCTAAAAGAGTATTCCATTAAAGCTTTCCAGTTTTTACTGATACTGCTCTAAGTAATATTTAAAATGTTTTTAAAAGGTCTTTTACTTGCCTTTTGAAATGAATGCATTATCAAACCAAACTATTACATATTCATTTTTAATTAACGAAGAAAATCAAATGAATCAAGAAGCGTTTACGAAGCATTTCAATATCTGTTGTTCTGTGAATGTCTGTCTAATAGATAATGGTTTTGATTGGTTCTTGTAACTAAGGAATTGTAACTAGCTTATATTTTGTATTAATTAATTTTGTAACCTTGTGCTTTAACACTTGTTCCTAAACTGTCTCCAGAATGAGGTTTACTCAATTATATTGACCTCTTTTTTGTAAGTCACTTTGGCTAAAAATGTCTGCTAAGCAAATAAATATTAAAGTAACCAACATCATTTCCTAGCATGTAACACAAAAAACAGCTAAAGCCTTAAGAATAACAAAAATAAAGACAGTATGTATCATTCATGCCATTCAGGATCACCCACTTTTTTTCATTCACAGCTAATGAAATGAGACCACAAAAGTGCATAGAGGAAAACACAAGAAAACCAACTATTTTGTGGCAAGGTATCAAAAGACTAACACCAGTGTTCTTTGTTTTGTTGGCTGGTTGCCTGGACTTAATCCAAAATTATAAGGTGACTTTCAAAGACATTTAGCCTCTCCTATGCACCCATTCAGACACAGTGTGAACATGCTTTTCTGCATTACGGGCCAAAATTTTCTTCTCATCATACTAGGTATGAGGCAAGAATTATATCTAGATGAGATGTCAATTTATTGCAAGGCATTACTTACATACACGCACTCTCAATCACTCACAGTCACTCTGCTCCAAGTTATAGCTCATAATTCACTAATCTTACCTACAGTAGCTTTGCAATTATGGGAGTAAGACATGGACGCTGGAAAATTATATAAACATCCTGTATGGTTAATGAAATAAAACTTGGGTCCCAGCATCTGTGCTTCCCCGGTCAGGTAAAATAAATTTAATTTTACTGGCAATAATGTTTGAACATTTAGCAAATAACTACTTTTGATTCAAACTTTAGAACTTAGTTTAACAAGTGAGGAGATAAATGTCTGCACAAATGGCAAAGACAAACTATTCTCTGTGAAATACTGATGAGCCTTTAAAGTTGTCTGTGTATCAATAATGACCATCATACATTTCTAGATTCAAATTGACTTTAACTGGCCATACAAACATGTTAAATTTCCTTTTAGATATCACTCAAGGGTAGCATTGGGTTTCTGCTTTATAAAAATGTGTTGCTAGACTTCTTGAGCAGAGGACTCATTAGATTATCTGTAATATTTCCCTGAGTAGGGTAAAAGGGAGTTTAGCCCAAAATGTCCTCTTATCTGTGCCTACAAATATCAAAACATTAAGTGTAAAACTTGAGGTATTTAAGCCTGTGAAGCCTCCAGGAATAAACAGTGACATGCAAAAGTTTGGACACCCTTGCTTAAAATGCCTGTTACTGTGAATAGTTAAGTGAGCAGAAGATGAACTGATCATCAAAAGGCATAAAGTTAAATATGACACCTTTCTTTTCAGCATTTTATGCAAGATTAGTGTATTGTTTTTTTGTGTGCAATTACAGTAGAAAAAGAAAAGGAACACCATGTAAATGTTTGGGCATCCCAAGATTTTTGAGGTCTCAGTTAACTTTCACCAAGGTCTCAGACCTTAAATAACTCATTAGGGCTATGGCTTATTCACAGTCATCTTTAGGTAATGCAAATTGCAAAGCTATAAAAATTCTGTGACTCCTCAAACTTTCCACTAAGCAGCTGCCTAGCACTCTAAAAAATAATTGATGCTCACAAAGCAGGAAAATGCTAAAGAAAGATGGAAAAGCGTTTTCAGGTATCTGTTTTGTCAGTTCGTAATGTTATTAAAAAATGGTAGTTAACAGGAACAATAGAGGTCAAGTTGAGATTTGAAAGACCAAGAAAACTTTCTGAAAGAATTGCTCAATGGAATGCTATAAAGGCAAATAAAAGCCATCACTTGAATGTAAAAGACCTTCAGGAAGGTCTAGAAGACTCTGTAATGGTGATGCACTGTTTTACTGTGCAGCGACAACTGAACAAATATACAGTACATTCATGTTAAAATCAGCAGAAGAAAAGCTTTCCCATGTCCTAGCCACAAAATTTAGTGCCTGAAAGTAAACATCTAAAAAAGCTTGATGCATTTTGGAAATAAGTCCCAGGGACCGATGAAGTCAAAAGAGAACTTTTTGGCCACAATGTGCAAAGGTATGTTCAGAGGAAAAAGGGTGCCGAATTCCAGGAAAAGAACACCTCTCCAACTATCAAGTATACTGAATTTCCCATTGGGATTAAATCTATCTATCTATCTATCTATCTATCTATCTATCTATCTATCTATCTATCTATCTATCTATCTATCTATCTATCTATCTATCTATCTATCTATCTATCTATCTATCTATCTATCTATCTATCTATCTACTGGCTGGTCGATCATGCTTTGGGCTTGTGTTTCAGCCAGTGGCAGAGGGAACATATCATTGGTAGAGGGAAGAGTGGATTCAAATAAATCCCAGCAAATTCTGGAAGCAAACGTCACACCATCTGTAAGAAAGTTGAAGTTAAAAAGAGGATGGGTCCTGATCTTAAACACACCTCTAAATCTACAATGGAATACCAACAACTGTCCCTTGATGATCAATCAACACAATACAACAACTATGATATTCTATTGACAATGTTTAATCTTTACTAATAAACACAAAATTTAGAAAAAGAATTGTGTAGAACCTGTATGTTTATTAGAATCATACTCTTTAGAAACCATTTGCTTTCTCATTTTTTCTTTCTTTTCCTTGACTCTTCTTCAGTTTCTGGAAATATTTGCCTACACTTTGGACTTTCCACTAAAGGAACTTGTCAATACAGTTGTTATTAAGTTATCTATTATACAATTGTTATACATTTTTCAATTTTGTTTTTGTAAATATATATGCATTACCAGCATTTTTGAGCTGTTATGGTGAAATACATCTACTCTCCCTTTTTAATTGACTTTCCTAAATATAATACATTGCATACAGACAAAACATGCAGAGTTGACTAGTAATCTATATACATGGTTACATTTAGGCATATTTTGCAATCACAATAAGGCACCACATATAGTTAGATGAATAATATTATAAAAATGTGAAGGCTAAAAGCTAAAATATTTCTTGAGGTAAAATGAAAGAAAAAAGAAAACACTGAATAGCACTTGATTTGGTCAAATACATAGTCCATTACTTTTGGTAATGCTAAATTAATTCTGCTATACAAAATATCTAAATAGGTTACATACTGTACTGCAATTATAAGAGTTGCCTCTGTAAGTATTATTATTTCTTAAGTTAAAAAATAATACTATAAACAGTTGTCTTTTTATGGTTTGTTTGTCTAGTTAACAAATTGCAAGCAACAATTGTGACTAAGCAGCTTTGAAAATATCTTTTGAAAATTGCAGGTAAGAAAGGTTGATTTACTGGATCCCACACTCTAAACAACCTTAAACGCAGCCTCATATAATTACATCTGGATATTTATATGAATTATAGCCAGTATTATGGAAAGCAAATTAATATTTAATATATTTCAAAGTGAAATTTGGGCATTTTAAAAAATCACTGAACTGATTTCGTACAGCACATGATAACTCAAAATAAATACCTTTACTTATTAGATATCTAAAATAGATTTTTAGATTTATAAATCTCAAATATGTTTTTCAGATACCTCAAAATGGCTTTCTGTGCATTTCAAGATATTTGAAATTTGCCTTGTATGCATTTTAAGATATCTGAAATTCATTAAAACTGAAAATTGACTTTTGTAAATTTTGTTATTCTTTCAATAGGACTTCCTGACTATTTTAAAATATCTCATAATGCACAGGAAGTTATTTTGTGATATCTTGGCTGTACTTTAACTGTCTGAAAAATGTTTTTCAGATATGTTGAAATAACCTTATGTCTTTTTACAGCTATGTCAAACAATACTTCAGAAATAAAATTTAAGATATCCTGAAATACATTTCAAGAAATCTCCAGTGTAGCAAAAAGCTATTTTAAGATATCAGTAATGGAATTTCAGATATCCAATAATGTACTTCACATACAGTAAATTCTACATTTGGGAGTCAATTCCAGACCTTTTATCATCTTAATAGTTAATGAAATAATGGAGGGAACTGCTCCAACTTGGCTATGGAACAGCTTGTCAGTCAAATGTCTAAATACTGCTGACCCCCTGGAAATGGGTAGGGGCAGCTATGCAGAAAAATGGCTGTGTTTCCTAAACAGCTCATGTGATATTTTTGGTAAACCCCTTAAATTAAAGATGAAAGTCTACACTTCAATCACATAATGATTGCTTTATTTCAAATCCATTGTGGTGGCATACAGAGCCAAAATTATGAAAATTGTATCACTGTCTAAATACTTATGGTCCTGACTGTACAGTTGTGCTTGAAAGTTTGTGAACCCTTTAGAATTTTCTATATTTCTGCATAAATATGACCTAAAACATCATCAGATTTTCACTCAAGTCCTAAAAGTAGATAAAGAGAAACGAGTTAAACAAATGAGACAAAAATATTATACTTGGTAATTTATTTATTGAGAAAAATGATCGAATATTACATATTTGTGAGTGGCAAAAGTATGTGAACCTCTAGGATTAGCAGTTAGTTTGAAGGTGAAATTAGAGTCGGGTGTTTTCAATCAATGGGACGAAAATCAGGTGTGAGTGGGCACCCTGTGTTATTTAAAGAACAGGGATCTATCAAAGTCTGCTCTTCACAACACATGTTTGTGGAAGTGTATCATGGCACGAACAAAGGAGTTTTCTGAGGACCTCAGAAAAAGAGTTGTTGATGCTCATCAGGCTGGAAAAGGTACAAAACCATCTCTAAAGAGTTTGGACTCCACCAATCCACAGTCAGGCAGATTGTGTACAAATGGAGGAAATTCAAGAACATTGTTACCCTCCCCAGAAGTGGTCGACCAACAAAGATCACTCCAACAGCAAAGCGTGTAATAATCGGCGAGGTCACAAAGGACCCCTGGGTAACTTCTAAGCAACTGAAGGCCTCTCTCACATTGGCTAATGTTCATGTTCTTGAGTCCACCATCAGGAGAACACTGAACAACAATGGTGTGCGTGGCAGGGTTGCAAGGAGAAAGCCACTGCTCTCCAAAAAAAACATTGCTGCTCGTCTTCTAAAGATCACGTGGACAAACCAGAAGGCTATTGGAAGAATGTTTTGTGGACGGATGAGACCAAAATAGAACTTTTTGGTTTAAATGAAAAACGTTATGTTTCAAGAAAGGAAAACACTGCATTCCAGCATAAGAACCTTATCCCATCTGTGAAACATGGTGGTGGTAGTATCATGGTTTGGGCCTGTTTTACTGCATCTGGGCCAGGACGGCTTGCCTTCATTGATGGAACAATGAATTCTGAATTATATCAGAGAATTCTAAAGGAAAATGTCAGGACATCTGTCCATGAACTGAATCTCAAGAGAAGGTGGGTCATGCAGCAAGACAACGACCCTAAGCACACAAGTCGATCTACCAAAGAATGGTTAAAGAAGAATAAAGTTAAAGTTTTGGAATGGCCAAGTCAAAGTCCTGACCTTAATCCAATCAAAATGTTGTGGAAGGACCTGAAGCGAGCAGTTAATGTGAGGAAACCCACCAACATCCCAGAGTTAAAGCTGTTCTGTACAGAGGAATGGGCTAAAATTCCTCCAAGCCGGTGTGCAGGACTGACCAACAGTTACCGGAAACGTTTAGTTGCAGTTATTGCTACAAAGGGGAGTCACACCAGATACTGAAAGCAAAGGTTCACATACTTTTGCCACTCATAAATATGTAATATTCAATCCTTTTCATTAATAAATAAATGACCAAGTATAATATTTTTGTCTCATTTGTGTAACTGGTTTCTCTTTATCTACTTTTAGGACTTGAGTGAAAATCTGATGATGTTTTAGGTCATACTGTATTTATGCAGAAATATTGAAAATTTTATTCTATTCTAGGGTTCACAAACTTTCAAGCACAACTGTAAATGTCAGATTCCCCCACACAATAGGATAGTAGTGTCCCTCCAGACTGGTCTCTGTTAGGACTCTCATAGGGTTGCATGGGAATTGGAGTTTAGAAGAGCAGCCCTGTTGGCGTAATTGGGTGCCGGAAGAGGGTGCTGTCGAGGGAAGACTGCCTTGGTTTCCGTGTTTTGTACTTGTGTATTTGGGCTGTGTTCATTAGGAAATGTGTTGATGACAAATAAAATCTTCTATTTGAATTTGGGACTGTGTTTGGTAATAGTGTGTCTGTGGTTTGGGGCTCAGTGGCTCCCCCTAGTGGTTACACTATATAATAAATGTGTAATTCAGTGCAAGATATACAATTAAAAAACATTTAAAGGCTTTTCTATGACAAATATTTTGATCAGTACATACTCCTTTTCAATGTTTTCAGCATGCAGTGCTGTGCAGATGGCATCCTCACCCACACCTCATTCCCTCGGAGCTCACACTTTCAAATAGCATTTCTAATAAATGCATGTGTTTACTAATTAAAAGAAATCTGAAAAAATTAATTAAAAAAATAAAATTTTGTCACCAGCTTACAATGACCTAAACAAAACTCAACTTATTTATTTATGACTCCTAAACATACTTAATTCAACATCAATCATGGATGAACAATGATACCATTTTCAGCTTTCCATTAGAAAAAGTGAGAAAAATTTGTTTTGTTTTCTGCAGTTGCATGGTACCAAGTTTTAAAAATAACTGCACAAAGGGCCAATTTCTGGTTCTAAAAAGAAGGTGGCTGATGAGTAGGAACTATTTACATTTGCATACCTTTCAATAAGTATCAAAGCAAACCTTTACCAAACAATTAATCAATTTTTGTTTTATAAAGCACCATTGATTAAATTTTTGTTCTTAAGAAAAAGGATACATTTCAAAATTAACAGTAAATATAGGTACAATAGATTTCATTTACATGTTTCAATTACAGGCAAATGTGTACATACAGTAAGTAAGAACAACGTAATAGTGGGATGGAGTAAATGAAAACCCCAATAGGACAGAATGATAGAATCAGAATCAGTATGTTATTACAGACAAATGAAACAAGAATACAATTACAGTCAAGATGACTGAAGTGAAAGTGAGAAAATGTGAGTCTTTAAGAAAAATATGAAATAATCCATTGATGGCACTTCACAAACAGATATACTGTAGGAGGAGAGTTCCCAAGAGTAGGAACCACAAAGCTGAAAGGCTGCTCACCAAAAATGGTAAACACACTCTTTGGAATTATGTAACAGCTTGTCAGTGGATTTCTGCTATCTGACAGGTACAAATGACAAAGTAACAATGATTGGTGCATTATTAGCTTTGTTAATAAAGCTAATAAATAAAGAGAAAACAGAAATTTTAGTGATTGGCAATAATGGATATAATGAGGTTATTAGAAATAAACTAGATGCATTAGGATTAAAAGTCAAGACGGAGGTAAAGAATTTAGGGGTAACTATTGACTCTGACCTGAATTTTAAATCACATATTAATCAGATTACTAGGACAGCATTTTTCCACTTAAGAAATATAGCAAAAGTTAGACCCTTTATAACATTGCAAGATGCTGAGACATTAATCCACGCTTTTGTTTTCAGTCGACTAGATTACTGTAACGCTCTCCTCTCAGGACTACCCAAAAAAGACATTGATCGATTGCAACTAGTGCAGAATGTGGCTGCTAGAATCTTAACTAGGAAAAGAAAATCCGAGCACATCTCTCCAGTTTTGATGTCACTAGATTGGTTACTTGTGTCATTCAGAATTGACTTTAAAATCCTGCTTATAGTTTACAAAGCCTTAAATAATCTCGCTCCATCTTACTGTATATACCGGAATGTCTTACACTTTACACTCCAAATCATAACCTTAGATCCTCAAATGAGTGTCTACTTAGAATTCCAAGAGCTAAACTTAAAAGAAGTGGTGAGGCGGCCTTCTGCTGTTATGCACCTAAAATCTGGAATAGCTTGCCAATAGGAATTCGCTAGGCTAATATAGTGGAGCACTTTAAAAAAACTGCTGAAAACACATTACTTTAACATGACTTTCTCATAACTTCATCTTAGTTTAATCCTGATACTCTGTATATTCAATTAATTATCATTATTATTCATGGTGGCTCCAAAATCCGTACTAACCCCTACTTTCTCTTCTGTTCTTTTTCCGGTTTTCTGTGGTGGCAATCTGCGCCACCACCACCTAATCAAAGCACCGTGGTGTCCTTAAATTGATTGATTAAAGGCCAGAAGTCCACATGGCCATCATCATCAAATTCTTCCATAAGAACTCTGAATACAATGAGGATTGATTGAGGTCATTTATGTTAGGTAGAATGCCTAGAGGGGGCTGGGTGGTCTCGTGGCCTGAAACCCCTGCAGAGTTTTTTTTTTTTTTTTTTTTCTGTCCTCCCTGGCCACTGGACCTTACTTTTATTCTATGTTAATTAGTGTTCCCTTATTTTAATTCTTATTTGTTGTGTCTTTTTTCTCTTTCTTCATCATGTAAAGCACTTTGAGCTGCATTATTTGTATGAAAATGTGCTATATAAATAAATGTTGTTGTTGTTAATCAGTTGGAAGGTTTTGAACTTAATCTGATACACTCTAGACAAAACAGCATTATAGGGGAATTAATGTCCAATCCATTCATCAATTCATTTAACTACTAAACACAGAGTTTTGTTGTGGCTCAATGCAAATTTCAGCTTTACACCACACACAAAATAGTACCATTAATTTTATTATTATTTTTCCTTCGTAAAGTGTACTTTAGTCAATACAAAAAGAATAAAAACTGAAAACAAAATATGCTCTGGCTCACACTGAGGTTAGAACATTTAGTCACTTCTGTTTCTTCTACTACATTATTTGTAATTTCTGAAAAGAAATAGTGGGATAGTGGACCTCAAAGACTTTGAGGACAATATTAAATAAAGCCTTCAATTCACTTTTGTGGCCCCCACCTGCACTTCCCTAAATGTAGACCAATTTCTTCTGTATAAATTGGGTGATGTTTGTCATCTAAAGAGGCTGGAATCATTAAATCATTACATTTGTATGGATTAGCGATTTGCATACAACCAATTCAATGTCATCTCAGGACTGGAAAGTTTGCACCAAATGATAGCATTCAAACCATGAACAGTTCTGGTGGCGTCTCCACATGAAGTAAGAGTGCAGCTCGGCTGAATGAATGCACATGATTATGACTCTCCACTGTTAGATGGATGCACGTTATTACTGCCATAATGTGAACTTGTCTATACGTTTCTGGTATGTTTTGTCACCATCCTGGGTTTTGAAATACCCAGATTCTAAATCTCAGGATATGTTTTTGATTCAAAATGTATTTAAAGCAGTTTACTTATTTGTATGTTTTTTCTGACACTGTTTTGTTTTTTTTTATAGATACTGCCAATTTATGGATTTATTGCCAAGATGCAACGACTCATTGTTAAAGAGGTGTGATTTTTGAAGGCCGAAACTTGTGACTCACTGGTTCACCCGTTTATTGGTTGGCATAATTCACTTCCTGGTTTTTGAAGTTATGGATATATGGATAAAAACATCCTGGTACAAGAACTTTATCCTTGACCTTTGACTTTAATTTAGGATTTTTAATTGGCCTTGATGGTAGTATGTTTTGACTTTCTGGATTCGACCCTTGCTTGTTTATATTGACTACATTTCATCTTTCTGGTCCATTTACCTTTTTCACTCACAAAAATTGTAACAGGTTATGGCACAGTGAGTCCTGTTTTATTTTTAGCTCATTTTGCCTCTCTACCAATAGCATTTATGCACCAGCAGTCTTTTGTAATGAACAAAAGAGCTTTATGGTGAGGTCAGTATCTCTGTACCAGCACGAGCTAAACACAGAACAGATCAATGTATTGTGGTCTGCTCATGCTTTGCAAGAGAGGGTGGTTGTTTTGAAATAGCTCACAAAAAAGGAGGACACATCTTCAGTCAACTATTGAATATTTCTCAAAATGTAAAATATGAAATAGCAGAATGAAGAAAGCAAGCAAAATATAGCAGAAGACTAAACGATGGAAGACACTACAGACAAAAAGTTTCATAATTTCTTGTCAAAAATTGTGCACAATTCTTTCAAACTATTAGTTTTGTTGTTGCTTATTGAGAACTCAGTCGCATGATGGATTTTATCCTTTTCTGCTTTAACATGTAGAGCAGTGGTTCTCCAACTTACAATGACTTCATATGGCTGCTCATTTTTGTTCCAGCCACCGTTGTGTTCAGAATTGGACTCCAAGCCTAACTGAGTAATTTATTACTCCCTAGAGTCAGTGTTTTAGGGTCAATGTACTAACTGAAAAACCAAGTTTAGTAAATTTTTATTAGTGTACCAATCACTTATGTGTGTTACTTAACGATGATTTACTGTTTGTTTTGTTCAGTATGGTTTTTAATATTTTCATCATGCTTTTTTTTTTATTTGTGCTTTTCCAGGTGTTCTGGTTATTTACTCCATTATTTACCAAAGAGCACATTAGTGGCTCTGACAAAGAAGTGGTTGCAGCCTTTCAGCAATTAGTGTCATTTGCTCAAGTGTCTGTAAAACAAATCACCTGACTGAGTTTGATAACCACTGATACAGATTATAAAACCATGTGATTTTTTTTTATTTTCAGTGATCTAATACCTGCTCTTGCCTTGAAGCTATAATAATTGTCATACAATAATATATCAAAAATATTTCCCATTAAAGAACATTAAGCTATATAACTTGAGTAATATTATTTTAATTTTAGCATATTTGATGTTGTCAGATAAGGGCATTTACCACAGTGAGCACCTAGAAATTTTAACATCTGAAAAAAAATCTGAGTTACTTTGAGCAATATTGTCTCACATTGATTTTCCACTACAAAAGTTTAGAGTTCATCCATAATAGAAAAGCCTATCCATGAACAGATTAGTGCTGTTAAAGTCAAAAACACCTACACACAGGCTGAAGTTTGTGCTAAAATGTCAGACAACATCCAAGCCAGGTGATTGTGGACATGATTTTATTGTGAGCATTTATCTCTCATGATTCAAAACCTGTGAACAATCTAAAGATTTCATATTATGTTGTTTCTATTACAGAATACAAAAGGAGTAGAAACAGGTGGTAATAAAGCAAGACATACTGTATATGTTCTAAAATCTGGCTTATATAATACATCTAATAATAAACCTTACTAACAGACACTCTGTCTGACTTCAGCAGACAACTGCAGTACATAAGGGTAGAGTACTACTTACTCAGTATCCAGTATATTCAGCCCTAGCCTTTACTGTATCTGTCACACATGATAACAGAGTCCATGTTGAGGCATGCTGTTAAACAAAAAAAAAAATACCATGAAACAATAATTGATTATAAAAGCAAACTAGAAATAACATAAATTAGATTTTATTAAAAGCACAAAATATGGCATATTCGCTGTAAAAGGTAGTTTACTAACAATCATGACTGACTCGGCAATAACATCAGAGAAACTACTTGGAAAGAAATCCTCTTAACTCAGTCAAGGGAATTGCTAATACAGATCCCAAATATTAAGGAAACCAAAAAGCTTTAAGCATCTTGGTCTGTTTGACATCTGCTGAGAGTATGCAATATTATATAGGATTACAAATGGGATCATTTGCAAACTGAATCTTAACTTTGAACTTTACTGGCATTAATAAAAAAGCTTTATGTTTCATCCTGGTAAGAGTTCTTGGTTTTTTCCAACTCCTCGGAAAAGAATACACTATTGGTAATTTCCTTTCATAATGATAACAGATACGACTTTAGAGATAAACAAGTCTCTGAGAAAACTGCAAATCCATATGTACCACCGCACTGTAATAGTTGTAATTTTTTAATTTTGTTTAACAAAAAATAATTTAAATAGCAATATGAATAAATGATGAGCAAGGTTAGAAACATTTAAGCATGAAATATGGTAAATCTAAAATTATCTTTACCAATTCCTCCATCCGATAAATAGGAGCTCGTCCCAATGTTATGATTAAGTCACAATAATTTCCATGACTTTGCAACCTAAGTGTGACGTACTAAAGTTACAAAATTTAAATAAAAATAATTAAATCAAGAAATTTAATATCTAATGAATTTAAAACTAGAAAATAGTTAAACTAATACAAAAACATTGCAATAAATGTAATAATTCATATTATATTTTGTAGAAATTGAATACAGAAATTATCTATTATTTCAGGCAAGTAGTGAGTAGTTGCAAAGGGTCCTCCTAGGGTTGTGACCTTGCCATGGTGTGGGAATGTGTGTGTGTCTCACAAGTTTAAAACTATGCTGCCTGAAGTAATGTGCTCCTGATAGGGGTAACCACAGCAAATTGTTCTACAGAGAGGATCCAGAAAAAGAAAAATTAATTAATGACCCTAATGATAACCTTGACCAAATCATGAAAAGCCACTGAAGAAAGATGGAGAAAGGACACCAAGGCCCATGACTGGAGGCAGATCTGGAAGTTGTGTTTATTGGTGAGCCCCTGGTGGCAGTTTAATCCACTGTGACAGATAGGGTGCGTACTGATACCAGATAAAAGTCCAAGAATGAATTTATTATAATAATAAAGTGCACAAAGCACCCTCCACTCCACAATACTCCAATAAACAATCCACAATCAATAAATCAATACAACAATCCTCCACTCCCAGCAGCTCAGTCACCCTTCCTCCCAACTCGGCTCACTGCTGGGATTTCCCGTAGTCCTTTTAAAGACCTTGACCCGGAAGTGTTTCTGTCTCTCAGTCCATGTGACTTTATAACACTTCTAGGTCAGATAAAAACTCCTTTTCTTCAGCCCGGAAGTACGTCATCTCCTCTGTCCCTGTGACTAGGACGTACTTCCGGGTTATAGTGAAAACGCAAGTCCTTGAGCCTCCCTGCAGCATCCCCTGGTGGCCCCCACGGTATCCAGCAGGGCTGAGATGAAAGATTCCAAGTTCCATGATGCCCTGCTGGAATTTGGGGCCCCTCCACGTTGCAAAGATGGCTCCATCTGGCGGCTTGGGGGTATTGGCCGGGATAAACTGCTGGCCATATATCACACCATGTAACCTGTCCGGGCTGAGATGTAGGCTCACCACCCACAAGGTAAAAGATCAGTCAGGTCCATAGACAGCCGGGTGCAGCAGGCAAGAATGCAACAGATTCTGATTCACTAGAGCTCAGATTGACCATTATAATGAGATTATAAAATCCCTGTGTTTCTTTTCTAGTAGAAGTAGTACTGTATCATGCACAAAGTACAATGAAATTCTTACTTTTATGTCTAACCAACATGCAATACTTTACAACTCACCAATGCAATGATAGACAAGATGGTGTCAAAATATAGAACTTTACTTTATTTAGCCAGTATTTATCATGACAGGAACCAATACAAGGCAGAAATAAACTCCTAATAAGATGCAAGTTGATAGCATGGCAGCCTGATACTCAGTTTAGAAATGATAGTTAAAATTCTACAACTAATGGTTAGGCAGACAAGACCAATCTCCTTTGTAAGTGGTCATCTACATAAAATAAAAAATCTTCACTAGATAGTGTTTATTAAGTGCAAGGGAATATTGTAATAGAACTGTCATGTATACAGAGTGCAGTAAAGTTCTGATATACTGTATATTGAAGATTTATTTTTTAAACTGTTGTTTAATTTTTTAAATTACTTTATGTTTTCCTACTCTTCCTATACAAAATTATTTGTAAAACACAGAAAATATTGTGAATAGTTAGATAATTTATATACGGGAGGAAAACAGGACAAAATTTACCCCATGTAATACTTATAATACTATCTGTCCGTGTACAATGTTTAATGAGAGATCTTGGATTAAATTTGATGAATGCCTTGAAATTCAGGAATTAAATATTTAGATAGATAGATAGATAGATAGATAGATAGATAGATAGATAGATAGATAGATAGATAGATAGATAGATAGATAGATAGATAGATAGATAGATCGATCGATCGATCTATCTATCTAAATATTTAATTTGAATGATAAGCAAATACTGGTAGACTACCAGGTAAGCCTATTTTAAGGGCTTTTCCAATTTTTAAGAACAGAATCAAAGAAACAGTCTAAAAAAGTGATATTTTAAAAGCACACAATGAGCTGCTCAGGAACATGCCTCAAGTAAAAGAGCTGCTGCCCACACACTTCCTTTTATACTTAAGACTAATCAAAGGCTAAAAGCCAATTGCCATTTGGTCATTATCTAGATAGATGTTTTTCTGGGAAATTTAAAAATGACAGTTCTAAGTTATGATTACTCTGTTCTCCAGGCGATTCAATTGTATCATTAGGTAACAAGTTGTGCAGTAAGAGAATGGGAACATTCTTTTACTTTTTTTACATGTAGGTGGAAAGAGGAAACTGATAAGCTAGTATCAGAGTTAAATCATTTAATAAAAAAACTTCAATCTACTAATTAGTTCAAGACTCTGAAGAACAATAAACATTATGTATTAAAAAATACACTTTGGCTGGATTTTCACTCAAGATAATAGTGAAAGAGAGTTGTCCAAATGTTAGTTTTAAAGAGGAAATCTGTACATATACATGTGGTAAACATGTAAAAAACAAACTGTGTACTAGTAGAAACATAGAATAATCAAACCAATTAGGTATTTTACCTCATGCTGCCCTAGACCTTGAAACTTTCACTACAGTATATAACAGTGCAAATCACAACATTCCAGCTGTTAACTTACACTATCCAAACTACTTTATACTTCATAAAACAGCAACACTGTCATCAAATCTGATAAAATGAATAAAGATTTTCTTAGCTGCACCATAGGCCCAGAGAAACACACATGTTCTGTCTATTTTTGAATATGACTAATACATGCAGTACCTTCATCTTAGAGCTCACTCAAATTTAATTTCTTTATAAACACTTAGGGTAATGATCAGCATTGATAGGCAACAGTAAGCAGTAATGCCCTTTGGTAGCTACAACACCTCTGAAGGTTTCAGATAAAAAGCAAATCAGTAAAACAATTACCTTTCTATACTTCAAATTCTTTCTATCAAAACAGACTTACTGTTAAGAGGTAACAAAGAACATTTTTCAAAGTGTGTCCCTTAGCATTCAAGGAATTTTTCAAATGACCTCAAATGAAAAAAGAGTTGGGGGAATACATCAGGAATTGATATGAAATAGATTACACTGCAAAACAGAAAGCCCATAAAAACTATTAAAATTTACGAACCTTTACGGAAAACTAGCTTTCATTTTTGGGCTGGTTATTTTAAAAGTCCAAATCTGCAAGGATTTGATCACAAAACTACTGAAGAAAGTACGTCTGAGGTGCTTTTTCATGTCAGTCTAAGTGCAAACTAGGCCAGTTTTAACATCCTATTATGCAATGCTTATACTGTACGTTTGCCTGAAGCAACTACTAGAAAATGGGTACATTTAGATTAAAGCATTGTCATTTTAACATTTCCCTTAGAGACACAAAAAATATTTAGATATTCAGCTCACTGGTTTTCTGTGTCTCACTTGGGCTAGAAAAGGAAGTAAAGGTATTTGTCAGTTTTGATTTGGGATTACACAGTGATTTCAAGGTGCATTTGATGAGATTGGAAAACCATGCTTAAAAGCTTCTGTTCAGTAACTGTGAGATATAGAGCTGCATGCAAGAAGTCTAATGTTACTTGGGCTCTCTTCACTTAAAATGTCTCCTCCTCAGTTTTGGAGCTGTAGTTACACCTGCCTTTGAATACATTATCACTCAAAGCCAGCAATACACTTCCACTGCCTGTTTCGTTACCATAACCTTTTCCTGCTCTCACATTGCTTCCCCCAGCTTTTCTCTAATTCATTTCTCTTTTGCACGGCATTACCAATGCTGAGACTGGCAAACTGTTAAAACTACCATACATTATCTTGCTCAACTGGAGAAAGTCAGTGGGTAACTGATGTCCTATACTATCTGAAATTGGAAAAAATCACATTCTGTTCAAAACTTTTTTTAAATATGGCAGACTCTAATCAATAACACTTTAGAATAATCTTAAATCTCGGGGAAAAGAACACTCTTCCTTCCTTGCTGCTTCAAAGAGTTGCTTTGTTGGCTGGCACTCCTCTCTTTCTTTTGGGTGGGGGTTGAATTTTGGTTTGTTAAGTTAGACTTGATTGTCATTTGCATTTAATTAAAATTAATAAAACAAAAATCACTACCTCCTTTCAAAACACATTTGTTGCAGTGACCTGTTTTTTTCAGACTGAATAGCAATTTATATATAAAAAAAAATAAAATAAAATTAGTATAAAAGCAGGGTATTTCATTCAACAATGTCTGTTTGTGGCTCTTCACTAATTTAATTATATATATAGTGCTTATTAAATTCTTAGTGAAATTCATCAGTTATAGGCTAGAACATTGGTGGGGGGGGGGGGGGAATATTGATAGATGTAGTATTGCAATGTATTTCATCACAATATGTCATCAATACACAATTACTGCCATCAGAACCAAAGTAACTAGATATTTTTGCTCCATCTATGGTGACACATAAGCAGTACATGGTTTCTGTACTCTCACAGATGGTGTACTGATAAAGTTAGCAATGCTGTAGAATAAATGTCAAATGAAAACACTTGTCAAATTCCACTGCAGTGTTCACACGTGTCTTGCTGAGACTTTGCTCGCCTGATCATGGTTAGCCAACGTGTGCCTCTGACCAACACTGTATTGAAGCTCAGCGAAAAAAAGAAAAAAGGTTAAAAATTTTAAAAGAAAAGGCAAAAGCCTCAAAAAAGGCCTCTGCTCTGCAGAATTAATTAGCATGGAATTTCAGCAAATTTTTTAAAAATGGTTTTGCTTGCATACTAAATTTAAACAACTGCAAAAACAACACAATATTTTGAGCATTGATGGACTCTCAGAATTTTAAACACATATTCATATACCTTGCATTGATTTATTTTAAATTTAAAATGTTTTATTCTCACTAGAAATCTCAGAAAAGGCAGGTTAGACAATATATTGTACAAAGATGTATGTTTTGTACTACAATTTATTCCAGTTTTGCTGGGCAGACTGCCAAGATACCTGAAATCAATTTCCACAAATGAAAAAGAAACTTAACTATGAGCATTAAAGGATAAGTTTGGTATTATTCAATTCAGATTTATTTCTTCACAAACATGGTAAATTAACATTTGCCTTGTGAAACTGTGTTCCAAAGTTAAGCGTTTTCTGTAAATTAAAAAATATATCTTACCAACACTGGCACGTTACAATAGAGGAAAATGGGTCATGGAGCAAAATAGAAAACCTTTAAAATTTACCGATGAAGCAGCAAAAGTTTTGATATAAGACAATATATATATATATATATATATATATCCATCCATCCATCCATCCATTGTCTCCCGCTTATCCGAGGTCGGGTCGCGGGGGCAGCAGCTTGAGCAGAGATGCCCAGACTTCCCTCTCCCCGGCCACTTCTTCTAGCTCTTCCGGGAGAATCCCAAGGCGTTCCATATATATATATATATATATATATATATATATATATATATATATATATATATATATATTGTAAAGGACAGCCGGGTCCCATGCCCGACAGGGACGCCCCTGCTGCATCTGTTCCGGGGGAGCAGCCATGGTCACCTCAATACCTCCCCCGGGATGCGTGGTGGCAGCCTCCCTGGCAGCCAATGATTCCCCAACCCGGCGCATGGTTCCATGGGAGATGGAGTCCTCCACAGCCTGGTTGGGGGCTCGGATGGCCGCCAGGGAGAGCTGCATGGAGTCAGCAGCCTGGCTGGTCATATCTTCAGCCCCACCCGGAAGGGCAATTAGGACCAGGTGGCCAAGCACCTGGAACGCTTCTGGGTGGGGTATAAAAAGGGCCAGCCACCATCACTCGAGAGAGCCAGAGTCGCGAGGAGGAGGACTAAGCCTGAGGAGGAGTGGTGGTAAAGAAAGGAAGAGAAGAAGTGTGGTTTGTGTGCTACTGAAGTGCTTGTGGGACTGTGTTGGGCCTGTGGGACACAGGGAAGGCGTGCTCCACGGCTGAAGAGAAAGAAGAGAGTGTTTATTGAAGTACGTGCCTCTGTCTGAGTCTGTGCCGGGTCGGGCGCTATATAGCGCCGTTCACAATATATATATATATATATATATATATATATATATATATATATATATATATATATATAATATTGTCAGAAAAACGACCAAAAGACATCGAGAAGGTTTGGGGCAGCCACCCATTTAATCGATTATGGCTGCAAAAGTTATCAAAAAACAGAGACATGCTCATTCAACCGAGTCCAAAACAGAACTGATCTCCAGGTAGCAAGATGGCAGCTTTAAAGGCCAGTAGCGGGAGTGATGTCATCCAGACCGGAACCAGAAGTGACGTCAGTGGCTGCCCCAGAGCCGGGTGGGATTTCCCTAGAATGGTCTGTAAAAGATCGAGAGGGAAAATCAGTGCACTCCGCCACCCCCTGGTCTGGCATGGAACTACCTGCATTTAAGCCCTTTAGCTGTCTCCTAAACACACGTGTGTGACAATATATATATATATATATATATATATATATATATATATATGCCTTCCAATTCATGGATGTGAGCACAAAAGAGATCTGGAAATAATAATTTTCAAAAATGATACGTATAAAACCATTTAACAATGTGTGTCTAATTGCAATATGTGGATAAATACTCAACAATTGTCTTGGACTTATTCAGTAAGGTTTTAGTTTTTATTTTCCAGTGGTGCACCATGTCCTATTAGTCTCCATTGTACAGCACCAGTGTGGGCAAGATATTTTTTAGAATTTATAGAAAACAATTTCACATGGTAAATGTATATATGCCATATTTGTCTAGAAGTAACTTTGACTTGAAAACTACCAAACTTATCTTTAAGGTTAAGGGTTTATCATATTAGGTGTAATAGAAAACTTTTTTGACACTAGAGATATGATTTCAAGTTCAGTCAAATAAATCATATTAATAAATTGCAATATACTGCAGAATCAAATTGCAACATGTAAAGCAGGTTATAAAATACATTTGTAATATTTTATATGAATTATAATTGGTAGTTATAAATATAATTAAGCTTTTAAATGATTAACATGGATACTTAGTAAAAACTGAATTCAGTTAATATCAAATTTTTAAAAAGTTCAATTTAAATAAAAACAGTTTTTACTTATTTTCTTTAGCAAACAATATTATTAAATACACTATGTATGACTACTTCTATACCAGCTTATAACTTAACATAAATGAGACCAAAATCTACTGCTACTATATCCCCTACACTACCCACCTAGCTCCTGTTCTACTTCTGACTCTATACAACCTCTCTATACATTATGTTTCTTCACTCACTATTACTTTCCTCAACAGCTATCATCACCTTAACATCTTCTCTTCTCTTTGACTCTTGATAGAGCCACATATAGCTGGCCATGTTCAAACACTAGCTGGGTGAGATATATGCCCACCTGTTCTAATGTCTGTCCCTGAGCCTTCTCTCTGTATTTTGTGTGCCTAATCACTCTTGCCCTACATGTTAGATACAAAAAACTGAATAAATGAGGACAATTAGTTGTTTATTTTTGAGATAAAGGATATGACACATGTGTATACTCTTTCTTGCTCCTGCAGTTATAATGGAGTGGTTTGGACCTACTGTGTAGGAAACATGCAACAATTAGTCTGCACAAGTTTAGTTTTCCTGAGAATAGATAGGAAATTGAATGGTTACAGGGGCAAACAAAAAAATTCACAAATATACATATACGTGTGCTGATAAGGTACATAGACACATATAACAAGAACTATGTATAAGTAAATTAGCAAAGTGTAGGAATGTACTAAGTGCAAAGTGATTAGAATTAAACACACATACATAGGTTACAATTTTACATACTGGATGTTGGTCATTGGCACAGTTTATTGCACATGGCAAAATTATCTGTTAAGTCATCTGTAGATCAGCTCAGTACCATTCAGTGCAAAGGGAACCATAGCTCCTCGGCCAAAGAGCAACTCTTTATGGAGCTTGATGGCTGAGGGTAGAAACAACCTTAAATCATGCTCTTTGCAACAACACAGTTGTCTGTTACTAAAATGTGTTACTTTGTTTGGTCAAGACCTCATACAGTAGATGAGAGTCACTGTCCAGGATAGCAAGCAGCTCCCTAAATTACCTCTTTTCTATCACTTCCTCCAGTGAGTCCAGCCTGACTCCCAAGATTGAACTAGCCTTTTTAATCACTTTATTTAGTGTGGTGAAATCACCTGCAATAATGCTATTTTCCCAGCATACTACCACATAGAAAATTACACTTGCCACTACAGACTGGTAGACAAACATGCAAGAGTAGTCTGCATACACCAAACAACCTTAACCTCCTCAGTAAGTACAGGTGACTCTGTCCTTTTTTGTATATAGCCTCTGTGCTGGTACTTCACTCAAGCCTGACATTCAGAGGCACCCCTAGCTATATGTATGTCCTCACCACCTCCAAATCCTCACCATGGATAAGAACCAGAAGTGCAGTGGGCTTGGCCCTCCTGAAGTCAACTATTATCTCTTTTGTCTTACTAATGTTGAGGTGCAGGTGGTTTCATTTCCACCATTCAACATAGACTGTTATTGTCCTGTACCTATTTTCCTCCCCACCGCTGATGCAGCCAAATATGGCCATGTTACTGGGAAATTTGTGCAGATGATATGACCGAGTATTGTAAATAAAGTCAGATGTGCAGAGGGTAAAGAGAAAGGGAGCCAGTACATTTTCCTGCGAAACAACAGTGCTACTCATGAGCATACAGGATGCACAGTCCTTAAGCCAGACACAGTTGGAACCCTTTGCAGAATCAGTCTAAGTCTGAAGATATGATGCGAAACGACACAAACAAGTAGCTGCCCTGTGCAATCCTTTATTACCAAAGGGTTAACACCATCAGGTCTAGCAGCTTTGTGTTGATAGCACAGGTTTGTCCTAACTGAAGGAATTATCAAGAATTCTAAATGATTCCAATTATTTTCATAAAACTGGGGATTATTAGTAGGCTCCTATGAAATGTGCCTTAAAACTACCCCAAATATCATTCAATTGTAAACAGTTATTTCACCTAATTAAGCATCCAGTCTATCTTCAGCAATAAAACTTTCATTCACAAAATGCAAGAACCTTTAAGAATAAAAGGCTCAAAATAATTTAGAGTTATGAACTATCTTCATACTTCTTTTTTATATTATTTTGGTTTGACTTTTATTTCTCTTTTAGCTCTTATTAATTTGTACCGGTACTTGTTAATACAACATAATAAGAACGTTATATTTTTGAAAAGAATAAGGTAAAATGGCCACAGAGCAGTAGAAAGGCATCAGGCATCAGCCTCCTACAGGAATACACGTAAGCGTAGCTTAGATCATTTAATTATTCAGACAGAAGAAGGCAGCAGAAGAAGCACTCAAGAGTCTCTTGGCCTTTCAGTCAATAGCCAGTTAATATAATATTTCATTCCAATCATTCTAGGGAATACCTGAGCACATTGTGGCCTAGTGGAACCACAACTCTGTATGCATGCATTGACCCAGGCTTGCCCTGAAATGGAGGCCAGAATATGGCTTAAAGTGATGCCTTTAGGCAGGAGACAGATAAAAAAGCTCCCTAGAAGATGCAAATGTGTAAATCAGAGACACAGAGCAAGACAGAAAGTCAAGGGAGGAAAGAAAGTATGATAATTGAGCGCTGACAAACCTCCACAGAGGTTTGGACAAACCTCCACAGAAAGCATCTCCTGTCTCCTATAAATATTATAAATAATAAACAATAAATAATATTTATAATCGCTCTATCATCACCACCCCATTATTTTGCTGCAGTATTATTATTTTTGTCTATTTCTGTGGTCTAACCACATTTCATTTGAGTATCAGGTAATAGCTATGTTATGCAACAGAAGAAAAAGGCAAAGAAAAATATTTTGCACAGGGACCAGGGAAGACAATGAACAGTATATATATACATCAGAATCAAAGTCAAAACAAATACAAAAATACAAAAAAGATATGACACCCTTAAAAATTTTCAAATAACCAGTGAAAAAGAATTTGTTGGTGAAGAGAGCTCTACCATCTTAAATAAATGAGCACTGACATAATCCACTACCCATGTCACATGACAGGCAATAGCATAGCAAACATGAACAATATGTTTGCAGCAATCTATTGTGCCACCAAAACAGTTCTGACCCATCGAGGTATTGACTCCACAAGACCTCTGAAGGTGTCCTTGTCTGGCACCAAGATGTTAGCAGCATTATTTAAGTTCTGTTAGTTGCAAGGTGGAGGATCCATGGATCAGACTTTTTTTCCAGACACATTCTACAAATGGTTGATTAGGTTGAGATGTGGTAAATATGTAGGTCAAGTCTGCACCTTGAACTCTTTGTCATGTTCCCCAAACAGTTTCAGAACAATTTTTGCAATGTGGTTAGGTGCATTACCCTGCTGAAAGAGGCTACTGCCATCAAGGGGTAGCATTGCCATGAAGGGGTATACAAGGTCTGCAACAACCTTTATGGAAAGTGGAACATGCCAAAGTAACATCTACATGAAAGCCAGAACACAAGGTTTCCCAGTAGACCTTGTCCCAAAATATCACACTCCCTTTGCCGCTTAGCCTTCTTCCCATAGTGCATTCTGCTGCCATCTCTACCCCAAGTAAACAACAAACATACACTTGGCCATTCACAAAATCTAAAAAAATATGTGGTTTATCAGACAGGGCTGCCTGCTTCCCCTGGTCCATGGTCCATTTCCAATGCTCACATGCCCATTGTAGGTGCTTTCAGTGGTGGACAGGGGTCAGAACTGGCAGTCGGAATCTTCCGTGGCTACAAAGGTCCAAACGCAGCAAGCTGTGATGCACTGTGCGTTCTACCACCTTTCTTTTATAGCTAGGTTTTTAAGCAAGTTTGGACCAGTTTGGGTTGGTGCTAACCACTTCATACCAGGAACATTCCAGTTGTCTAGCCATCACAATTTGTCTTGTAAAGGCCAAAGACCTCTACACCTGCCCATTTTTCCTGCTTCCAACACATCAACACATCACCTTCATAGATTGACTGTTCACTTGCTGCCTAATATATCCCATTCCTTAGCTGGTGCCATTGTAACAAGACAATCAATGTTATTCACTTTATCTGTCAGTGGTTTTAATGTTGTGCACTGATCCATGCTGAGGTGTCACCCATTGCATGGGTGCACTTGGGTCCCAATCTGGGTGGTTCATCGCGTGGTGGGTGCGGCAACCTCCCAAATCCGTGTATTTCAACCACTACACATAATTACTGGCATTGTAACTAGCTACTGTGACTGTAAGTACTAACTGTAATGATTGTCCCTATTCATCCGACATTTTCAAAGTATTTTGTGTCTAAAAAAATCAGAGATAAAAATTTAAAACTTTATAATCAATTAAAGTAAATGCTAAGCTACAACAATACAATTTTTCAAAGTAATCAATCAATTGCAAAACATCTTTGCAATTTCTTATTACAATTCACAAATTCAATTCTTTTTCCTTACAATTTTTTTGGATAGTTTTTAGTTTTATTTCTTCTGTATATGTTGTCTGCACCTGTTCTAATACTACTTTATATGCCACAGTTTCAAAGAAAGCTGCGTGAATCTGTCAAAAGAAAAAAGAAAGCCGTCTTTCAAGAAAAAACTTGCAAAATGTAATGGGCTACTCCATTGATGCTGTTGTCAACTCCATAGAAAAGATAAAAGCAGGCCTCATCTGCAGTGAAGCACTGCCTGCAAATGAAAGGAAGGTATTTAAGAACATTGAGGAAAAAATTACTTTTTTGCAGAGGGTTAATTAAACTGGAACTTTTATCAGTATTGAGAACTAAAAAAGTATTTGGTCTGCATGAAAGCCTAATAAATAATTTACTGTTAAAATGATACACTAACAATCTCATTGCAGACGACAACTTCAAACAGAAATACAAATGTAGGTCCAAGAACTTTTAACTCATATACAAATACTGTATATTCAAATACCATATTTTTTATTGAAATATCTGAAAGTCAATTATTAGTTTCAGTGAGCTAAGAATCTAAAATCACAAATAAGAGGAGATTATTCAGTCCGTCAAGTTTGACAGTCTTAATCCCTAGGGTTGTCGGTTCAATCTCTAGCTCTGATTCACTGCTTGACCCTGCAACACTCCAATTAGAGAAACATAAAAACAATTTTACTTGGTACCTGTGACTTCCTTAGTTCAATGAAAATAACATCATGCTCCACTGCTGATAAATACATGTAACACACTATTAACACTATATATTTTTGACAACAGTTACATTTGGAATTTTAGCTGCAGATGAGGAAAGAAAGCAGCAGTTGAAGAATATTTTTGCAACATACCCTTTCACTGACTTTGAAAAATTGCTATTTCTCTTGTGCCCTTATTCTTATGGTCTCCACTTTTCACTGACATTCCCCTTGCTGAAATTTAGTTCACAGATTCTGACCGCAGTCTATTTAAGTTTGATAGAACTAGGACAATGCTCTTCAACATGCTCACTCATGCATGCAGACACATGGGGGTTTAATTTTATCATTAGCCTCATTAAGGACTATATTGGAATGATGTACTTTGGTACACAAAGATTACGCAATAGCACCTGCATTTTTATTTCCACAGTTGTCATAAAATGAGTGGTCAAAACATACCATATAGCCTGAAAGCCATACGCTATTAGTAAAGTATAAAAGTGCATCCTTCAGTACTGTTAGCTGACCTGCAGTCTTGTGGAGGCCTGCTCCTTCCTCTGTATTTTTAATGTAAATAAATATTTTTGTTGGATAGACGCCACCTCCACAAATGGTCTTTTCATTTTAAAAGTGTAATGTCTGTGTTAATTACATTTACTAACTAAATCAAAAAGCACATACAGAAGACAACAGTGCTTTTTGATGCAAAGCTGGGAAATATGCCACTTCATACTTATAATTATGTGCTCATGATTGTCACATGATTACAAAATTATATTTTCCAAAAAGAATCACAAATCTGTAATAAGTATGGATTTGGGGATTTTCATTTTATACTTCTGATCATTTTGTGGCAGATTTTTCTCCACAGAATTGCTATTGTAACCAAGTGGGTTTTCAAAGAGGTAAGTGAATACAAACAACTCTTTATAAAAGAAATAAGACATATTTAGCTGCATTTGTACTCCCACTGGCCACGCAGACGGTGTTTACCACATAGGTTATTCAAAACTGTAGCTTATGGCCCAACTAAAACCAGGGCCCTCCTTCAGAAGAAAAACAAAGGCTTTAGGCTATTTCCCTTATTTTTTTAGAAATGAAGGGGGGTTCATGGCAGAATTTCATCGGATTTGTTACAAAATGTGTCAATTATCTGTAATAACCTGTTATTGATGGATTGCTTTTTGTCATACTTCAGGGTCAAATGTGAAATTTGCAGTTTACAGTTCCACTTTGAGGTAAGGAAGTCATTTCATATAAGGAGGACAAACATTTTGTGGTAAGGAAGACAAAATGTTTGGGGTGAGATAGTAGTATTCACTAATTGTGGTGCTACAGAGTGGCAGCTTTCTGTATGTTGATTAGCACACACAATTAAGAACTTCACTGTACTCTGTACATGTGGGAATATTAACCCTATAAATCTATTTTGTTGTTGTGCTATTTGCGTTGTACCAGACAGCAATAGACTATAGTGTTCACTAATGGGAGTGGCCTTGATGCTCATATTATGGAGCATCCAACTGACTTTTTTATTTCTCCAGTCACTGTTGTTGATATCATATGGTTGGTCCAAATGCAACAATAGTGTTTCAGTGCACATTTTACAATGGTCTATAAAAATTTGCATTGGTATGTTAAAAACAATGTTTTGTGCATCAAGTGACGCACAGTGATTTGTATTTCACACCTACTACAAGTCACAGCCTGAAGGTAAGCTACAGACAGGTGGAGAGGAATAGGGCAACACCTGTATACAAGATAAGATATTATGACAGCCTTACAATACCTGGACAATGACACACTCACTCAAGCAATCTAAAACAAATGAAAAGGTCTAGAAATGCACTGTTGATACAGATATAAGCAATGCTTCTCCCCTTCCAGTGATCCTCTTCCCATTCCAACATAGTTAAATGGGTTTTATTCATCAATGTGTCTCTGTGCAGAGCGTATCATGCTGATATGTTACACTACAATATATAAGCACAGAGTTGGAGTGACGGAAGGCTAAATGATATGAAGTTTCCACTGGAGCTGGTCGAACGACAGCTTTAAAACTAAAGCAACACATTCATACAAACCACAGACAAATATTTCTACAACCGTCAACAAACTAGCAAAGCCCTCAGTCTTTCAAGTGGAATGTTGGTTTACAGCATTCCACACTGGCACCAGTCCTACAATAGCCAGCAAAAGAAGAAAAACACTGGATCAGCAGAAACCTCATCTTAAGCAATTAATCTGAGATGTGATTTAGGCTTGACTAATCACATGGTCAACTGGCCACAAAAAATATTTTGTTAAGCCATCACCAAAAACTTACCTTACCTCTTCTGTAGTGATATAATCTGGCAGAATCAGTGAAATCTTATTTAGAAGGCGGAGAACTGAATTTATTTGAGAAGGGTAGATCATTTTTTGCCGAAGATAAGTTTCACACTTGTATTCTTTTATTCTTCATGTCATTACGCCGTTTTTTTTTTTGGGGGGGGGGAGGATACCACTGCACACATACATTGTATAACATAACTACAGTACAGTTATTTTTTTGAAAGCCTTATTTACTATACAATATCATGGCTGCCAGGGAGCAAACTGTAATATATAAATAAAAATAATATATATGACCATATTGCAGTTTTGGTGATAAAAAGATAGATCCTCTTTTATGCAAAAGACTGCAAGAAAACAACTGATTCTGCAGACTAGAAAACATATTATAATTGATGACTTAAAAGTCTACTCTTCCAGTTAAAAATCCTGTTTGCCTAATTATAAGGCATGAATATGGCTAACAATATTTATGAAAAATATCAATTTTGATTCTGCCAAGACAATAGAACTGAGACAGTTTCCTTTGTTTTTTAATCTTTTGACTGGAAAAGTTTCTATCCCTGCTCTATTCGAGTTGAGTGCAGCATTTCATTCCCTTGCTTATAGGCTCCTGCTTCAACTAAAAACGCTTGATTAATGGGTAAGACTGAACTTTAAAAACAGATTTTAACATGTGTAAATTGCTCAGAGAGATTCATACCTCACTGAATGAAATATGATATTCCACAAGGATGTGTTATGGGACCTTTAACATTCTCATTTTAAATATGGTAATGTTGTCAGCTAATATAATGTTAAGCATTTGTACTACTACTAATGATAAACAATTAAATATCTTTTTGGAGTGGAAAGACCATCACTTGAGTAACAATCAAACTTTGTATATCTAATTTTAGTAAAAGAGACCCTGAATCTAAAATTATTTTTATGAACAAAAGATCCATCCATCCATTTTCCATTCCCATTTATCCTGAGCAGGTTCACAGGGGAAGCTGGAGCCTATAAATTAGATGGACTAGACTTTGGAAAGTGAGCTTATTGATGGGAAATAACCAAAGTGTGTGAAGATTTTAAAAATAAGCTAATCTCAGCAAATAGCATTGGCCCTGGAAATAGACCTTTTCATCATGGTGATCTCTCTCTGACACTTAAGCTTCCACATGGGAAAGTTCTTAAAAAGGTGGCTCATACTTGCAAGCTCACAGATGTGTACAATGAAACTGGAGTTTAGGCCCATTATTAGGTCTTTGACTTTGTTTCTATGCATGCCTAACTAATGTTTGACAATTGTACATTATGGGTTGTGTTAAAACATGACTTAGCTACAAATTCTGTACTCCAAATGGCAGATTTCATCACTCATGTAGAGACTGATGGTAACACCTGGAAGAACATGAATGGGAAAAACAACCAGGTATGTGTATGGTTCACTCCAAAGTCCTTCTTCAGATACTAACATTTTTAAACGGCTTTGGCCCCTCTAAGTGCAAATATACTGTAAAATACATCACAATCTCAAGGCACTGGTGTCCTAAACTTTCCCAGACTAAATAAAACCACTGTGAGAGATCATGCCTTTAGCCCAAACCTGTGAAGTGATATGACTGCTTATGTAAGGTCTCAAAATTTAAATCCTGGCTAAATAATCAGTCATATAGTCTAGCATCCCCTGATTAGACTCTTTCTATTAACCATTTGCAAAAAACTTTGGAAAAAAAAGACATTGGAAACCATTATGGATTTTTAGTGGCTACCATTTTTTTCTGTTTCTCTTCTTAGTATACTACTGTGGCACTTGGTGGCACTCCACTACTGCATTCATAAGGTACCAATCCTGCCCATGGGGTGCAGCACCTAACACATTCCCAGGCTTGGAATAAAGAAATGTTATCCTTATTCAGTTTATACTTAGGGTAACATAGAATGCCTAAGAAGGGTAGTGTTGCCAGTTAGCTAAGATAATCAAAACTATGACTCTATATGACTTTGACTGCGACTGGGTCTGTTTTTTCTGACTGAAGACATTTCCACATAGGTTTTATTTCTCTAAAACTGCTGCTTACAGGAGTTTGTGTGTTCCTCTGCAGCTGCCCAAACTCTCAACACAATAGGCTCAGACACAAGTTCCAGTGAAAGGAAAGAGTTCTTATTGTGGGAAACTCTTAAAGGTAATAGTTTCACACCCCACAACCACAACTTTGCTCTTTTCTGCAATTCTCTCTTTCTCTCTCCTCCACTCCTCTTGCATGCTTTGCCCTACTCCTCCCAACTCTGGCTACCAGATTGAAGTGGTGCTGCTCCTTTATATTAAACCCATGAGTACTTCCAGTGTCCCAAAGCTGTGGCCCAGGAGCACTTCCAGGTAAGGCTGGAGCCCGATGAAGTAGGGCGCACTAGTCCCTTCTGCACTAGGGAGCACCCACAGAACCCAACAGGGCTAAAGCAACAAACTCCAATTCCCAGTGTGCTTTGTGGGAATCTATGGTGGCACCATAACCCAGCATGCAGCTATCTAGTGGCTCGGGGGAGATAATATTCTGAGCAAGCTGACTACCCCCATGCCATGCCATGCCATTGCCATCCTGGCCAGGTAAGGAACTCCACACAGCTCCATCCGGGATGCCGATCTTTGCATGGTGTCCTTCACCCCATGTTTTACTCAGAAAGGACTTTATGTCATCATGAATTTCTTATGTTAATTAAACTGAAATTGCGTTGTTCTACCATGTGTTTAAAAACGTTTTGAGTGCTCACGTATGTTAATGTAGTAAAGATTAACAAATCATCATAAATGCAATAAATCTGTACATTTATGCAAGCAGTCTGAACCTGTAACTAGTGAAGAGCAATGTACAAAAATAAAGAAAAACTGAAATTTAATTACACTGTATTGTATTTTATATTTTACCAAACAACAATGTTTGGACACAAAAATATAAATGTAAATATATATGTCTGTAAAAACCATACAGCAATACATGAAAACTGCATTGCCAAAGAACAACGCTATTAAAATTCAAATTAGCACACGATTAGCAACTCAACATTCACTATCAAACGCACTTAATCCAATTCAGAGTTGCAGATAGTTGAAGTATATTCCAGTAGCAGTAGACACAAGGTTGGAAATAGCCCTGAGCCATGTACCAGATATTTATAGAGCCCACACATGCATACAGCAATATCCATGCATGCACAGGCCAGTTTGGTATAGCCAATTAACCTAACCTTCATGTCTTTCAGGATGTGGGATGAAAACCAGAATGCTTGGGAAAATGTATATGTAATTGTAAAGAATATGCAAAATCCATGCTTGATGTCTAGGCACAGAACAGGTCCAGGATGAGTCCAGGATGACAGATCTAGGAGTCAGTAGCAAAACCTAGTGCACCGTCGTCCCACCATAAACAATCTTTAAAAATTGTGTGCTACTATATTATAAATGAAACGTAAAAATACAAAATTACAACAACCCAGTCACCACTGATTGTGACATATGAAGAAGTTTCCAAAGCTATCACAAAGATGCTTTATGCAAAGTTAATGCCCATAAAGGTTTATTATCCACACACTGTTCATTTCTCTCCCCAGGTCTGACTGTAGGGTACCATTGAGAAAATGCTGATATTATGCTTAAAAGGCATTCTTTTATTTGAAGCATCTTAGATCTTCTATTACTGTATCTATTTATATCAAAGTTGAGATCTTTTAAACAAACAAACTGATCCTGACTGTATTGTCAATCATAATTTTATATAATTATACAGTGAATCTATTTCTATGTACCCTTTTGTAAAATCTACTAATAATGAGAAGATCTAATCTGTTGCCAGGTTATTCCCATATGGAAAGCAAAATTCACATTTAGAAACATCTCAAAATAAATTTCAGATATCTTAAATTGAAGTTCTGCTTTACAGATATCTGAAATTCAATTCATATACATATATATTTTCAATTATCTCAAAATAACACTGTGTGCATTTCAAATACATATTGTGCCTAAAAAATCTGTCATTTATTTAGACATATCTTGAAATCACTTACTGTAAACTTTCCTATCCCTTTAATTGGACTTCCTGTCTATTTTAAAACATACTGAAATGCATTTAAAATATTACATAATGAGCAGGAACTGAGATGTATATCTTTAAAGGAATTTTAATCTACAAATTACATTTTTTGAAATATCAGGAAATCACATCCAGATCAATTTGAGATATTTCATATGCATTTTGGGATTTTTGAAATGCATTTCCAAATGTATGCATAACACCTGTGTAATACACAATATAACTGAAATGCTTTTCAAGCTAGACAAAAATAGGAAATTTATATTGAAAACATTTTACAGTTAGGTATTTTGAGATCTCTGGATTTGGACTTTATACATTTCAAAATGCATATAATTGCTGTTTAAGATATCTAAAATATATTTGAGTTATGAAAAAATGCAATGGAAATTATTTCAAGATATCACAAAATACTGTACATCTGAGATATCTGAAAAACAATTTCCTACATCTCAAAGTGACAAGGATGCCAGTTTAAGACTAAGATAGCTAAAAATGTATTTAAGATATTTTGAAATATACATATTATCAGATATCTATAAGTTATGTCTGTGCTGCAAAACACTTTACAGACTTACTATGAAAAGAACAATATAGCATTGTTTGGGACATACTAAAACAATACCTTTGTGAAACTACCACTTAAACTTACCAACAGTACAAATTAGAAACACTGTACTGTTAAATTCAAGAATTCAATAGAGGTAAATTATTCTATTAACTCTGTTTTGTTAAATACTTTTTCAAAAGCTTTATATTTTACAGAAGCTGACAGAAATATATGAACTTTTAAAACTTTACTCCTTTGCTGCCTTAAAAAATCATATCTCAATCGTATTGTTCACAATCTAAACTTAATTAAGTATTTGATATTTACTTAGTACAATACTGTTTCAGTATTAAAAAAGTAGAACACTAGTCAGTTTTCCTGACCATTCAAATGCAGTATCCACTACTAAACCCACTTATTTAAAATTCACAATTACTTTGTTAAGCTCATTTTAGCTGCTAACTAAAAAGTTATTTTTTATGCACTATATCCTACATTTTACACTATCTGTATCATGTGTGATGAAAATTACCTTCAAAGAAATAAGAACAATGTTTTGTAAATGTGAACTGATTATTTTAGTGCATAGCCTTTTTACATCATTAGGTCAATTCTTTTTTTTATTGATTTTAATTAAAAGCAAATAACAATCCATGCAGTCAAGTCAAACTTAACAAACCAAAATTCAACACCCACCCAAAATTCAATTCAACAGTGCAAATCTTTAAAAGCAGCAAGGAAGGAAGAGCATCCTTTTCACCGATATAGAAGATGTAACCACAAAGGATGCCAGAGTGCCCCAAACTACAGACCCAGCAATACCCCAAACGTTAACAGAATAAAATAAAGGATTTTTATTCTTCGCCCAGGTATTTTCTATAATCTTCTCCCAATGTAAGCCACAGTTATATAATAAATGACCAATAAACTAACAATTTTCTCTCCTTCTACACCTCCATTGAGTTTCGCCCACTGCCTCCCGATTCTAACTCACTAGAACTGAGGAAGAAGGCTCCTTTTACTTCGGACTTGGGAATGCTTCCAGTGCCATTCCATATGTTCCGGGAAGCACTTCCAGTCCATAAAGAAAGTAAGAAGGTCCTCTCCAGGGACCCCGAAAGGGCTGCACTTCTGGACTAAAATTCCCAAGCACCCCTGCGGGTGTCCCAACTGGGTTGCCATATGAGGACCACTGCAACCTGGTGTATGGAGGATGGAACATCTCCCAAATCTCAACTTCTGCTGGTCCATTCATTATTTCCTAACAGTCAAACACAAAGTTATTTTTCTGATCTGCTGGCCAATTTTCTTTAGTCGTAGCTCTGGCCTCCCGTCTGGTTAAAGAATTTTCCTCTGTCTCATCTGGGATGCCCATTCTCTTCCTACAAAACTTATCCTAAAATGTAATTAATTAGATCTTGCCATATTTTAAAAAAAGTTTTGAACAGACCACTAAATGAGAATTTGATTTTTTTCCAATTTAAAATATGCATAGGACATCAGTTACCCACTGACTTAAAAGTGGTGGAGTGGGATTCTTCCAGTTGAACAAGATAAGTTTACGTGCTAGTAGTGAGGTAAAGGCAATTACAATTTGTTTGTCCTTATCTAAAAAGTACACCAAACACAAATGTTATTGAGTTAGGAGTGATTCTGACACCAAAACTGTGTGATAGGCATTCAAAGATTTTTGTCCAAAATAATTTTAATTTGGTGATTACCCAAAACATATGGTTTAGTGAGACTGGAGCTAGACTGCAACATTCACAGGTTGAATCTTGAATTGGAAACATTTTGGATAATTTTAAATGAGAAAAATGAGCTTGATAGAGGATTTGAAGTTGAATGATTGAATGCTTTGTGCATATGAAGCTAGAGCATATTTTATGAGTGTTCACATTAGTAATAGATCTGAATACATTTTGAATAAAATTTATATCATCCAAATTAGTTGCATATATATTTAGCAGAATCACTTTAGTATGAATTACCCTTCAACATGACATATTGCTTACGTCTGACGCTACAAATGGAATAGTTCTGTGTATTAAGATTCACACAACCTTAGCTTCTCCGTATAGCTGTAGAGAAAAATTTGGTCAATCCACTCCCTTTACAACTGAACTGGTCCTTGCCTACCGTGTTTCCCCGAAAATAAGACAGGGTCCATCCATCCATCCGTTTTCCAACCCGCTGAATCCGAACACAGGGTCACGGGGGTCTGCTGGAGCCAATCCCAGCCAACACAGGGCACAAGGCAGGAACCAATCCCGGGCAGGGTGCCAACCCACCGCAGGACACACACAAACACACCCACACACCAAGCACACACTAGGGCCAATTTAGAATCACCAATCCACCTAACCAGCATGTCTTTGGACTGTGGGAGGAAACCGGAGCGCCCAGAGGAAACCCACGCAGACACGGGGAGAACATGCAAACTCCACGCAGGGAGGGCCCGGGAAGCGAACCCGGGTCCCCAGGTCTCCCAACTGCGAGGCAGCAGCGCTACCCACTGCGCCACCGTGCCGCCCCCGAGTTTTCATAACAGTTTTAATTGCGCCCCCCCTACCATTTTTTTGAAATGAGCCCATCATTTTTAATTAATGATATATCATAGATGCATATTTTATTATACCTACTTGACTTTTATCGACATTTATCTAACTCTATATTTATTTTTCTAGTATCAGAATGTAGTTTAAGTTAATTTGTTTTGGTTTTAATAGATGTATTTTTCATATTTTTGATTCTTGTTTTCTTTTTTTCACATCTTCGCGCCCCCCTAGGGGGGCCTGCCCCACAGATTGAGAACCACTGCACCAGGGCTTATTTTCGGGGGATATCTTATATTTATTCATGTACAACAATATACATTTATCCAAGTAAAGTCATGTCATCTTGTGGAATACCCACATAACTCTCCACATTCAAACCTTGAATTTCAGCCTGAATTTCTTGCTACTCCAGCCGCTTTTAGGATCCTCCAGGGTCGAGGTGAGCACTTTGATGTTTGATGAATGGTTCGATGTGGTGAAGCAAAATGCCGACATACAAATGCATTCGTGGTGCTTTGATATTCAAGCGTCACATATTCCCCAAAGTAAAGACACAATACATTTTAAAAGTCTCACATACCACCTTCTGTGCCGTCTTTTTTTTTTTTTGCACCTTTACAATACCATCAGAATGTACAGCGGCGTATTTGAGCCACAGAGAAAAAAAAATAAGGACATAATAAAAATGTCTATTTTGTCATTAAAGTGGAAATTTCGGCTTTAACCTCGTAGTTTACTTTATCATTAAAGCAGACCATCATAAACATCATCTTAAAACTGACCCAGTTGTTAAATTGCTACGCGCTTCTGGGGCTTCCTCCTGACCTGACAGCAGCAGCAAGCAGCATCAACACACAGAACACATTAAATTTATAATATTCCAGCTCTCTGCACATTTAGTATTCTTACATTTATACTTGATATCACTTTCATGATGAAATGCATTAAAATATGTATGTTACATTTTACAGATAAATCGTTAACTTTGTTTAAATAATGAATACTGCTAATAGTTAAATATATGGGGTGGCATGGTGGCAGAGCGGTAGCGCTGCTGTCTCGCAGGGAGTAATGTCCCTTGTGATCCCAGCCTGGAGTTTGCATGTTTTCCTGGTGGGTTTTCACAGTGTGCTCAGTTTTCCATCCAAAAAGATGAAGGTTTGGGGATATGGTGAAGCTACAATGACGCCAGTGTATGAGTGTGCTTGTGTTCACCTTGCGATGAGCTGATGCCCCATCCAGAGATTTTGTTTCTGTGTTGCGCCGATGCTGCTGGAATGGGCACAACCCCGAATTGATGGATGTAATCATTAAATATCCTTTTCAGAGATATTGTGGCAAGGTGTCCTTGGAATTTAATGGATGTTTCAGGCACACACGTCACATCGCATGAAGTATAAACCTGGCCTTAGGCGCCTTACTTTTCAGCTGACGATCTTGACTAGGGCTTATTTTTGGGGTACGGCTTATATTACAGAGCAGCCTGAAAATTTTCAGAGTTGGTCTTATTTTCGGGGAAACACGGTATTAAGTGAGTCACAAAAACATTGCTTCTGAACTTTTGTTGACATTTTGTAGTCTTACTTTAAGGTAGTACATAGTTACATATAATAGCTTTGACCTATAGTTCATATTATTGCCAGGTGTTATGGCCATGAAGCCTATTGTTATGTTGTCACTTACAGTTTTTGGGGTAGAAAGGATAAATCAGAAATAGCAATGATGTCCTTTCTCTAACTTCCCCAACCCTGCCATATTGCCTCCCCGAGTGGGGAGTGGGGAAAACCACACTTCATGAAGTCCCAGTCCTCTGACAAGCCAAGAGACACAGCACGTCTAGAACAAAACCAACTCCTCAGCAGTGGTGTAGAAAAGGTTAAAACTGTACTTTTGAAAGTACAGTCCAAATATAATAAACCTAGGATATGATCTTAAACTGTCAGAATACAATAATCCTAGGAAATTATTTTAAACAATTCCCTCAGAGACTGAGATAACGTCTGATAGTACATTCCTAATACAATATACCAAGGATATGAAGTGAACAAAAAAAAAACACTTTATTAGCTAGTTACTTTGTGGTTGCCAAAATTTGTATATATTCAATGGAACAAATTTCAATATAATATAATAACTGAAGTTTAACAAAAAAAAGAAGAAAAGAGGCCGAAAAGGAAATAGAATGTATAGTTATGGCAAATGTTGCATTACAAATGATCCACGTTGCAATCAGAATCTTCTTTGCCTTGCCAGAACATAGTATGACTTATGATCGTGTTTCAAAAAGATGTCTGGATCAGTCTTCTTAGCTCTTTTTCTGCTTCATTTGGAGAGCAAAAAATGTAAAACTGACCTTCAATAACCACTTTCAATTTGGAAGGGTACACGACTCTGTAACTTATTTCAGCTCTGCGTAGGCGCTGTTTAATGCTGAGAATGCGGCTCGTTTAGCAGGTGTTGTAGGGGAGAAATCTGGGAAAATACAAATGCAGTTATTTTCAAATATAATCTTCTCTTTCAGTCTGAGAAGAGACATGAAATTTTCTTTAGCCTGTAGTTTGTCGAAAACAGACATTTAGGGATCTTGGTTTTGAAGCATTCAATCCACGTATACAGTAGGCTACTGAGATCTCAATGTCCAATTTGAAGTCCTCTTCAGTTATGTTAGAGAACAGTTCAGTTGTGAATTTCACTAGGTTTGGACTTTCAAGTTTTTCTGGGAGACCTTCAATTCTGATGTTGTTCCTTCTATATCTATCTTCCAGTGTAGCCAGTTTGTCAGCGAGCACTTTGCATTCTGATGTTGCAGTCATTGCTTTTTTATTGTTCAACTACTTCAATATGAGTCATAAACGCTTGCTTGACATCTTCAAGCTGAGCATCAAGTACTCTAATTTTACTCTCTAACTTACTCACATTTTCCTGTATTTTTTCATCTATTTTTTCTACAATTTCTGTAAAGGCTGTAGCAAACTTAGTATTTAAACGTTTCTCCAGGTCTTTTATATCCTGATGCTGTTTCTCATTTTTCTTGTTTAGGTCCTTTATTTCTTTCTTTATATCCACAAGGGGGCTCTGCCCCCTGCTCGCTTCGCTCGCCTACCCCCGGCGTTGGGTATCCTGAAATACATTAGTCGAGCTCATTCGTTTTGGAGCCGTGCCCTCTTTGCCCGCGGCATTTCAGATGCGCGTTGTAGGCGCCTGCGTTGATTGATTTTATCCAGGCGGGCTCGTGTTTGTATATCCGTCAGTCGAGCTCGTTCGTTTTGAACCCGTGCCTGCTGTGCTTCCGCAGTTTCAGATGCGTGTTGTAGGTGCCTGCGTTCATTGATCTTATCCAGGTGGGCTCGTGTTTGTATCGTTGAGCTGTATTGTGTTTGAATTTGGTGTAAAGCGTTCAGTGGTTTGTACAATCCCAAGCAGCACATTATTCCTAACTTCACTCTGCAGTAGTGCCACTCACAATATGGCAGTGATGCCTGCGCATTCACTCCGTACCATCTTTGTGGACCTGTGGGGCCTCCATAGCCTCTTCCGTTTGAATCTGGGCTGCAGCGCAGAATCCTCTTTTTTGTGTGGCTGTGTCGGTAGTCATTAGCTATGGGCGCGTTATTGATTCATTTCTCATTCACATCAGTTGAGCTCTTTCATTTTTGGGCTGTGACTCCTTCGTGCGCGGTGGATATGACTTCGCTTGCGGTTTATGAGACGTCCGCTGTATGCACCTGCGTAGTATGTCTCATGGTCCCATCGCCGTGTACCTGCGTCAATGCCATCCGGTTTACCATTCTCGGTTAGTAATATGGATTATATCCTTCTTTATATCACTTATGCAAGTGCAGCAGTCATTACCTTCAGCCCGCATGTTGGTCTTCTCTATGTTCCGTAGGTGGAGTTGTGAATCAGGTTGGGGCTGATGCTGTGGACTCATGGGGTGTATTAGCTGCAGTTGACAGTGGAGATAAACGGGCCATACTCTGTTTAAATAATCCTCCTGGAATCAAAGAATTCTCCTTACCTGCCTTGCTCGCAGTTTCACTTCCACTTCCACTTTAGGTTGGAGCCAATGCTGCAGCATCAGGTCCTGGAAAATCTGTTCCTTTGCCCATTTGTTCCAGGTCAGTCCCCGGCAGGCCGTACCATGAACTTGAGGCTGGTGCTGTTCATGCGTATTTATACTCGTGTATAATGTAAATACAGGATACCGCAGAATGGTAGTAAAATGGGGGTTAAATAACACTGCTGCTAATGGAGCTCAGCTCTAGAGGTCCATCTGACACAACAAATGAGTACACCTCATTAGGTCAATTCTGATTCAGCCACAAACCTCCCAGCAACCCCTTTAATCAGCAAGTGCCCAAATACTGAAGTACCGAATCGACCACTTAGTGAGTGGGCTAGAATCAGATGGGGTCTTAAGAAATCAAAAACTGAACTTCGTATATGCAATTCACCAATTTGCACCTAGAGTAGATACCAGAATTTTTTTTGTAGATGGTAAATTTTTAAATAGTAGCCAATACTGAATATGCTTTGGGTTAAATTTTTAGCTTAGTTGAATCCACCTAAAATATAGACATTATCTTTGACAAAGATTTAACCTTAAGCCACAAGATAATGGAGAGCTGGTTCATTTATTATGTCAAGCAGAAGTTACTATTGTATACTTTATGGTCAGTTTGCTTAAACATCCCATAAGCCAACACAAAAGCCATCACAATCATCAAGAAATGGATAAAGAACAATTTCAAAATTCAAGGAACATGATCAGAATCATTACGGTTAAGCGCGCCTCACCCACAGCAGTAAGTATATTATTTTATTATATTAGATATAACTTAAAACTACTCAATGTATATGTACTGTGGACTGCACCTGAAGATAGCAATAGCATAACCTTATAAACTAAAATAATAGTGATCTGTTTCATAATGTAGACAGACAGACAGACAGACAGACAGACAGACAGACAGACAGACAGACAGACAGACAGACAGACAGACAGACAGACAGACAGACAGACAGACAGACAGACAGACAGTTGATATATAGTAACCTGTAAATGCAAAGGAAAAAGCAAATATATGATGCTTTCAAAACAAAAGACTCAACACTGACTATAGAACCTATGGAGCATATGGAAACTGAGGTTAAAAAAGATAACATAATTACCAAAAGGGACTCCACTGATCCCACAAGCCTCAGACACAACGTTACCCTATACAACTCCAGGTTCAAATAAAGGACTTTATTTGTCAGCAACACATTTCCAACAGAACGCCAGCCAAAATGAACACACAAATATAACAACCAAGCAATTTCTTTTCCCCTTCCCTTCTCTGAGTATCACCCACTATCTCGGGACTATGACATCCCTGAGGAGATGCGTCGGGCTTTTTGAAAACATTACCCAGGAATGCTTCCATTGTCTCAGTAGTGGTCATCCAGAGCACTTCTGGGTCATATGGAAACAAGAACAGTCTTCCCCTGGCAGTGCCGTCTTGTAGCACCCAAGGACCTTACCAGGGCTACTCTTCTACACTATAACTCCCATGCAATCCTGGGAGTCCTAATTAGGACCAGCCTGGAGGGAAAATACCACTTATCGTGTAGGGGAATGAACTGCCTTTGGCATCCATGTGTGCCCAATTCATTCATTATCTTCTTATCTGTGGCCGATATACTGAAAGGACCGGGGGGCAGATGTGCACAGGACACTCCCTCCCCCGGAGCGCTAGATGACAGCCCCCCAGGGTTTCAGTGGCACTTCAGATTCCCTCAAGGCTCCATGGGAGTTGCAGTTTGGCACAGCCCTGTTGGGTTTCATGGGTGCCACCAGGTGGAGCTGCAAAGCCCTACTTTGGGTTTCCACCCCACCTGGGAGTACTTCCAGATAATGCTGATGAGCCAGCTGAACTGTTCACAGGTACAGCATAAAAGGAGCCGCTTTACTTCACTTGAGGAGCCAGACTCAGGAGGAAGAAGGACGAAGCTTACTGAAAGAGGGGTGAAGACAGAAGGACTGAGATAAAGAGAAAGGAGAAAACAGAGTGCTTTATTGTACTGTGCATTGGTGGGGGAACAAAGGAAAAGTGTCTCCCCAGTGTAAATAAAATGTGTGTTGTGCTGGACTTGTGCCTAGCGTCTGTCTGTTTCAGGGAGCTGGTGCGCACACTGGCGGTCACAATATATATTCATATAAAAAACAACCCCCCAGAAGCACACATTACAACCTTTACCGTCTTCTGTGAGTTGGTTCTTTCAATGGACTAGCACCCTGTCCAGGACATTTTCCTGCCTTGTGCACAATGTTTCCAGGATAAATCTTGACTTTCACAACTCAGAATCTGATTAAATGGGTCTAAGAATTTTGCATTATGTTATCCTTTGTTTGTATATCATTTTGTATTGTATTCTGAATTTTCTGTATTTGCAATTTACCATTCTTATTTAGGTTTAGAGAAGCTGCCTATCCTAGGCATGTGCCTGTAGTTTCATATTTGCACTTCAGTATGGTGGACTGCACTGAGCTCCAAGGTACAGTATGATCAATGTCATTCAGTTGGTCTTTTCCCCTTGACTAGTTCTTGCTTCACTTTAATTAGATCCCTACCGTGTGTTAAATCTCTTTTGTCTTTTTTTTTTTTTTTTGTAAAATCTCTAACATAATATTGGACCTCAATGAGGAATGGGTCATTTACCCTAATAACTTAACTGAAAACATTTGATCTATGCATTTCCTACACAGCTGGGGACCATAAACAAATTGGGTGAATTGGTAAGGTATTATACTGACCTGAGCAAAGTTAGCCTTGGATATACAAAAGGTATGAATTACCTTATTAAACCTCAACATTTTGTTTTTTACTTTTAATTTGTTCCTTTTGATTTAACATGATATAGACTGTTTTCTAGATCAGCTTAGAAAAACTCTGACTTCAATATATTGTGAGTTTAACATCTGAGAAAATAAAAAGTGAAAACAGTTTTCGGGGTTGAATGTATAGACATGCCCTTTCTATACATGTATACAGAATGGTTATTTTAAATCTAAATTGCAACTGTCTTAGGTCAAACGTATTCTGAAAAACACTCAGAAAACATTTGAAAGGTAGGTCAAGTTCTATAAAGGACATTGAGAAAAGAAAACAAACTGAAATAGCAAATCATAAATAATTACTACAATTAATTAAAAATATTACAGAGTAATATGAAACCACCATAATAGCAGTTCTAACAGAATATAAATGTTCAGTTTTGACTTAAATGTTTATGCTTTAAAATGAGACTTGACGGCTTCATGTATCATTTTTAAAAAATTGAGATCCATAAGCCAATCTCAATTGACAGTCTCTTTCTTCCATGTAATGTTTAAGATACATATTAACTAAAACACCACTGCAATGTCCAATGTTTTCAGTAATTCAAACTGGAACTTATCTTCTTCTGCCATCACAGCTGTGCTTCTCAACACAAATCACACTTTATGTTTCTACCACTGTTACCTCCAAGGTATGCATATCCACAGAGTTCAGGAATTCCTCAAAGTGTACCATCCACCTTTCAATGGTATCGCAAGCTAAGTTCAATGTTTCCTCACCTTTGCTGTGAAATAGATGATGCTCTATCTATCATCAAATCATCAAAACGTCTGCCAGAATCTCCTTGAGGCTATTCTCTACAGCCTCATTAATCTCCTTAAATACATGAATCTTTACTTCTGAAAATGTCACAGCTGCTGCCCTACACAGAAAGGTAGAATCCCTAATTTAAATTAGGAATTGGTCCTACTAACATTGAACAGAAAGGCCTTTTTCCTTAATGTGAGTTCAGTTTCAATTTTGCATCCACCAAATAGGTCCTAGGGTCACACAGCTTACTTAAATGTCCATATTATTTTTCAACAGGATCTATGTCAGCTGCAGTTCACTGACCTTCACAAAATGTGTGACAAGCACTTCTAGAGGCAACAGCTGAACTCATCCTGAACAGAGCACTTTACTAGGCATCCCCTGGACATCTTCACCATCCAGTTGGGTCTATTGGGATTCCATCACAGCAGTAAACAAAAATAAAAATGTAGCTCATTAATATTGTCAATTCAGGAAGCAAAATCAACCCTCATGCATGATGGTTTGAAATAAATGGTCTTGTTAATCTATTTTATAACCACCATCACCTAATTGTAAAAGGAAAATGGAAATATAGATTAAAATGTTATATGTAAAAAATTATTCAGTGATAACCCAAATAGGCTATGGTCTTGTCACATGCCTCATGCTACCAGAACAGGCTCTGATAAGAGTGTTTTTAAACTGAATTAAACAGATTTGATAATGGATGGATGGACAAAGCGTCCGTAAGTGTGGAGGCACTTTACTTAAAGAAAAAAAAAATATGAACATTATTAAGATACCATTTTTCAATTTTCATCTGCTCTTACTGAAAAATTTAATTTACATTATTAATTATAATGGTTTAGTTAAATAAGTATGTAACAGCCATTACATCCTTCTTTCAGTCTTTCAATAGACTGTAAAGAGTACTGTTTGTAGGCTTTTAAAGGAGTACATATTTTCATGATGATAAAATATATGACCACTTATTCAGGTGGACAGGCTGGTTTATGGTAACTCTCTTTAATTTTCAATTAATTTGGCATGGAAATAAAGCTGAATATTTTTTAACATTAGAAATCACAGTGATTAAAACAATCATTGAGACGTCCAGAGACTTATTGCTGGACACTAAGATAATGCAGCTCAAATGCAACTGAGAGCCTAAAACACAAGCAAAAAGTTTCTTCTTTCTTGGGTCAGTTTTTCACAAACACAGTGTTGTTCACCCCAAGTACTTTTCAAGAATATTGTAGAAAACAACTAGTTTCTAAAACTGTGACATACAAGCCTCCTTGCAAAATTGAACTAAACGTGGGCGCAGTTTTGTATCCTGCTGTGCTGCTCGCTGCACTGGGATTGCACACAGCACTTCAATTACCATGCAGGTCTAAGAAAAAGCAATTTAAACAATTCCAACTCACTCCAGTGTTAATACACGTGATGTTCCCTGTGTCGTGCAAAATGCAAGATGTAAAAGAACATGCCAGGCTACCCTATGGTACAAGGCATCAATCAGTCTATCTTTATTTTATACACAATAGCACCTCTCATCAGAAATCATATTAGAAAAGAACTTGCTTTGCTAGATGAATCAAATCATGCACTGAGTGTTCTTAAGAGTAGAGCAACATTTTAATATTAAATTTGCAATTGATTATTTATTCCATGGTCACCATGGTCGCATGGCAGTTAGCGCTGCTGCCTTATGGATTTCATATCCTGGGTTTGAACACTGTGCCCTACTCCTGCCTGGAAATTCTCCCTTTGGGTACTCTCGTTTTTATCCTTTAGCCCTAAAAGCATGCATGACTTTTTTGTGATAAAGCCTTTATTAGAATAATGAAAAGCTAAACATTTCATTAAAACATTTTTTTATAAAACATGTCAAATTCAAAAAATTGCCAAGTTGGAAACAATGGAAGAAATCAATGATGATAATTAACAAAAATAACAAAATTTAAGAAAAAAAAATGCAGGTTAGGTTAATTCTAAATTGGTGCTATTTGTGTAAGCAGGCCAGGGTTGTTTCCTGATTTGTGCACTGTGCTTGTGGTATATGCTCACCATGACCTTGAATGAAATTAAGTGGGCTTGAAAAAAAATCAACTTCCACATTGTTATGTTACTTATCTATTTTTAAATAATGTTACTTATAAATTACAATGCCAAAGCAGGGTTGTTTCCTCAGTTCTAGAACTGAAGACTGACAGGTGAAGTGATTCCTTCCAAATCAAAAAGTAAGTCAAACTCCAATAATGTATAATCCACAGTTTTAACCCTTAGGCCATACTGCCTGCCTAGTTCTGTATATTAATATTTAACTTACCTGAAATGTTATACCTTCTGCATAAAATTATCCAATTGCTACTGAGGTGTACTCTTTTGGGCTATAAGCACTAACAAAAAATGAACATATTCTGTCAACTCGCACTGTCTGACCACACCACCTAACATTATTTTTCATAATGCACCTTGAGAGTAAAGATCAGAATGATGCAAAATAATGCTTTGTGGGAAACAAGTGTCAAGGTGGTGTTTACAATCAGGACAAGCAAAAGAAGAAACTATGATAGTAGCAGGTAAAAAATACACACATTAAACATAGTTTTACTAAAATCCACAATGGAAAGAGTAAACCAATAGCTAACAAAATGTCAGAACATGGGAGGGCAAGCAAAGAACAGGGAGATGTATGCAAAAAGACTAAACAAAGGTACAAAACTCTAAATTAAACAAAGCAAAACACAAGAGTATACCAGAGAATGTAGGTCAGAAGAGGAACATCTTAGTTCAGTGATACAAGTCAGTGTTGAAGTGCTGTTTTTCTGCCACATCAATCAGAACATTGCAACATGATTGTCAGGCAAAGCAGCCAAATGGATAAGAAGAAAGCATGTCAAAGAAGGGGGCAATGGATGGAGCTTGGGCCCTTACATAAAAGCATTCTTGACACATGTTAACTTGTTTACAGGGTGAATACACACAACTTATGACCCATGTTGAAAATAAAAAGGGTAATTTACAAGCATGTTCTGACTTTTGTACCATCAAGGCTCTTGGGACATAGAGCCCACTCTCTGCAAATGGATTTTGGGCTTCTTCAGTGGTAGACCTTCCACTATGGTGGGATTGGCTGCATCATGTCCTCGATGATGACTGTCAACACTGGCACTTCACTCAGTGGTGTGCTGAGCCCCCTTTTGTACTCGTTGTTTGTAACTCAATGTGTGGCCAAACACAGCTCAAACTCCATCATAAATTTGATGACATCACTATTGTAGGCCTGATCACCAACAAAGATAAGATGGCTTACACAGCAGATATTTTTCTTCTGACAGTGGTGCCAGAAAAAAAAATCACCCTTAATCTCAGTAAAATCAACAAGCTGGTCATTAATTTCAGGAAGCAGTAGAGTGATCATACTGCTTTGTAAATGGTTGGGGATTCCATGAAAAGTGTCAACATCAGCAGTTTCAAATTTCTTGCAGTCACTACCACTGACAATCGTGTATGGGCATAAAACATCCCTACTGTTGTGAAGAAGGCTCATAAACACCTCTATTTGTCAGTGGCATAAATGAGCAAAATTCAGTTTTCGCAGATATTGAATTTTGTGTTCAACCTACACATATACATTAAATGTAAATTTGTTTTTTCAGGTAAAAAATACTGGAGCTTTGGGGTTAGGATGTAATTTCAAATAATAAGATATTACATTTTAAGGTAATTACTTTATACTTCCTAATAACGGCACCCAAGATGGCCGAAATGTATTATGATGATTAGCACAAAATGTATTATGATGATTAGCACATTCAAGTAATAATTTCACTGTACTCTCTACATGTGACAATAAGGACTCTATAAACCTATAAACTTCTTCAAACATCCATCTACACTTAGCAACCTACAAGTGTCTGCTCAGGTTAGAGTCACAAGGTACAAAAAATAATGGTAGAGTCAGCTTAAAATATTACTGGTTCTTAGCTAACTTTTGTTCAGGGCATCTAAAACACATAGTGTCTTAGAAAGGTAAACAGTATTATTAAAGAAGTCAACCATCTTGCACAATCCAATTTCCAACATCAGCCAGGAAGATGACCCAGCAGATGGCAGGGTTTCTAAATCTTCTACTAAGAAAAGCGGGAGGGAGAGAGTGGCTGTAATACTTTGACAAACCATTACAAGACCTCCTTTCTAAAAGGTGATATTCCTGAAGGTATAGAAATGATAAAACTATTAGTGAGCAATAGTAAAGAAAATATAGATTTATAATAAAACATTTAAAATGATGAAAAAACAGGGTTCACGCCAAATACCATCTTTTCATTATGCTCTACATTGTTTAGTCTTGGTTTTGGAAGGTGAAGTTATAAAAAGGTGAATCTGAACCAAACATACAAAAAGTCCACTTTTTTAAATATTACACACATTTATTTATAACATTTTAGAATATTCAACTTACTATGCTTCATATGAAAGATCTGTTGAAGGGGTTTTCCTTTTCTTTTGAATATAGTATGCCATGCCAACATGGAGACTACAGAACTATGCATAAAAGTAAAGTAAATGAAAGATACTGATCTTGTCACCAGACCATGTCAATGTAAATAATTGAAAATCACTGGGTATGTCAAATTTAGTGACAACCTGCCTACCTTCCAACACAGTCATGCTCACCCCTTTTTCTGACAGCTAATAATGTGCTGTCTGACTGACCCTGTGCTGCATGAACGCTTAACAGATATAGGTGAGTTCAGCCTCAATTTCGGCACATTTTTGCTTCTTTCATTACATATAAAACTACGCAAAATGGATACATGATACATGAAACATTAGATAAATGAGCTTCTCTTATATAGTTGCTGCATAATATGTGTTAAATGTCTGGATGAGCATTCATTAGTTGTCAGCTTTTGTGCAAAGTTCACTTCTAAAATTTATGAGCAGTCAACCTCTTTGACTTTGTCATGGCAAGTTGCAGACAGGTTGAAATGAATCGCTGGGTATGTCAGACTATGTGACTGACCTTCGCAAGAGCATGCCGCCAGCTGCCTTTGACTTGCTAAGATTATCTAAATGAAAGGTACAGCTTAAAATTGGTGAAAAGTTTTCTAATATGACATGGCCTTAAGTTTAACTAACACCAATCGGTCCAAAGAAAGGATCAGACTCAAACTTAAAGACAAAAGCAAAATGCAATGGAACACAATTACTAAATCAGAGAAATACAGTAGATATACTGACAGACAGACATATTAGATAGATAGATAGATAGATAGATAGATAGATAGATAGATAGATAGATAGATAGATAGATAGATAGATAGATAGATAGATAGATAGATAGATAGATAGATAGATAGATAGATAGATAGATAGATAGATAGATAGATAGATAGATAGATAGATAGATAGATAGAATGTAATCTGCAAATGCTAAGGAAAACGCAACTATATGATGCTTTCAAAACAAATGACTCCAGCACTGACTGTAGAAACTATGGAGCAAATGGAAACAGAGTTAAAAAGGCTAACAAAATTACCAAATGTCAGATAGAGGGGACATTTTAGAAACACAGAAGTCAACACTATGAGTATTTTTTTAGTTTAAGCAATAAAACAACAGTCAATCAGGATGTGAATTCTATTGTAATAGTATGAGTAAAATACAATTAATACAATGAGAAATCATTACAGTAGGGGATATTAAGGAAACACAAAGAAATCACAGAGAGAAAAGTACTCCTAGAATTTAAAAATAAAATAAAATTGCTGGTTTTGTGTCATCCAGAACCCTGAGAAGGCATATAGTTGAGTCCTTAAAAAGCCAAATGCCCCAACATGTGGTCAGATCATAGTTATGGTCTTCTGCTGCACTTCAGAGGTCAAGAACAGTAGCTGTTGACCTACTATGCCTTTTTTGGCAGCCTGTAACTCCTTTAACCCTCTGACTGTAATGTGGCCTCTTGTAACTACCAGATACCTCTCTGGCATCCCAACAGTGCAGCAGTCCAGGAAAAGTCTGAAATGACTAATTGATATTCAGTTTGAGCAGTGGTCCACTCCCACCCCAAGATGGAATAAAACCCTTGCAGTGCATCTCCGCTACCAACAAAATTCTCCTGAATTATAAACAACTGCTTTACTAAAATGTGGGTACAGCATGAAAGACTTTCATTACATTTCTAATCTTACAAAGAACAAAGATGGGGAAATTCCATGGCTATACATATGGGACCATTTTCAAACACACACCTCTAATGCTAACACCTGATCATCTCTGAACACCTTGCTGCACCCTATAGACTGGAGTGTGCCTGGGTATTGATGATAGTTATTCTCAAAGCTGATAGTGAATTAACGTGTTATGGCTCAGTCGTGCATTGCTCAGGTATTTTCTCATATGATCTTATGCATTGTGGTCCCAAAAAAGAATGTGTAAGAGTTGGAAAAGCTCAAGAAAGATTAGAAGGCCAATTCTTTGAGTGTAAAGCTTTAAATGATAAAGAGCAGGTAAGCATCCTTATTAAACAGTATTTAATAAAAGAAAAATGTCTTATAAAGATTTGTGTTGATCTCTAATTTTATTAATAATTATAATTTCATGTATCTTGGTGTTATGTGAGTAGACATGGGACTCAGTTTTGAGGCTAGAGGATACTTAAAATTGTTTTACATTTAAATTAATATTATTTGTTTGCATTATGAAGATTCATCTTATGAAGGGTTTTCAAGAACAGAGATGGAAAAGAGATAAGTGGGGGGATTACTACTGATTACAAGCTAGCAGATGTCATCACATTGTATAATTACTATCAGCTAGTTATGTCTTCAGCTGTCAAAAAGTTGTGGGGGGGCAGCATACATTAAGTTGGTTAAATCATAACAGAGAGAACTGAAAATACATCAAACTAGGGAAAATGAAGTCCAATACAAATAAAGTTTTACACGTATGAAGTAACAGTGTTACGTACATCTACACAACAGGAGGTTTGACCATTGAAAGTACAGCTTATGAGAAAGACTCAGAGATTACTGCCATTGTCCACAGTAAGACAGCACATGAAGATGCTATTAAGAATGGAACTATATAATGAGTTTCAAAGCATGTGTAAAGCACACAGCGGATTGGTGCATTCTTAAGACATACATCACTAGTGAATTGAGAATATTTTGTGTAATTTTGATATCCAAATTATAAAAATAGGGCGGCACGGTGGCGCAGTGGGTAGCGCTGCTGCCTCGCAGTTGGGAGATCTGGGGACCTGGGTTCGCTTCCCGGGGCCTCCCTGCGTGGAGTTTGCATGTTCTCCCCGTGTCTGCGTGGGTTTCCTCTGGGCGCTCCGGTTTCCTCCCACAGTCCAAAGACATGCAGGTTAGGTGGATTGGCGATTCTAAATTGGCCCTAGTGTGTGCTTGGTGTGTGGGTGTGTTTGTGTGTGTCCTGCGGTGGGTTGGCACCCTGCCCAGGATTGGTTCCTGCCTTGTGCCCTGTGTTGGCTGGGATTGGCTCCAGCAGACCCCCGTGACCCTGTGTTCGGATTCAGCGGGTTGGAAAATGGATGGATGGATGGAAATTATAAAAATATATCTACACTAAAGACAGTACAAAGAAAAGTGATTAGGCTAATTCCAGGACTATGGGGTACGATCTACAAGGAAAGACTGTAAGAGCTGAGCCTTTTCATTTGAAACAAAATGAGATTAAGAGGTGACATAATTGAAGTATTTAAGATTATGAAGTGAATGAATACAGTGGCTGCCTACTGTTACTAAAAATTACTTCTTCAGCTAGAATGCAGAGTTACTAGTTTAAAAGTAGAAGATAGGAGAACTTTGGGAACCCTGAAATGTTGAGTTAATGACATTCTACAAAGGTGACATGAATAGTGATTAAAAGGGTATGTTGGGCTGAATGTTTTTTTTTCTCATCAAAATTACTATTTTCAAGGGTCTTACAATTAGCCTGACCCTATGTCTTTGAACACTAGACAGAAAGCAGCTTCTCCATTGGAAACTGCAGCCACACAGTCCTCCAAACCAACGCTTGTATCTGAACACTGAAAAAGTAGGTCTGCTTAAACCAAATCCTTTCCTCTATCTCTCCATTATTTTAACCTAGTAAGCCAGAGCCTATCCAGGCCGAAAATGGCATTTATCACATGACATACTAAAACACATTCAAACACACTTACACCAGTGAAATTTAGAGATGCTGATCTTGTGGGATGATATTACATTGGAATTCTACAGAAACAGAGGGAGAAATGTAAGCTACAGTGAGGTGGCAAACATACCAGCTTTAACCCTTTGTCAATTTATCAGCTTATCGTACAACAGAACACACTTGATGATGGTCTAAAAGGTCATGAATATACAGTGATAATGCTGATGTCTCACAACCAGGACACTGGGGTTCACATCCTGGGTGATCCATGCGTGGTGTTTGCATGTTCTCCTTATGTCTACATGGGTTCCATCCACTGTCTAAAGACAAGAAGCTATATTGGTCTCTGGTGTGTAGGTTGTTATTTTGTATAATTCCCATGTTAGGTTCATTGATTGGTCTCTTGTGACATTGTTTTGGTTACAGGAATTGCACAAGAGCATCCCAGGCTGGTTACACAACATAAGCACAGCATTCAACTACACAACAGCTACATACCAACTGCAACACTGGATTGTTTGTCATTTTCCAAAGTTTAATTTTTCTATGAGCAGGTGCTTGAAAAAGGACCGGCGCTGACACAAGACTACTTGTTTCATTTGGAAATGTTTATTTCACAGAATAAATAAAAATGTTAAAATTATGAGAAACCCCCAAAACTGTGAAGACTGTGAAATTAACATTAATACTTTTTTAACTTCTTGAAAACACTTAAGTTCTATTTATATACTGAAAATTCATGGATTACATTCACATGTTAAGAACTGTATACAGATGTGCGAAAACAATAAATGTGCCCAGAATCCTTACTTTAACTTGTCCTTTGTCTTTCTATGAAGGCACCATATTGTAATAAGAGTGTCAAATTTTTTTATTGGGTATATAATATAACTTCAATGAACATAATGTATTATATCAAAAATTATACAAAACAAATAAAAAATAATAATTTTAGATGCAAAATCAAAAACTTCTGAAATAGTGTAGGTCATCCAGATTCAGGATTTTCATAAGAAATGTAAAATTTTACTTAATTAGGTAGAAGTATAATAATATAGTTGCATAAAAATTTGAAATATTAAAATGTGTGCTTCAATTTAATTGTTTAAAATCTAAATACTCTCAATTGTAATAGAAATTAGACTTTTTTCACCCTTGATACAGATCCATAGAGGGTAAGATACTTAGTAAAGGAGCAAATATCAAAAATAACATAATTGTTATCATTGACCTTGAAATGTTGCTTATGTTAGAAGTTTGTCATTTTTAGCCTTCTAGGAGTGGCTCTTGGAAGGTTAGTACCACCGGTAAAAATGAAATATAAAAAATATTATATTGATGATAATTAACCTCGAAATAACATAAAATGAAAACAGAAATGCCTATACTACCAATACCCATTTTTTTAAGTTTGTGAAAAGGAGTAACTTCATATTCCATTAAGGAGTGAACCCCTGGGGTCAGTTGATGTGGCGTGTACAATTTCAAGTCCATCTGATCATTTTTGGTATAGACACCTACTGATTTACTCTTTATCTTAAGGGTAAAATTTCTAGCACAACATATGATTCACAAAAGGACCTAAAATGAAGTGACAAAAACAGGGAAGAACCCCATCTTGCATAAATTAACATTAAGATGAGTCAGAATTGATTTCAAAGTGTCCATAACTAATTCTTATGAGCACAAAAGAATTAACACATTTCTCTCTATTCTAAAAGAAAAATCTTGGAAGGAGACAAGACGTTACTGTCTCAGAGACACTTTCATGTCCCACGATAAGAGTCTTCGTGCCAAATGATGTAACCATGCCCGGGGCCAGAAGCCAAGCGAGACAAGAGCTTATGCAAAGAGATTTGGAAAAGTCCTGCGTGGTTATGTCAGACACATTTCTTGTAGAGAGAAAGAAACAATATTCACTCACGGGCAGTTATACGTTGCGTAGTCAAGATGTAATTCCAAACACAGAATCAAAATTCATTACGATATTGATGGAAAGGTAAAAGCGAAAAGAGATCGAATATATGGACATAGGTGATATGACAGAAGTGCACCGCGCGAAATGTTGATATTCATCCATATCTTCTTCATTTTAACACAAACTTTCCTCACTATTACACAGTTGCAAGAAGTCAATTTAGATATGCATGATAGGTTAATGGGTAATGGCAAAATGAGCCCTGTGAATTGTGGATCTGTACAAAAGCAGACTCTATATTGTAATGGTGCTCTGTCCAGAGTCGTGCCACACTCTGTGTCAGGTGCTGCAGGACTTGGCTACACCCCAATCATGAACTGTACTGCATGTATTTATATGAATGAACAATATGTAAGTAAGTATATTACTTGTTAACTTATCTTTAAACTACAGAACATCTCTTCCAAATACATGCTGCAATGTTCAAACATGTCATAATGTGTATATTGAAAATTTAACTAAAACCTACTGTAAAGACTGTTTTGAGTTAATAAATGGAAAACTGATCATTTTAAGTACTCAACAACATGCAACAGTATGATACGTTACAAACAATGACTGCCAAACAGTAGTATGTACTGTAAATCATATTTATACAAAGGCATTCCTTTCATTATAAATTTGGAGTCTTGGATACTCTTGTCAATTCCTGTTCTAGAAGCAACTGCTGATGTGTAACTCATAAGGCCTTTTGGCTTTGATATGGGGCTGTTATTTTAGCAAATGAAGAGCCAGAGATTAGAATTATACATAGGGTATGTCATATACTTTATAGCTGAAAGGTAATAACGGCCCATAGGAAGTGCAGAAGAACATTTATAAAAAGCCCAGACATTGTGCATGATAATGCATTATCATTCATGACCCCTGGCCACTAGTTACATATTTTTTAATTTATCACTCCCAAAACATGTTTGCATAATCCCAAGCTGAAAGTAGCTACCACTATGATACACTTTTCCAAAATCTTCATAAATAAGGTTACCTGATGATTTGTAATACCAGAAAATAAAAAAAAAACATTATTGCCTGAAACAGTTACAGTCACTACTGCAGTACTATACAAAAGTACACTTTTTACTCTACATTTTTCATTCATTCTTTTTGTTGTTTACTACAACTAGACATCTGGTTATCATTTCTAAATATTCAAGGGCACACGGTAACCACAATGGATAGAAGCTGACACAATACAATACATTCACAATGGCATATGGGTAGCACTCTGCTGTTAGTCTAGTTGAAGCGAAGGTGACCTGAACGTGGATGCTCTGCTGCAAAATTTCTCCATTGTTGAACAATGTGCTATACAGTAATCCCTCCTCGATCGCGGGGGTTGCGTTCCAGAACCCCCAGCGAAAGGTGAAAATCCGTGAAGTAAAAACCATATGATCATGTAGTTATTTTTATATATTTTAAGCCCTTATAAACATTTCCCGCACAATTATACAGCATAAACTCTTTGTATTCTCTTAGATATTAGGTAAGATTCGTTGAAATTATGTACGTATGTAAACACACTGTTTATATACAGTAAAACCTAAATATTATTTTAAAGATATCGAGCGTCTCCGATATCACATATGTTACAGTCATTACGACAGACAGGCCACCAGCAATAAATACGTACAATGCAAGAAAAATTGTATACAGTAAAATGTGTGTATAGTGACACTAAACTATGTACATGTAATAAGTACTGTACGTAGAAAATTAATTATGGTTACTCACCAACAATGACACGACGACTTGTCCGATAATGATGAGTTTAATTTTACTGCACACCTAAGGAGAGCGTTACAGCCCTTCTAAAGGAGCCTCTTCAGGCGATTGTGTAGCACCGCCGTTGTTATTCTTCTGGCAGTCTTCAATCCAAATCCCTAAAGCAGATTCCATCCGGACTACCGCCTTATTGCATCCGCTTACAATTCGTTTTGCGTCCTGATTAAAGGCCACTGTGGCCATAGATCTTATATGCTTTTCCTCCTTTTTAAATAAAAAGAATCGTGGACTCACTAATGCTGTAATGGTGTCCTGCAGCGGTGTAGCTGTTCCCTGCCTTCAACATATCCAAAACTTTTACCTTTTCGGCAATCGTTAGCATCTTCCGTTTGCGCTTGGGCACGGCCCCTGAAGCAGTAGCAGGAGCAGATCGTTTTGGAGCCATAACAAAGGGCTCGACTATGCAGAAAGATAAACAAAAAAGAGCACAAAAGTTAACTCTTTACACAGCGAAACATGTTGATGCTGAATGAGCAAGACGAGACTTCCTGGTTAACGCAGCAGAATAGAATTCGGCGCTCCGTCGCTGAGCCAATCAGCACACAGGAACTTAACTGCATGCTCTGATTGGGTAGCTTCTCAGCCATCCCCCAATAGCATCCCTTGTATGAAATCAACTGGGCAAACCAACTGAGGAAGCATGTACCAGAAGTAAAAAGACCCATTGTCCACAGAAACCCGCGAAGCAGCGAAAAATCCGCGTTATATATTTAGATATGCTTACATATAAAATCCGCGATAGAGTGAAGCCGCGAAAGTCGAAGCGCGATACAGCGAGGGATTACTGTAGTGAAGATTTCTTTGGGCAAAGGATGTGAAACCTGTTGAATAAAACATAAAATGTTTTTTGGATATTGAAATTACTCTTCTATACTGTTCTAGAACATGTTAAAATTTGCCATTTAAAAAGTAGAGGAATATATTTTTACCAGTTCAGCTTATTCCACTATTAAGTTGATGAAAGGGTCATGTTGGCTGGCTACCAGGAGAATGCTGCTGTGATTTGTTTTAAAGCATATAATATCAAAACAGAAGTTGAATACACAACAGCACACTTTAAGGACCCATGGGTGTAGCACTGATACAACCATAGGGCTCTTAGTGTCTTTTTAAAAGAATTTTTAAATGAAGCCTAGTCAATGTCTTCAAAAATGAAAATATATAAGTAAATAACTCTTGCAACAATTAAGTTATTTTTTATATCATTATGCACCCACGTACCATATTACATTAGGCCATGGTCTTTCAGTCCTGCTTTTAAAAATTGCTTTGGCTGCTTGCGCAAGCATAAAAACAAGAGAGCTTCTCTGCTAGCAAGGGGTGCAGTGACAGAAGAAAGTCCCTTTAAGTGATGCAAAGAGAAAATAAACCCAAACTGCCAAATAGACAGATCTACATGTTAGACAGAGAGGTAGAAAGGTTGAGGAGGTTCATTTTTTTTATTGATTTTGTATTAATATTCTGAAACGTTCACCATTCTGGTGTCTTATATTAATAAAAATTATTTTGATACTAGCCAACCGCGGCGTAGCATATGCCGCATAATCACGCCGCTTTGTTAATGATTTTTAAGCACAGGGAAAAAAATTAACATTTGCAAGATCCGTAATTTAATAAACCACCAAGAAAAGTAATATTGCAACAATGCACGCTACAAACCAACATACAATCATCGTTCAGTACGCACTTCCTGCTCATGTGCCTGCCCCCAACTCCTCACCTGAGTCGCTTTCGTCTGTGCACCTCTGAGCCACGTTGTCTTTTCATTGCTCTTTGTGGTTCCGGCTGCTTCTATATATCATCCACCAAGTCACCCGACCATGGCAGTAGCGGTTTAGGGGGGGGTTGTGTACAAAGGGCAGGGACCCGCGTATGACCCACACTTACTGGGTATTCCTCATTCGTGAGGAACAATTGCAAGCCCCAGTCCCCATCACGAATGGGGTTCAACAGCTTACCCACGCCTGTCGGCAACGGGTAGACACACGTTGATCCATTCAGTGTAGCGCGCATGCAGTACCGGACATCCAAGGGCATCACAGACCTGTTAATGCTCAATGTCACGTGGCTGACAGCCACTTGTCCCTCTAAGAAGTTGGACGCCGACCCCTTGGCGATCGCGTAACTATTCAGCAGTAGGGAGTTTCATTCATTTTCGGAATTAACCAGACTAATCGCTCCACCAACTAAGTACGGCCATGCAACACCACGCACAGAATCAAGAAAGAGCTATCAATCTGTCAATCCTCTCCGTGTCCGGGCCGGGTGAGGTTTCCTGTGTTGAGTCAGATTAAGCAAAATTTGTGTGTGGTGAGTTGTTGCATCCGGGCACATTAGCAGGCACTGTGAATGCCCTGAGAGCATGGGTGGACGCGTGCTTGAGTTGGTGGGCGTGAGTTGGTGGGCTGGGCTTTGTGAGTTGACTGACATGGCTATTTTTTGCGTATCCCATGGTTGTCTTCCAGCAGTTTGAATGCCTCAAGAGACAAGGTGCCCTTCTTTGGTGAGTTGTTGCAGTTTGTGAGTTAAAAGCTGCGATGGTTTTGCATGCTGGTAACAGTCAGGCGGGCGGGCAGGTGTTCTCGTCCCATGGTCTTAGAGTTGGCGGGCGTGGCTCTGTGTTGTCGGCGGGCGTGGCTCTGTGAGTTGTCGGCATATCCCATCGTCTTAGCGTTGGTGGGCGGGTCTCTGTGAGTTGGCGGGCGTGGCTATATCGTGCGTATCCCATGATGGTCTTGCCTGTTCTGTCGGCTTAGTGAATTATATATATAGATATTTTGAACCTTTTTCTTATACATTAATATTTATAATAAATGTTTTAGAAATATGTGTTCCCAGAAAGCTGTCCAGTAATCTAAAGTTAAATGTATTATGGTATTTCAGTTTAACACACAATAAATATGACTTAATGTTAAAGTTAATTGAAGCTGTTTCAGGTTAGTTACAGTATTAAAATGATCCATATTCTTTTCCCAACTTGTGCCTGCTGGTTTGACTTTAAATGATCTCCAAATCAAGTAATTACAATCCACATTAAACTGAATGTAAGTGCAGTTTTACCAAGGAGATACTGGTAAGAGTAACATTATAATGTCTGAAGCTCACTGTTGTGAGCTGATAAAAGAAAACAGCGTTATGCAAAAGGCCGCACAAGTTCTAAATTGTTAATAAACAACTTGGTACAATACAAAACAAACAAAGCGACTATAAGTTAAAAGCTACTGTATAACTGAAACTCAGCCAAAATTTCAAACAATTATTTTGATGGCATGTGGAAAACAGAGGATGTTCTCCTACTTATTTCCCACTGGATTGCAGAGATTTTTTTGCTAAAAGAACTCTTTTCAAACATCTTATTCTATGCTAAGCAATACAAGTTGACTACAAAATCACTGCAAATAAATGACATGCAAAAGAATGATAATTTAAAAAGCCACAACAGTACTACAACAATTGACATCTTAGGTCTAATTTAGCTGATTACATGCACTGTCTACACTGGGAATTAATACAATTAAAATTGGTAAAGACCAAAGCCATTTATATCATCAATTACAGTTTTCTCCATCCATCCATCCATCCATCCATTGTCTCCCGCTTATCCGAGGTCGGGTCGCGGGGGCAGCAGCTTGAGCAGAGATGCCCAGACTTCCCTCTCCCCTGCCACTTCTTCTAGCTCTTCCGGGAGAATCCCAAGGCGTTCCCAGGCCAGTCGAGAGACATAGTCCCTCCAACGTGTCCTGGGTCTTCCCCGGGGCCTCCTCCCGGTTAGACGTGCCCGGAACACCTCACCAGGGAGGCGTCCAGGAGGTATCCTGATCAGATGCCCAAGCCACCTCATCTGACTCCTCTCGATGCGGAGGAGCAGCGGCTCTACTCTGAGCCCCTCCCGGATGACTAAGCTTCTCACCCTATCTTTAAGGGAAAGCCCAGACACAATGCGGAGGAAACTCATTTCAGCCGCTTGTATTCGCGATCTCGTTCTTTCGGTCACTACCTATAGCTCATGACCATAGGTGAGGGTAGGAATATAGATCGACTGGTAAATTGAGAGCTTCACCTTGCGGCTCAGCTCCTTTTTCACCACGACAGACCGATGCAGCGCCCGCATTACTGCGGATGCCGCACCGATCCACCTGTCGATCTTACGCTCCACTCTTCCCTCACTCGTGAACAAGACCCCGAGATACTTGAACTCCTCCACTTGGGGCAGGATCTCGCTACCAACCCTGAGAGGGCACTCCACCCTTTTCGGATTCAGGAGGAACAGTGTGGTTTTCGTCCTGGTCGCGGAACAGTGGACCAGCTCTATTACAGTTTTCTATCTTTGAATTATTTTTGCAACCCAATAAGAAGGGGCATCTGCCTGGAAAGAGACTACCAGGGAAAATACACCACAGTTAAGGTGAAAAAGACAGTAGAAAGGTTAGGAAGGACTGACAAAAGGCCAGCACTCTTTAACATAACCCATGGAGGTCACTACACTTTCTACGTGATGTATGTGATATTCGTTTAATGAAAGGGGCAATACTGCCTTGGAGACCCAAGACAATAAGAGCAAAAGAAAGGTGACTTAAGAAGAGCTTGCTACTTGGTGAACATAATGCAAAAGGAAAGCCTTACCAACATCGGTAATCAGCCCAATATTTGGACAAAGTGACTCCAAACAGGGTTTAATGCTATTTCAAACAGGAGATCCCACCTAATTTAAAGCTAGGAGGAAATTAAAGAGTTGGTGAAAGCACAAGAGTAAAGACAAAGAGAGTAAGTTGAGATCTGTTGTAATGTTTTGCATTCAAATAAAAGTGAGTAAAAAAAGTGTGTTGTGAGGTGAGAAGGGGGTTGTTCCCTGGTGGTACATTGGATGCGGGCAAGTGCCTGAACCACCCCATCTGATAGGCAGGTGTCAAAGCTCACATACGCAGACAGCTCCTTCAAAGATTTTGCTGCCGTCTTCTGTTAATTTCTACTGCCCTATTCTTTATGTATTCATTTCTCAGAAAACATACTATATTATTTTCCCTCCCCCCTTTCCTGGCATTTATTCTGGTTATGGAGGACTGCCAAGAAGGCCTCCTCCTATAATGCCACATGTAACAATCTCTGGTATGTGGTAGAAAGAAATAATAAATAAATCAATAATATGCATAACACTGAAAGAAGTTACTCTTTGCTGTATGTGTACAGTATATTCAAGCCAAATACAAAGAAGTAGTTATCACCAGTTTGCATTTTCCTATCCATTACTTCATTTTATTTTAGGAATATTCATTAGTTGTCTTTATCCCTACTGTTCACATTTAAAATAGACAGCTAAATCATTTGCTTCTTTATTAGCCAAGAAAACATTACAGAGAATGAAGGAAATAATTTAAACCATATAGTTTCTAACACTGATACTTCTACATTTAATCAAATATATATACAAGGCTGAGTAATGCTTTTATTATGACAAAAACAAGTCTCTTTGGTGAGTTCTCTTTGATGATTGCTTTGCTTTCCTGTTGATGTACTGGATTTTGCCCTGTTCGCTCTGTTTTTACCACTCTCTGTATTTGTGCATTGGCACTTGTTTGGCTATTTTTAAGGCAAATTCTTCTGGGTCTTTTGTGCTCCATGGAGCTTATACAAGCTGTAGGTTGACTGTGATCCTTCCTCTTGAGGGGATGTTGCAACAGTATTTGGGACTTGAAAGTTTATTTGCAACTTACACACTCAGAGCCTGCTCCTCAGCTACATTTTTTGCATGATTTTTTCTGAATTATTTCTGGTGTAATGTTGTCAATATTGTTGAAGTGTGGGGCTCAAAAGTCTCTAAGAAACAAAATGCAAGTCAAAGGGTTTATGAATTCTAGGTGGACAAAGAATGCAGCTCCAAAACCAACTCTTCTTCTTTTCATGTGGGCCCCATTGCTCTTCCACTTCAAGATGAATATTGCTGCTGTATGAATCTCTACAAGATTGTTAATTTATAATGGGTATTTTATGTACTGATAAGCCAGCTGCTTTGCTAAGTAATGCAAATAGGAAGGGTCCAGACAAAAGTGGCATGAGCTTAGTTAATCCACCCCATTAACATTTGTGCACTGGCAGCTCTGAAATCATTTCTTTGCTGTGGTCACATACCAGTTTTAATAGAATGACTAAAAATCACCACAACCTCTTAGGAACATCTTACCTGTTCCCAGGCTAACTGATAGATATGTTCTTGGTCTGGCCTGGTGCTCGTCACAATGATCTGTATCCAGTATACTTTCTGTGGGACGTACATGGGCACATCTTCACTGAACACCAAAATAACTTCATCTGGTTCTTTGCAATCCTAAGAAACGGCACCTTTATTCCAAAGTTCACCTAGATTGTGAAGGTTCTCACTCTGTTAACCTGTACTGTAATCTCATGTTAACCATTGTGCCATGTTCAAAGGTATTGTTCAGATAGGAAATACAAGTTTCCCAGTCAGATGAACACCCTATGTATTTGAGTCAGAAAATTTAGAGAAGACAATCCAACATGAATTTTCTAAGATGTGATGTAACACTGACCTTTCACCTCAGTCAATAATGTAAAATAAAAAGTATAACCTGGGCAGCCAGAAATGGAATTTTTGTGATCAAATTACATTTGGAGTGACACAATACAACATTATTGTTTACTTTTCTCTTTACTTTCACAAAAAAAGTAACTTTAACTGCTTTTTTGTAGATCAATTAAAAAATTAAGTGATCTTGCATTTTTTGCCAAAAAACAGAAACTCATATAAAGGCACTGAAGTGGAAAGGTGAAACATCACAAGTGGGAACTCTGAAAGCTCTACTAGCACATGAACATAGCATTAGCATTTCCAACCTCATCGTAGTCACTAACCAAACCTTGTGAAAACGGGTGAGAATGTAGGAATAAATTATCACATACAAAATATGCTTTGTCCAAGGATTTAACTACCACTTTATTACTACCCACTTCCTACAGTAGTATCGTTGTACTGGTCGGGTGGCTTGGGGGACATTAATGAAACTTAAGACTATGCTGTCTGGAGATATGGGCAGACACAAAACAATTCACAATTTGAATATTGTGGGGGTGTTCTGGCTCACACACATGTTGCAAGAAAGAGAATGGAGGATTGGGGTGGTCCTCATTTTTAGAAAGGGACAGTCATAAAAATAGACACTATCTTACCAGATGCTTCAAATAATATCTCTTTCAAAGAAGGCTGCATCAAAAAAGCTCATCATTTCCTGAAACTGATCCTTCAAACTGTCAAAGGAATTCACAGTAATGGTCAACATTTACTCCAACCTAATCATGAAGAACCTGGGTGACATAGTATCTACTCTTTATGATTAATTGAACAGGCTGTTATTATCTATTTGAGGCCACTTGAAAATTATTATTTTTACCCTCACAAAACTCCTCTTACACATAGATACTTGATTTGTACATTAAGACAGATGTATCTTCTTGGCTTCCAAATCAAACCTGTGGACAACAAATGTTTTCATCAGTGGGTTCTAAGGTTGTTGTCATGACAAGCACTTTTTGGTCACAGATCATTGTGGTTTTGCCACTAGCAAGACGTTATATAGGGGGCACATAAAAATTCTACATCCTGATCTTTATCCTAGATGCATGAGAAACTCCTCCAGAAGTAAACTGTCAGTAGTTCCCAGGACATCTTTATAACTCATTTGGGTCTTTTGAGTCAGATCAAAAAATAATCTATCAAATTGGACTAACTCACTAAACAGCAGGCAAATCAGGAGCTTTCGTTATTTGAGTATCAAGAACACAAAACAAAAATGAAACATGACAATTCTTTTAGAGGTGTTGTGAAAGAGAACAGTTAAGGAGCAAACGGTAGCTATCAAAGATTGATTTCATGATATTCAACTGTTAACATGGAATAAAATGTCCTGAGGAACACTGGAAAAGATTAACTGTCTGCAAGGGATGAGAAAATTCTGATACTGCTCAGCACAACAATCAATTTTTTTATATAACCTGAAGGTTGCTGGTTAATGTCAAAAGGCATTTCCAAGTGACAGGACAGGACAGCACATGACCTTAAAGCAATACACTTTCAAGGGCAATGTCAACCTGGGAGGTACTGTAGCACCCCAGTTTCTACATACACTTCTGGAATGATAAATTCCATCCCCCACCCCAAACCCCGACAGCAAAAGCAATATGTTCTCTGCCAATAATTTGGTCTGTGGTACCACTGCCAAACATCTTGCCCTAGACCTGCACGTCATGCTGAGGAATATGAGAAATGTCCAACCTACTGCGGAATAGACAGCCGTGAGCTGCAAACATCATGCATCTGTGAGAGATATCAGTCTGTGAGATATCACAGATTCCTGATCATAAGCACACTGCCAGACTGCTACTGTAGCTCACAAACAATATTTATATATATATATATATATATATATATATATATATATATATATATATATATATATATATATACAGTATATATATATATATATATATATATACACATGTAAAAACATTTTAAAATTGTAGTTTTCTTCAAATTTATACACATATCTATATATATTAATTTTACATACATTTATGAATCATGTCATTTACGCTGTAAGTCCCTTGTCATGCCTGTTTGTGAGCTACTTTGCTTAACTGTTTTGATTCTCAGTCATGTCAGTCGGTCATTATCCAACCCACTATATCCTAACACAGGGTCACGGGAGTCTGCTGGAGGCAATCCCAGCCAAAACAGGGTGCAAGGCAGGAACAAACCCCGGGCAGAGTGCCAGCCCACCGCAGGACACACACATCCACACACCAAGCACACACTAGGGACAATTTAGGATCGCCAATGCACCTAACCTGCATGTCTTTGGACTGTGGGAGGAAACCCACGCAAACACGGGGAGAACATGCAAACTCGAAGCGAACCCAGGTCTCCTTACTGCGAGGCAGCAGCGCTACCATTGCGCCACCGTTTTGATTCTTTTAAATAAAAATCTGTTCATTACCTGTGATCATATTTCAGTGAAATCATATTCAAAATAACTTGATGATCATGGAGAACCAGAAGCTATTCAAGCAGAATCATCCAATTGAAAGTCAACTAAATTACATTTAAAATGGACAAACATTTATTATTATTTGAAAAAAAAATATTTTAACTGTGGAAATATATTTTTGTTTATAAAAACAATTCAGTTCATAAGGTACAAGATAAAATATTAATTAGCTCATCTTCTGATTTTCTTATCTTGTTCAATATGCTCTTAGAATTCAAGTTTTTTTTTGGCATCAATTTTGAGTTCTAATTATCGACACTGCCCTGCACTCAAGTTGGGACACACCTTTTACCCACTGGCAGACATGGTATGGATACAATCCAAACAATCATTTTCTTCTTCTGATCTGAAAAAGTGGAAAGTGCTCTATGTCGGTATCTTTGAGGAAAGCATAACAACAATGGCTCTTGATTATAACAATCATAAGGCAGCCTTCCTGGCTGCAGAAATAGGAAAATGAATCCATGACAGAAATGAAAATCATTTAAGATTATGTATATATGAATGGTATTCAACCTTTCTAAGGCATACTTTAAAGAGTTTTTTGAGCTAAAAATAAAAACTAGAACAAATGGTCAAAATATGCTGACTCTAAATTGTCATCTCAATGGAGCAATCCAGGATACTATGCCTCTTAAACTGTATGGTTTCCAAGTCACCTTTCAAAAAAGCTTATAAAATGAGTCAGTTTCCTGCAGATTCCTAATGTATGTCATATGGAATCTTAACAAACACTGACAGTTGTTTACCAAGTGGTGCAACATCAAAGAAGTATCCACATACTGGTCTACTTTTTCTAGTATCACAGGAATAGGGATCACTTGGTAAGGAACTAATAAAAAGAAAACTGGTACATCTTTGCCAGGAAAGACTGTTTCCTGGCAAATGCTACTACATATCAACATTAGAGCTGGAATCTAACCCTTGACTTTTAAATGAAAGCAGGGAACCTACAGGGAAGTCCTACAGCAATAGGTGATTTAATTGAGAGCTAATCAGAATCACTACAATTGATGTCAGATAAAAGCAAATTGTCTTTGCAATGTGATCTGGAATGTGATTGGTTAAAAATGAACACAGTCTGAGCCTCCAATTTAAAGAATGTAAACACTTACACAATCAAGCCTTTAAAACTTCGTTATTAAATGTATTTTACTGAAATGCTTTTGGTTACAAGATCTTATTAAAGATGAAAAAGATACAACATGTTTTCTTATAAAAGAAAAACTGAGTAGATTTCCTCCAAATAAAGTCATTTTTCCCCCAGTCAAGAAATTGGCAAGCACAATGATTAATGTGGCATTGTCATAATGGTTCAACCATCCATGTGACCTGTAGAGAGTGTAACAGCACCCCAAACACAAATAGCACAACAATTCCCAGACACTCTCAGATTCAAAATAAGTGATTTTGTTTTCACAAAAGTACCTTCACAGGTTTGTTTCTTCAGCAAACCATACAATTAATGCAATTCCTTCTATCTTTCCTTTTCCCCTCTCTCTAGCGAGTGTCATCCAACCTCCTCATGACTCTGACTCTCCGAGAGAGGTGAGATGCCTCCTTTTATGTTGGACTCAGTAGTACTTCCAGTGTCATGGCATTACACTGTGGAAATACTTCTGCGTCACACAGAAGCTTGGCAAAACAGTCCTCTCCTGGCAGCATCCCTTGCAGCAACTAGGGACCACAACAGGGTCATCCTTCTGAACTACAACTCCCAGGTAAACCTGCAGGTGTCAAAACTGGGACACCTCTCATGTTGAGGGATGATTTGTCCCCAATATTTAGACTCCTCCAATCCATCCATTATTCCCTCACCCCGACTGCATCTCCATTCAAGTGATCCCTCCATCATTGCCTCCCAGCCAGGAAAGCTATTGCAGTCCAATCCAGTTGGGATGCCAGTCTGTCCGTTTCAGTATCCACTCCATGCAGAGCAATGTAAATCAATTAAAATTATGACAAAATCAAATATATAAATTAGTACAACACAACAGTTGCATTTGAGTGGCAATAGAACTGTACAGCTCATCCTCCACAGCTCCTCTCTCCTGTGGGGTCCCCCCAGAATCTATCCGTGGGTCTCTTCCTTTTTTCATAGAATGCGCTGCCCTTAGGATCCATTTGAAAATATAAATAACACTTCCTTTAATTGCTATGCATATGATACACAGATCATACACTGAAACAAAGGAAACCCAATCATCTTAAAACCTCACTAGAATGTCTGAATATGTTAAAACATGGAGGTCACTAAATATTCTTAGTGTGAATGACCAAAAAAAACAGATCATGTGCTTTGTACTCTCTGACCTTATCTGTGCTTCTTCACATAACCTTTGTCCTCTGACAAACTACTCTAAACCTTTGTGATGGACGGCCGGCTACGGACTCCGGTCGCCACCCCCAGGCCGCCAGGAGGAGCACTCCGGACAGCATGATCGTGCCCCGAGTTCCAGCAGGGCCTCATGGACTTTGTAGTTTATATACACAGCCCTGCTGGATACCTTGGGGACCACCGGAGTCGCTGTAGGGGGGCTAGTGGGCTCTTATGTGCCCTATAACCCGGGAGTGCATCATCATCACGTGACAGGAAGGAACGATGTGCTCCCGGGCTGAAGAAAGGACTGTTTACCCTGACACGGAGGGAATAAGGACTTGTGGGTTTGGCCAGGAACCACTTCCGGGTCAGGGGATATAAAAGGACTGTGGGAAAGCCCAGACACTGAGCTGAGCTGGGAGGTAGGAGGGCGAAGTGTCTGGGCGAGGAGGATTGGTTTATTGAGAGAGAATTGTGTATATGAGTAGTGTGGTGTGGAGAGTGCTTTGTGCACGTGACAACAAAATAAATAGTTGTTATACTTTTACCTGGTGTTTAGAGTGGTACCTGAGGGTTCAAGAGGTGGACAAAGCCTCAATCTGTTACACCTTTCACAAAAAATCTTGGTGTGATTTTTGATCATGCCCCCAAATTCAACAAACAAATTAACTCTGTTGCTAAAGCCTGATTCTATCAGCTCAGGATATCTTTTCTATCTGAAGCTGATTTTGTAAAACAAATTTATGCCCTTCTCTTTTATTCATCTTGACTATTACAACTATTAAACACTGGCGTGAATCAGTCATCCCTTGTTTGTCTTCAATTAGTCCAGAATGCTGTGGCCTGGCTCATAAGGCCGGGTTTATACTTCACGTGTTGCGTCACATGCACCTACACACACTACTCCTACACAAGCAGTGTGCTATTTATACTTGTGCGCATACTTTATGTAAATCTGGAGAATTCCACCAGGTGACAGAGATATCATCACGATGAAAAAACAATGTTCAGATTTTCTGTATTGTGAATTGCTGGAAACATCCATTAAATTCACAGGACACCTTGCGACAATATCTCTGAAAAGGATGGATGTTTAATGATTACATCCATCAATCCTGGAATGCACCCATTCCACCAAGTATCGGACACAAAGCAGAATCGAGCCCTGGACGGAGCATCGGTTCACTGAAAAGTGAATACAAGCACACACGAACAATCATTTCCCCAAATCCCCAAACCTGTATGTCCTTGGGAGGAAACCAGAGCACACTGTGGAAACCCACCAGGAAAACATGCAAACTCCAGGCATTGAACACCAGGGACATGACTCACTACTGCGAGGCAGAAGTGCTACTGCTCCACCACCATGTCTCCCCCATATGTGTAATTATTCTAAATGGTTGCAGAGAGCTAGAATATCATAAATTTAATGTGTTCTGTGTGGCAATCGCTGCCTGCCGCTGCTGTCAGTGCAGGAGGAAGCCCCAGCGATTAACAAGTGGTTCAGTTACATTCTGATGCTGTTGCGAAGGTGCAAAAAAATAAAAAAAAGACAGCACAGGAAATGGTAAGTGAAACCTTTAAAATTGTATGTCAGCATTAAGTTTGATGATTTCAGAACAAGATCCTCAGAGGCAATTCCTAGCACACCTTGGAGAAAGTGCGCCTCCATGTGGGGATGTAGGTAATTCTTTATGATGGCATCCAATTTTGTCACCATCCTCTTTGCCATTTAATCACTATATAAAACAAACCTGTTCTTTATAGTGAATTATTCGACAGACAGACAGACAGACAGACTCACCCACAGCAGTAAGTATATTATTTTATTATATTAGATATAACTTAAAACTACTCAATGTATATTTACTGTGGACTGCACCTGAAGATAGCAATAGCGTAACCTTATAAACTAAAATAATAGTGATCTGTTTCATAATGTAGATAGATAGATAGATAGATAGATAGATAGATAGATAGATAGATAGATAGATAGATAGATAGATAGATAGATAGATAGATAGATAGATAGATAGATAGATAGATAGATAAAAAACCTCCAGGATGACACTGAAAACATAATAAAATCACAAAGAGTGTAACACAGAAGTCTTACAGCAGGCATGATCAAACACTGTTTCTGCATATTAATGGATGTTTTAAACACAGGAATATATCATTTCACACTAGGCAAGACAAGTCCATCCAGCCCATACCCTCAAAGCAAATATTAACAAGTGCAAGGAGTGCACCCTGTGTTTGCCAGAATCAAAAATAGGAAATGTGCAACAGAAAGCTTTTCTTCATGGTGCAGTATTTAAACCACTGTTCTTATGATCACTTCATTCCTAATTCTTCTTGCCTGATTTTGGGATTGATTTGTTTAGTGCATCACTACTGCCTTCAAATATATCTTCTCTGTCTCCTGGCTGTAACTATCTTTTTTTCCAGTGACCATTACAGCCATCAATTTCTTCAGCCATGTGTCCTATCAAAACTGCTTATTAGGGTCTACTTACATTTTTATTTTTATGTTCTTTACCATAGGCTCTGCTGAACAAAGTGTAAAGGGACACGTGTATTTTTTATTTGACATGGAGCAGAATCTTTTGTCCATGTTAGTATGCCTGGTACAAGCAGAAGTGCAAGTCTGCAGGACCATGGCGTGTCAGCCAAAGTACATTTTAAACGCAGGAAGGAACAAAGCTGTATCAAATGTTTGTCTCACAGCAGCCTGTAAGCCAAGAAGAGTAACTGATTCAAAGTTTATTAAGTGCACAATCTGTGCTTGTCCATCACAGGGCACACTGCCTCACACATCCACACTGGTTTATACAAGGCCAATTTAGATTTGTTAATAGAAATAACTAATTTGTCTTTGGAATGTAGGAGGTAAAAACAGAATCACCTGGAAAATAACCACAAAAACAAGTGAAGAAGGCACAAAATACACAAAGATAATGTAAAAATATAAAGACAATTGAAGCTATAATAACTTAAGGTCAAATGGTAAAGGAAAAACTCTAATTTCAGTCTATACAATTTACAGAGAAAATAGCACTCAAGGGTTTCGATCCATTTCAAGTCAAATGCCAAGGTCAACAATTGTAAAACTTGAAAATGACTTTAAGTGCATTAAGTTGAAGGCAGTGAGGCAATCTAGAACTGAAAATTTACATTTACATACTTGCCAGAAGCTCAGGATGACATAGAATCTATGCACAAACTCTGTCTGACAGCAAGTCTTGCACATGTTAAATACTATTTCCATGAAAATATAATTGGATTCTTAGTGGATCTGCAGCGTATGATAACTAATGCATGTCATTAGAACATTTTAGATGGTGTCTGCCTTCACAAATTTTTCATTTCATGCTATTATGAGAAATACAATGAAATGGCGAAATTGAGTACTCTTCTAATGGGTTACAATGGCTTTACTGTTTCATTATTTAATATTTATCAAGCCTAAAATTTATTTCCATTAAAATTAAACATATGCGGCAAAAAAAAACTACATTTACCATGTACAAATGTCATACCTTCTTTTTCAAAACAGAAGTCATCAAAATAGAAACAAGACTGTAATCTGATTAACAAAAAGATTGACATTAAAATGGTCTGGGAATGATATGCAATCTGTCAGTGTTTCAAATGCAGACACAGGCAACTACAGTGCACTGACAAGTATTAGAATCTATTAGGAACAGTATTATACTTCACAGTGGCAAGAGAAACACACAGTATGGATACACAGGTGCTACAGGGAGTCAACAGCACCATGTTGTATAATGTGGTGGTGGTTCATTAGTGCAGTGTTTCTCAACCTTTATGGTAATCAGAACCCAGTTTTAACTTATCATGTTCACTAACGACTCACAAGGGTTTGTCCCCCTTGGTGCGATCAGAAGAGCAATCCCCCTCAGAGAAACAAGCATGATCGTAACATTGTCTGGTTCCCCTTGGTGTAAAAAGAGCAATTGTAACAGTTGGTGTAACCTGTAGGGGGCACCCTGAGCCCCAAACCACAGACACAATAATTCCCATAACAATTTTGAGTTAAAATCAAGAATATTTATTTAAACAATCACACTTCTCAACAATCACATCTCCAAAGATCAGCTAAAATGATATAATAAACAATACATCTTCTTCAGTGGGCTTCCTTTCATGTCGGCCCCGGGAATGCATCTGGGGCTATGCAATATCTTCTGGGAAGCATTTCCAGAACATAATGAATGTAGGGTAGTCTTCCCCCGACAGTGCCCTCTATTGGAACATAGAGACCCCGACAAGGCTGCACTTCCAGACTCCATATCCCTAGCATCCCTGCGCTTGTCCTGATTGGGTTCCCATGTAAGAACCACTGCCACCTGGCATATAGGGGACTGAACTGTTCCCAACTTGCAGCTATCATTGGTCCTTTCATTATTGCTTACCGGCAGGTCACAAAGTTATATCTTGTTCCGCCAGACATTCTGACTGTCATTCCTCTCTGGCTTCCCATCCAGGTACAAAATTATCCCCTTTCCCAGCCGGGGATGCCTGTCCTCCTCCTACACAGATTTGGACATTCAGCGGCATCCCCTCACTACCTACACGTGATCCATCGCAACCCACTCAGGCACCAAAAAGCAGCACACCTGCAACCCACTGGCGTTAACAAGTGACTGACAAACAGTACTGATAGATAGATATTTAAAATGCTAAGGGTTTTGTCTGTCTGTAATGCCACTACTCACAAACCACTGGGCCTTGAAACTTGCTCTTGGTTTTAATTGAAAGCATATGATGTGATGCATGCTGGTAAAGCAAAAACTGTGGCTGGTGAAAACCTCTGCTAAGTTATTCGGGTTTGCTTCTTTCCTACGGTAAATAGCATAGGGAAACTGGTCAAGAAAGTGACATGGCAGTGACATGTACAAATTGCAGAAGCCGATTACATGATAGGAAGATGAAGAATGACAGATCTGGCATCCTCTGCCGTCAAGCGTGTGTGGTGTGGCAACCTTCTGGTACTCGCACACTACTGGGCCTGGAACATTAACCTTTCCTAGTATTTCAAAATTATCAAAAAAATTACTTTCCTCAATTAATAACTGTTAATCATTAAAAATGAATGAAGTTTAATAACAAAAAAATAATGCAAGATTAAACATTCCAGGAAAGGTACTATTTGTGTATTATACACGCAAGCTTATTTTAATTTTGGATGAAAACATTTCATAAACCATCCCTGTACAATAGTGAAGAGCATTTTATATGTTTCTGTTTAGAATTGGGTGCATTTGATGTGCTTGCATTTCTCAGAAAATGTCTTGACTGAATGTAAAATTGTGTATACAGTATTTTCTATTTTATCTATCATCTGTCTTCTATTTAGTGCCATAATACTGTGATAAAGAGAAATGTCAGTGCAGTCAAAAAGTCAGTTGTAAAAATTAGCCTATTGCCCAAGGTTATCTAAGTTTTCAACTGTTTTTGCTTTTCTGTAAAATGTTTTCTATAAGGAAAGTAACGGTGCTTCTAGAAATAGTATTGAACCCTGTCTCAAGGCAAGTGATAAGCTGCCTGAAGCCTTTTCCATGAACCTAGTTTATTGGACCAGTGTCAAAAAAGACAAATGCACTATGATTCAATGTTGTCTAACAATAAAATCTCAAAATTTCCACAAATTTCCAATTTTTACACAGTGAAACTGATAAGATTATTCAGTTTAAACTCTAAAGGTAATTGAACAATAATGTATCGATAATATCCCAGTACTGTGCCATCTTTGTGATGCACTAGACCCTGACAAACACTTGCCAGGCAGCCCATCAAAGCTGTAACATTGACTGTCAAAAATTTGGCAAGAATAGCAGGAAGAAGAAAGAGGGCAAACACCTTTATAATAAAAATAGTAATTATTACATCTTCCTCTTTGTTTGCTAATATTACTTTAGCTGATCACAATCCTTGATACAGGAATACTCCCCCCAAAAACATTTTTTTAATGTTATTTTTACCCCATTATGTTGTTTGTAGTCATAGCCAAGGAAAATTTTTTATCTCATGTTTTCCTGGAGAATGGATATAAAAATTTTTGATAAAACCAGTTCCAATGGTGACTAACGACAGATAACAGTAAATAAACAATATCACAAAAGTCAAGAAAAAAATTTTACATTACTTGTGTGCCATAATTGAATTGTTAAATATTTTATAGTATTGTTAAATATTTTAGAAAAATGCAAATGGAAAAATGAAAGTAGCCTACAAACAGGAAGACCCTTCACATAAGATTACGCTTATGAACTGCAGACTGGACTCTTGACTAAGGAATGAGGGGAAGGAATGGGTGGGTCTTCAATTCAAAAATACAATCTATTTCGAAGGGGCTTCCTGTTTGTGAACTACTTTAATTTTCCAGAGTTATTACTTAACCATGTTTTAATAATAATAATAATAATAATTAGTTACATGCTCCTGGTAGGGCTTCCCAAGGCAAACAGGTCTGAGTTGAAGATCCAGACTAACTCGATCCTGAGACCCCATATGGCTTTAAACCAAGGATCAGCGTTTCCCTTACCCGGAAAACGGTACACAGGGCCCTACCCTGGAGCCAGGCCCGGGAAAGGGGCTCGCTGGCGAGCGCCTGATGGCTGGACCTTCGACCACGGGGCCCAGCCGGGCTCAGCCCGAAGAAGCAACGTGGTTCTGCTCTCTTGTGGGCCCACCACCTAAAAGAGAGGCCATAGGGGTCGGGTGCAATGTGATATGGGTGGTGGCTGAAGGCAGGAACTCTGGCATTCCGACCCTCAGTTGCCGAAACTGGCTCTTGGGACATGGAATGTTACCTCTCTGGCAGGGAAGGAGCCCAAACTGGTGCGTGAGGTTGAGAGGTACCGGCTAGATGTAGTCAGGCTCACCTCTACGCACGGTCTGGGCTCGGGAACCATTGCTCTTGAGATAGGATGGACTTTGTTCCACTCTGGAGTTGCTGTGGGTGAAAGGCGATGGGCAGGGGTGGGCTTGCTTATGGCCCCCCGGCTCGAGGCCTGTACGTTGGGGTTCTCCCCGTTGTACGAGAGGGTTGCTTCCCGGTGCCTTCGAATTGGGGGAAGCACTCTGACTGTTGTTTGCGCTTATGCACCAAACAACAGTTCGGAGTACCCGGCCTTCTTGGATACCCTGGAAGAAGAACTGCGAGGTACAGCTCCTGGGGACTCTATCGTCCTGTTGGGAGACTTTAACGCTTACGTTGGCAATGACAGTGAAACCTGGAGAGGTGTGATTGGGAGGAACAGCCTCCCTGATCTAAATTCGATCCTGGCCAGGATCCTGGAGGGGGCATGGGAGTTTGCCCAACCAGTCCACATGTGTTTTGTGGATTTGGAGAAGGCATTCGACCGTGTCCCTCGAAGCATCGTCTGGGGTGTGCTCCGAGAGTATGGGGTACAAGGCTTGTTGTTACGAGCCATTCAGTCCCTGTACAGGAGGAGCAGGAGCTTGGTCTGCATTGCCGGTAATAAGTCAGACTCGTTTCCTGTAGAGGTTGGACTCCGCCAGGACTGTCCTTTGTCACTGATTCTGTTCAGAAGTTTTATGGACAGAATTTCTAGGCGGAGCCAAGGAGCGGAGGGGGTATGGTTTGGTGACCTCAGACTTGCGTCTCTACTATTTGCGGATGACGTGGTTCTGTTGGCTTCATTGGACAGTGACCTCCAGCTATCACTGGAGCGGTTCGCAGCCAAGTGTGAAGCGGCGGGGATTAGAGTCAGCACCTCTAAATCCGAGGCCATGGTTCTTAGCCGAAAAAGGGTGGAATGCTCCCTCCGGATTGGGAACACATTACTGCCTCAAGTGGAGGAGTTCAAGTATCTCGGGGTCTTGTTCACGAGTGAGGGAAGAACGGAGCGGGAGGTCGACAGACGGATCAGTGCGGCATCCACAGTAATGCGGGCTCTGCAACGGTCCGTCGTGGTGAAGAGAGAGCTGAGCCAAAAGGTGAGGCTGTCAATTTACCAGTCGATCTACGTTCCTACCCTCACCTATGGCCACGAGCTTTGGGTAGTGACCGAAAAAACAAGATTGCGGATACAAGCGGCCAAAATGAGTTTTCTCCGCAGGGTGGCTGGACTTTCCCTTAGAGATAGGATGAGGAGTTCATTTATCCGGGAGAGACCCGGAGTAGAGTCGCTGCTCCTCCGCATTAAGAGGAGTCAGTTGAGGTGGTTTGGGCATCTTGTAGACCCAGGACACGCTGGAGGGATTATATCTCCCGGCTGGCCTGGGAACGCCTTGGGGTCCTCCCAGAGGAGCTGGAGGAGGTCGCCGGGGAGAGGGAGGTCTGGGCTTCCCTGCTTAGGCTGCTGCCCCCGCGACCCGACCTCGGATAAGCGGTGGATAATGGATGGATGGATGGATAATTAGTTACATCTATATAGCATTCTTCTAGCTACTCAAAGTGCTTTTTACAGATAGATAAATGCATTTTGCCCTACATGAGTAACGTGACATGTTTTATGAACATTTTTGGTATGGGTTGCTGTTGTCTTGCTTTGGTCACTATTGGATTGCATTCTATCAGAAACATTGTTATGTTCGTTCTCTACAATAAAATTTGATTAAATATATTTCTCTGTCATCATTACAAACTATATGGAGCAGGTAACATGTCATATCATTTTTTAACCCACCTATTCCAGACCAGGGTTGTGGGGAGTGCTGGAGGCTATCCCAGCTACAATAGGGTGCAAGGTAAAAATAAACCCTGGACACCACACACACACACAAACACATACATACCCACACACCAAACACACATAATGGTCGATTCAGCATCGCCAGTTCACCTAAGCTAATTTGTTTGGATGGTGGGAGGAAACTGGAGAACCTGAAGGAAACCCACACAAACATGGGGAGCACATGCAAACTCTACGCAGGGAGGACCTGGAACGCTAGCCCTGGTCCCCTTACTGAGAGGCAGCAGAAATACCACTGAACCAGCATTTTGCCACAGTAAGTAACATATTAAAATATAATATACTAGCAAACCCGCGGCGTACCATACGCCGCATAATCAGGCCGCTTTTTTAATGATTTTTAAGCACCGGGAGAAAATTAACATTTGAAAAATCGGTAATGTAATAAATCACCAAGAAAAGTAACATTGTAATAATGCACGGAACGAACCAACATACAATTATCCGTGACTGAAAACTGGCAGACTGCCGTCGCGCCTTCTCCTCCCAGAGCGAGGGATCGGGGCAGACGGTGCTCGGGCGCGGAGGGCGGAACGGGAGGAGAGGGGAAGGATGCCCATTACGCCCTCTCCATCATGCTAGTCTGCTGATTTCTCGTTCAGTATGCACTGCCTGCTCATGTGCCCACCCCCAACTCGCCACCTGAGTCGTTTTCCTCTTTGCACAGTCCACATGCACCTGTGAGTCACGTAGACTTTTCATTGTTCTTTGCGGTTTTGGCTGCTTTTCTATATATAATCCACTAAGTCACCCGACCACGGTAGTAGCGAGGGGGGGGGGGGGGGGGGGGGTGTAAAAAGGGCAGGAACGTAATCAGTGCGAGCGTATGACCCCCTAGCCAACCCACGGTGTAGCATACACCGCATAATTATGTATTGATGGGTGAACACTTCCTGAACAACACAGTTGCCAAATAGAAGTGAAAACAAAGTCGAGCCCAGTGCATTCTTTAACTGCCTTGTAGTGCAGTGGTAGTGTTGCTGCTTTGCAGTAAGGAGACTGTGCAAGATTTTGGGTTCGCTTCCCGGTTCCTCCCTGTGTGGATAGCGATTTGAATACTGAAAACACCGGTATATCAATGTAATGAAGTATTATTATTCTTATGTGTCCAGCGCTCTCTCTCTCGCGCGCGCGCCTGAATATGTGTGTGTGTATGTCGCTCGCTCGCTCGCTCGCTGCACGTGTTCCTGCAGGCATACCAGTAAGTGAATGAAAAGATGGAACTCTGGAGAGAGCAACATACAACTGTCAGTGACTGAACACTGGTTTTGGCAGATAGATGCATATCTTTTTGAAAGTTTGGCCCGGTGCCATATTAATTGTCATCGCAAAGGCAAATCTAACAGGAAATTGTCTTCGTGTTAAAGTAAAAGGCAAATTATCCGCGACAAACAAACTGTTTTACACGCTGCATACCAACCCGCGGCGTACTATACGCCGCATAATCACGCCGCTTTTTTAATGTTTTTTAAACAGAGGGAAAAAAATGAACATTTGCAAAATCCGTAACGCTGCTTTCAGTAAGTACAATGCGCACGTGTTTAATTTGTCGGCCACTTTTTGCCAGCCGTCTTTTCTGGTTTGGGCTGCTTTTGCAGTGTTACCGCTTGTGCATATTAAATCTTGAAATCCTTTGAGTAACTAATTAACTAACTAACACCCACACACCCAGCTTGTGTGAAAAAAATGCACCCGTTCTTTCATCATTTTGTTGCAGCCTATCAAAGACTTGCTGATCATGTTTTCTAGACTCAATACACACTGGCTTTTCACTCAGCGCGGGGGCGTGCATTCATCTCGGATTATTACATCCTGCTTGAATAATTGCTACACGGCTGCGTTTGAAAAACCGACTTATCCCGGATGAGTTTCACCGGCATTAACGATTAGGAATCTGGTTGGAACAAAACCCAGGGTTTCACCAGGACCGAGTTTGGGAAACTCTGTGAGGAGGGGTAGAGTTTCTGGGAGGGGCTTCGTTGTTCCTTTCCCATGGTTTTCGATGGTGGACGCGGTCGGGTGTCGTAACCGAAAAGAACAATGAAAAGTCAACATGGCTCAGAGGTGCATGTGGACTCCTAGCACAGACGAAAGGGACTAACTGGGTGGTCGGTGAGTTTTTGCGTCCGGGCACATGAGCAGGCAGTGTGAATGCCTAGACAGCGAGGTTAGACGTGGGCTGGGGAAAAAGGAATGTTGGTGGGCGGGGAAACGTCTTCCGTGTTCCTGCAGGACCATCTAAGAAGACACATGTTTGTCGCGGATGCGGTGGACGCCGGTCGGGGAATAAGGAGTGTTGGTGGGCGGGGAAACGTTTTCCGTGTTCCTGCAGGACCATCTAAGAAGACGCATGTTTGTCGCGGATGCGAATTGCTGTATGTAGCATGTAAAACAGTTTGCTATGGTGCACGCGGTCGTGCGTCGTAACCGAAAAGTCAACGTGGCTCACAGGTGCATGTGTACTGTAGCACAGACGAACAAAAATGACGCCGTTTTTTCCGAGTCGTCGCGTCCGAGTTGGTGGGCGTGGCTCTGCGAGTTGTCGTCGTATCCAATGGTCTTAGAGTTGGTGGGCATGGCTCCTTCCTGCGTGCGCCATTGGCGTCTTACTTGTTGGCGGTTTAGTGAATCCACGCCCCTTCCGGCGTGCTTTCTATGGGTGGCTACTTGTCGGCGGCTTAATGAATTATATATACAGTAATCCCTCCTCCATCGCGGGGGTTGCGTTCCAGAGCCACCCGCGAAATAAGAAAATCCGCGAAGTAGAAACCATATGTTTATATGGTTATTTTTATATTGTCATGCTTGGGTCACAGATTTGCGCAGAAGCACAGGAGGTTGTAGAGAGACAGGAACGTTATTCAAACACTGCAAACAAACATTTGTTTCTTTTTCAAAAGTTTAAACTGTGCTCCATGACAAGACAGAGATGACAGTTCTGTCTCACAATTATAAGAATGCAAACATATCTTCCTCTTCAAAGGAGTGCGTGTCAGGAGCACAGAATGTCACATCCATATTACTAACCGAGAATGCTAAACCGGATGATGGACGCAGGCACATCCGGCAATGGGCCGTAGCTGCAAAAAGACGTACTGCGCAGGCGCAAAAAGAGTCCGCGAGGGTCGGCTGAGGAGCCGAGAAAGGCAAAAAGACGTACTGCGCCTGCAGGCGCAAAAAGAGTCCGCGAGGGTCGGCTGAGGAGCCGAGAAAGGCGGATAGAAGAGGGCGAGAGAGGCAGACAAGACCACAGAAAAAAGGAGTGAGCACAGGAAAAATTGAGAAATGAGGCGCAAAGAGCACCGAAAAAAGGAAACGGCACATAAAAAAGTATTCAAACGCAAGCAAAGCACGAAACACATTGCACACGAAACTAGACCCAAAAAAAAAAAAAGAGGCTCGCGCACAACAGCAAGGCACCCCCCCCCACAGGCACCGGACGGGACACACACCAAGAGGGGGATTCAACAAGCCCATGGAACACAAAAAAAAGAACACAAAACCACCCCACAGACCCTACAAGCAAGGGACGGGACACACACAAAGAGGGGGATTCAACAAGACACAGGAACACAAAAAGAAAGAAGACGCTCGCGCGACAACAATCCTCAACAACACCCGAACACACATCCATAAGAAGTGACACCCAAAGCCACATATTCTAAAGTGAACATCAACACCTTCACACTAGACAGCATAGGTGTCAGCATTGGTGGATCTCCTTACAATAAAGCACTATTAACCGTTCAACTGCAGAAAAAGAAACATTAACAGTGACTGCGATCCTTCTTATTACTTATCCATATTTCGCATGCTGAGAAAGAAACAAGTCATGAATACACGGTCACGGGTACAAAACGAAAAGGAAAGGATAACAGGAACAAACACACGAAAACGAAAGAAACAACAAAATAGACGGCTATGCAGCATGGGTGGATCTCATTACAATGAGGCACTATTAACCGTTCAACCGCAGAAAAGGCTCCATATTAACAGTGAGTGCAATTCTCCTTATTACTTATCCATATTTCTAAAAGAAAAAATGTCTCGACTCCAAAAACGCAAAGCTCAACTAAAGCTTCTAACTAACGATGTACCTAAAAGTAAAAACTTTATGAACTGCATTAGATCCTACAATGGTTCATTTGCTTTGGCATATACCGGAGTAAATATCAGGCCACCAAAAGGCAATGGCCCATACTACTTCATCGCATTGGAACAGTGCACCCTGAAACAAATCAACAACGCAAATATGCACAAATCTACATCCTAGATCCACATGACGCAAACTATCAATCAAAGTGCTGCATCGCAACAGGCACGGATTCAAAACGAAACACCTCCCGTCTCAATACAAAAACGGACAAGGCACGATACAAACAATGCACGACATAGAGTGAAACGGACTTTGCGCAAAGCGGAGGCGAATCAATTAAAAATCAAAAATAGCGCGTCACAAATAATGGACATGCAACAACGCGGCACTCAAACACCACAAGCAAAACATGTCAACGGCAGCGAAGGCTACAACGGGCTTCTCACACAGCACAGGCAAATCGATTACAGCTCCAAAACAACACGTCCCAAATACTACACATGCAACAACGCGCCTCTCAAACGGCACAAGAAAAACATACACCAGTAAAATTCATTCGGATTAATGAATGTCATTTGCAATCATTGTCATTCAGTTCACTTCCCTGAAGAAACAACTGGAAATACAAGTTATACATTTACACGTTGTTGTCAAAAGGGTCAAATTAGACTGCCTTCTTTACATTCATATACTGAATATCTACAGAGGCTTATAACTGACGATGTACCTGAAAGTGAAATCTTTATCAACTACATTAGATCCTACAAATCGGTATCCACTATGAACATTAACGGTGGCACTGCACGTGACATCCGTCTTGAAAAAATGTTGTTTATTGATGAATGTTCAATGGCATGAAGTCACTTACTCAACACCATTCATAAACTTCTACAAACGTTTAATAATAATAATATTCGATTTGAAGGAAAGGTACTTTTATGAGGAGGAGATTTTAGACAGTGATTAGCTATTCTTCCAGATGCCATGCACTCAGCTATTGTTCAGTGCACCTTAAAATACGCAGACAATTGGCATTGCTTTCAAAAGATACAGTTAGTAAAAAAGATACGATGTCCAGAACCAGATCATAACAATTGCTTATTACAACTGAGAGATGGTACACTCACCAATACAGATGGACTTCACCCACATATTATTACAATTCCTCAAGCCTTTATCTGCGACGACTTAGTTACAGACAGATTTGGAACAGCAATCTCATTAGACCAAATGCCCCTTTTAACACAACGCACTATATTATGTCCAAAAAATATTAATGTGGAAAACATTAATACCCAAGTCATTCCATTACTTCCTGGAGAGACACAACTCTTTCTAAGCTCTGACAAACTTGACTCTGATCACAACAATAACCATCTTAAATGACCTTACAAGTTCTGAGCTGGAATTACCTTTTACACTTAAACGGCGTGTACAAAGAAATTTTCAAATAAACCTTTACACTGTGTCACACACTTTATTGTTTGCTTTCTATTTGCATCATCTACACCGTCACACTATTCTATATCTCATTCATACATCACGCTCTTTGTCATTCCCAACACCAGGGGTTGGCGAGCGAAGCGAGCAGGGGGCGGAGCCCCCTAGTAGATACAGAAAACAATCTCTAGCAAACAAATCAATAGGGCTGTTTGGCTTTTAAGTATGCGAAGCACCGCGGCACAAAGCAGTTGAAGGCGGCAGCTCACACCCCCTCCGTCAGGAGCAGGGGGAGAGAGAGAGAGAGAGAGAGAGAGAGAGATAGAGAGAGACAGAGTTTGTTTTTCAGTCAAAAATCAATACGTGCCCTTCGAGCTTTTAAGTATGCGAAGCACCGTGCAGCATGTCGCTTCACGAAGCAGCTGCACAAAAGATAGCAACGTGAAGATAATCTTTCAGCATTTTTAGACGAGCGTCCGTATCGTCTAGGTGTGCGAACAGCCCCACTGCTCGATCCCCATACGTCAGGATCAGAGAAAGTCAGCGCAAGAGAGACAGAGAAAAGTAAGCAATCTAGCTTCTCAGCCATCTGCCAATAGTGTCCCTTGTATGAAATCAACTGGGCAAACCAACTGAGGAAGCATGTACCAGAAATTAAAAGACCCATTGTCCGCAGAAATCCGCGAACCAGCAAAAAATCCAGCGATATATATTTAAATATGCTTACATATAAAATCCGCGATAGAGTGAAGCCGCGAAAGGCGAAGCACGATATAGCGAGGGATCACTGTATAGTTAATTTTTAGGAGGAGTATACTTTTAACATTAAATTAAATGTTTTAGGTTACAGTTCCTCAGTTCCATTGGACCAAACAGGAAAGACTTCAGTTTGATTTACTGGGTTATCTGAATATTTCAATCAGGTGCCTTGATCTCTAAATAACTTTAGTGGCAAGAGAAATATTCTTATCATATGGTATGTAGGAACAAATGTGCAGCCACCCCCAGTACAGATAACATTGACTGTACTGTTTGGTTAGGCCAGTAATGGCAGACAAGGCTTTTAGATTGTAGGATTCTTGTGTTTTGAGTAGTTCATAGTTCACCGTTCTTTGCAGGTGGGTGCCCAAGCTTCACCAACAGAAAATAAATGTATGGGATATTAAGATGCCATATGCATCTTTTCCTTAAAAAACCCTCAAAGCTATTGAAGATGTTCTATTTTTGTATACTTTTTTCATAATCTTCTAATTAGTCTCAGACAAAAAAAAAATCATTACAGTTAATTTTAAAGAAGCTTATATTAAACTCAGGACCAAAAAGGGCACAGAATGATGTATGAAATCATATTTTCTAATTTTTTTTCATCATAAAAAATAAGACATACAGTTTTGCTGCTAATACTTTTGATTGTATGTTCATTAGGGTTTCTGAATTAACCAAAGTTCTCTGGTAATTTATTAACTTTTAGAATGAACAAGTAATGTACTCTTTAAAATGAAAAAAGAGTAGGGAACCTTCAATCATACATTCTTTATATTATATAGTACCATCCACAGTATACAATACCTTCAAGGTGTATTACTGAGTAAACAAGATAACCTTACAGTATCAAATATACAAAATGTAAGAAAATGCAGCAACAACAGATATCACAAGGACTTTGGAATTATCCTTTACAAATTTAAACAGCAAATACCATAAGAAACTATACAAATAAAGTTCAGCTGTAGTATATAACTGCAAAGCTAGGTCCAAACTCCAAAGTAACAGAACAGGATAAATTGAGATATTACAGGTACAGCCTCTGAGGGTAGCAGACAAAGCTAACATACTGTACAGTGCAGGAGGGACAGTGCAATCTCATTAAGTTTAGCAGGAAGTACTAAAACTTGGAGTGGACATTATAGTGGACATTAAGTGGACATCATAAAAGTCAGAGAGAACATGTTATAAAAACAATTAATTGACTGATCAAAAGCTTTGTTCTGTACTGTAACAGTTTTATATATGTAATTCAATAATTATTATGGAGCATGCCTATGTGGAGAAGAACAAGTAAATATTTATTAATTAGCAGAAGTAAATTAGATAAAGGGGCATAAATTTACTTAATCCCAGTAGGAGGGACTGGAACCTAACTCAGTAGCACTAGGCACAATGCAGAAAACAGCTCTGGACAATGTCTATTTATATCCATTACATTAATATGAATGCAGTCACCAGGATTAATGCAAAGTCACTAATGAATACATCCATCCATCCATTATCCAACCCGCTATATCCTAATTACAAGGTCACGGAGTTCTGCTGGAGCCAATCCCAGCCAACACAGGGCGCAAGGCAGGAAACAAACCCCGGGCAGGGTGCCAGCCCACCACAGGGCACACACACACACACACCAAACACACATTAGGGATAATTTAGAATCGCCAATGCACCTAACCTGCATGTCTTTGGACTGTGGGAAGAAGCCGGAGTACCCAGAGGAAACCCACACAGACACGGGGAGACAATGCAAACTCCATGCAGGGAGGACCCGGGAAGTGAACCCAGGTCTCCTAACTGCGAAGCAGCAGCGCTACCCACTGTACCACTGTGCCGCCCCCAATGAATACATTTACCTTCAAATATTTAGGCGGTAAATCAGTAAAACCCACACAGGCAAAGGATCCACAAATACAATGATTGTGAACAGGATTTAAATCCTGGACATTGTGGCATTGAAGCAGCAGTACTAACTACTGAGTCAACATACCTCCCTGAATGAATAATAATAAGTAAAATAAAAAGGTAAAAAATGAGACACAATAGTACTTCTCATTAAAAAAAAGTCATTAATCCTGCTCTTAGAAACAATGTTCCATTTACAAGGGTCATACATGCTATTATTTTAATACACATGGATTATTTTAATGTTATTTGTGGTTAAGTCTGTAACTGGAGACAGTTTTGTATTTCAGCTCTATATTATAGAGGCCATTTTATGCCTTACATCCGGCACATAACGTATAATTACTTAGCAGCACTCTTGAAGATTTCTCGTTTGTCTGCGGAATCCCATTTGTTTGCAGCTAATCTGTTATAGCAGAAAATTGAAGTGGAGGGATATTAATTACATACAGGTGATAACCTCTACAATACAGTACAAGTTTACATGATAATAATGCTTCCTGTCTCTGAACAACACTGGCGTCTCAGGGACTATGAGCTGTGAATTAAATTCTTTTATTGTAAAATATCAAAATGAAAACAATGCTAGGCATTTATCCCAACTATCAAATAGGTATTGACAACCACAAATAACTAATCAAAAAATTAACAAAAACATTTCTAATCGCTGAAGTGAACGCAAGTTTTCAGTTAATCTTTATTGAAATGTAGACTTGCTTTGCATTTGAAAAGTCAACTGCAGTAATAGTTCAAGAAAATTAATCAACTGTAAGCTGCAGAAAAGTGTCAGCCCCCTCTAATACTCTGTTCACACTACACTTCTTCAAAAATGTTTAACATCCATTGGAGATACAACAACTGTAGCCTCTAACATGACCACCTTTTTTAATATTCACTTTATGTCATCACCTTCATTATTATGCTGCATGTGGATGGATATATCAGATTACAATATCTGACTGTACATTTAAACTTTTTTAGTACAAACCCTACATAATCAGAGAAATCTCTGCACAGTTGCAGCTTTAATTCCTAATTCAGTGACTCATTTACCTGGATGAGGGAGGTTGATGAAACTGTGTTTATCTTGAAGAATAATTTGATAGCAACTGGCACCAGAACTTCGATTTTCAGAGGACATACATTTCATTCCATTTACTGCCTCTTAAAACAGACAACTTTCACTTTTCCACCTAAATGGCAAACTGAAAGTAGAAGATAAGGAGTTTTGAAAGGCTCACGGACTATCATTTGCATTGGTTTTCAACCTTTTTGGCCTTGGAACCCACTTGTATCTGTTTTCTGTTCAGTGATAACCGTTTATTAGCAGTATTTTTAATGTCAACTAGGCAACATTTTCCCCAAATATACACATTAGCAAATAACAGTAAATAACACATTCAAAGTTTAAATACTGCATACACAATAAACAGAAATACACAGGATACTTATTCAAAAACAACTTGAGACAGGGGTGTTTAATAGTAACTCAAATATGAGCTATTTTCGGTTTGGCAATTTGATGTAAGAAGAAGATGCCCAGAGTGCGTGCTGGCTTCATGTACAAACACGATAGACAGTTTTTTTAAAAGTGAAGCCTCAAGATTTTCATCTTTTCATTTTAAAAACTCAAGCAATTTATCTCTATAAGTCCCATGCTTTCCTTCCAAATGTCTTTATAGTCTGGAAGATTTTATGCTTTTGTTTGGTAGTAACACACTACAGATAACACATAATAACCATTGTTTGTCACACTTCATGGTAATAGTAAATCTACAGTTAGGTCTATAAGTATTTGGACAGTGATGCAATTTTCAAAATAGTGGCTCTGTGCATCACCACAATGGATCTGAAACAAAGCAATCAAGATGTTATTGAAGGGTAAACTTACAGTTTTAATTTAAGGCGTTTATCAAAAACCTTGCATGAGCCATTTAGAAAAAACAGACATTTTATACATGGTCCCCACATCGTAATACATAATTCGCCTGCCTCCTCACTCACTCACTCACTCACATCCGTCCGAAGCCGAATGCGCAGTCGCCTTCTGCGCAGCTGCCCGAAAAAACTTACGAGACCGACATCTAACCCCAACATCGCGGCAGGCGGCGGATTTACGGCTGCAGAAATTCAAAGAGAAAGGCGACTACGATTAAAGCTCTACAGGCCTGAAAGGCAATTTCGACTACAGCTCAAGGCCTAATTACGCATTCTGATTCAATTACGCATTCATTCAATACACCTATATCAGGTTTGTGGTGCTTATACTTATTACTATTCCATATTGTACTGGAACATTCATCATTCAATATTATACTATAGGCCTGGAAAATTCATCAACTAACAGTACAAGCCTGTACAGTAATGAGTAAAGCGGACTACAATCATTACAAAACAACTTCTTCGTTACTTATCATTTGTTCTTCATACACTGCTGACACAAACTCGTGCCCGTTTCATCTTACGTTGTCGAAACGGGCTCTTTGTCTAGTTTTCATATAATGATCTTTTTCAATACTTGGCTGAAAATTCTTTATAGTCAATGATGGCCTGAAGTCCGGAATCCATGGCCTTCTCCAAGTGCTGAGTTTCTACTCTAGTGATGCTTTGCTAGGCCTTTACTGCAGCTGTCATCAGTTGCTGCTAGTTCTGTGATCATCCAGCACAGTTGCTTCCCATGGTTGTTCAGGCCTTCTGGCGTTGCTGAGCTCACCAGTGTGTTCCATCTCTTTAAAACTGTACCAGATGGTTGATATGACCACTCCTGGGGCCTCATGTATAAACGGTGCGTATGCACAGAAAAGTTGCGTACGAACGTTTCCACGCTCAAATCGCGATGTATAAAACCTAAACTTGGCGTAAAGCCACGCACATTTCCACAGTACCTCATACCCTGGCGTACGCAATTTCTCCCTCGGTTTTGCAGACTGGCAGCACCCAACGTCAAAGCAGTGCAATTGTTCCGGTGTGGTTACCCTTTCTTTCTTAGATCCACATTCCTGACGCGGCTTTATAAATACACTAAAACTAACTGCATATTGTTTATTAGTGTAATGCATTTGATTGTAATTAACCTGCAGCAATATAATGGTCCAGGGAATAGCCATAGTATTGCAAATACCATAACTGCTTTAGCATTGTTACTCTCACTACATCTTCTTCTTCTTTCAGCTGCTCCCGTTAAGGGTTGCCACAGCAGATCACCTTTTTCCATACTACTCTCACTGCACCACTCGGAGTATTTATATCACTGTAACTGAGTGGGGAATCACAGCAGCAGCTGATTGGAAAGAGAATTATCGGTATACAGCATGAAGCAGACGCTGCCTCAGCCATGGCAAAACGCTTCAAAGTTTCGCAGTTCAGAAAAAGTTTCATCCCAAGAACTATAAACGCACTCAATCAGTCTATCAAGCGCTCCTTGTAGAACTGTTTGTACTTATAAGTACAATTACCTCACTGTAAACTTGCACTACAGTTATAATATTGCACAACCTGAGCCACTTTATAAAGCGCGTATTTACACATGATGATGATACCATTTTTAAGATGAAATGCAGCAAAATATGTTGATTACATTATACAGATAAAACTTTAACTTCATTTAAATAATCTGCATTGTTAATAATTAAACGTGAGGACACGGTGCCACAGCACTAGCTAGTTCATGGATTGTTCCTGCATTGCGTTGTATTCTTGCTGGTGCTGACTTGACACTGGAAGGATAGATGGATAGAATAATTAAACACATACTACGAAGATATTTCAATGTTCCTTAAAAGTTTTGAAGAATCGGCGTTCTAAGCTTACAGATGGCTTCACGTCTATTACAGAGTTGATTGTGTGGCGATTGGGTATTTGGAGAAAGAAAAGTAAGGACAGGGATTGGAGGTTAGTACGTTTGAAAGAGACAGTACTTCTGTAATAAATTATTTCATTGAAGGTCGCGCATGGCGTAGCAAGCCTCTTGCATGAGACATGAACAAGCACTGCGCCATCGTGTTCCCATGTTTAATAACATACTTTCATTCCTATCATCATGAAAAAGATATCACGTATACATCTCAGTATTTTAATTATTCAGAGAGCTGTAATATCACGAATGCAATGGATTATGTGTCCTGTCGGAGAAAGAGAAAGCCTGTTTAAGAAGCAGGTAGTGATTCACACACAGAGCACAAAGAAGATCAAATACAGAACAAAGCATTTAACGTGCTACTTTATTTATTAGTTACAATGGGATTTGAGAAACTAGTAAATTAAATGATTTTAAGATGAACTTTACAATGTTCTACTTTAATGGCAAAATAAACTACATGATTAAAGTGGAAATTTCAAGATTAAAGTTGACATTTCGTGCTTTTTTCCCACTGTGTGCCTATTTTTTTCTGTCTGTACTATAATAAGCTTTCATATGACAGTCAGACGGTGGGCTACGACTCGCCTTTTCACGGCGACTTTGATATATGATTTCTTTTTTTATTTCGGGCACTGTGCGACTTTGTGAACTTGAGCTTTCGAGTTTCTCCGACACTTTGTCACTTGATCAACTTCATTTTGTTGTTTATATCATTGTTTAAATCAACAAATAGTACGTTTTTCCTTTGCCTCCACTTTCGCTGAAATTCTTATATTTTCCCCGTGCTTTTCCCATTGTCTTTTCACAAAAGGCTGAGCTTAAGGGATATTTATATTTATTTGCATATTCAAAGAGGCGTAATTCTGGGAGGAGTTGGGGTGGGACAGAAGGTGCGTGCACGTGCATTACTTTTCACGCTGATCGGGATTTATGTAGCGGAAGAACGTGAAAGTTTGCGTACGTACAGATTCCTGCATCTGGATTTTTCTGTGTGTACGCACATTCCCGCTTTTGTGCTTACGCCATGTTATAGTGTGAGTTCTACGCAGGCGTTATACATGAGGCCCCTGGTGTTTCTGCTATCTCTCTGATGGGTTTGTTTTGTTTTCTCAGCCTAATGATGGATTGTTTTTACTTGCATGGACAACTCTTTGAACCTCATATCGAGAGTTCACAGTGACAGCTCCCAAATGCAAATTCACACACACACTCACATACTTGGAATCAACTCCAGACCTTCTACCTGCTCAATATTTAATGTGCTCACACCTGGCTTTGGAAAGCTTGCCAGTCAATTGTGCAAATATTTTTAGCCCCTGAAAATGGGGGGACATTCTATAAAAATGGTTGTCATTCCTACATGGCTCATACAAAATTTCTGTTAAACATTTTGAATTAATGCTGAAAGCCTACACTTCAATCATGTAATTATATCCTCATTTCAAATCCATTGTGGTGGTGGATAGAGGCAATATTATGAAAATTGTGTCACTTTTCAAGTACTTATGGACCTAACTGTATACCTGAGAAAATTTGAGTTGTGTGTTCTTTTAATGTTGCTGTTTGGTTCAGGTTTTTGGAATTAATCTTGTGAGATTGATACAGAAGTGGAAGAGTTCAGAGTAGGTAATGCTGTGGGACATTTGACAAAACTTACATCAGTCATTTCCATTACTCATTATGCAGGAGCAAAACGTTCCATTGACTGGATGCAGAACTGAAAAACTGCCCTCAGTAGCTCCCTAAAACATTAAAGTGATGACTGATTTAATTTGTTTTTCAAACTCAAGATGATGAATGATATGGGGTGGGTCCTCAACAGCCGGGCCGCGAGAGAACTACTGAGACTCACTCAGTGAAGGGCTACAGCAAAATAGCTGCCCCCTTCACTGAGGACACTTTTCAGAACACTAGGTGGGCGAGGCTTTGCAGCAGCGGAGAGAAAGAAGAGAGAGTGAGCTGAGGAGAGATACGAGCACATACTACAGGTAAAATTACATTACAATGAATATCTTTACAACGAAATTTTCATTACAACGAAGTATTTTTATGGTCCCGACAGTTTCCACATATGACACGAGTCTATAGAAATCTCGAAGTACATTCAGCAAATACTTTCATTACAACGAAGTGACCTTGAAATGCTTGAATGAATCATCCACAGAGCAGTTAGTTCTGTCGTTGCAGCTCAGTTGTGCACATTTGCACAACGATCCCCAAACAGAAATATTGTAAAAAAAATTCTTTCTTTGAACTTTCCTCATACTGTTTTTTTGCTGTTTTTGTTTTCTGTGGTTTTCATTGATACCTTTTGCTTATTGCACGTCAACATTTGAAAAACATCCATTGGAATTTAACTCATGTCACCCTCCTATAGAAACGGAAGACACGAAAAACAATAACAGTTTATATTAGAAAAAAAAACATTTTTGCAGCTCTCGATTGCGGCAAAAAGAAAATAGATGTTGCCAGTGAATTCGGAATTTCGCCATTGACACTGTCAACTTTCTTGAAAGACCGAGCAAACAAACAAGAAAAATCTCGGGTTGCAAATGTAGGCGAACTGCTGCATTTGAAGATGCAGAAAAAGCAGTTTTTATGTGGTTCAGGGATGCTCATTGAAGAAACATCCTATTAATGCGGCACTCATTCAAGAAAATGTGAGGTTTATAAACTCTCTTTGGACCTCCCCCAACTGGACAACAAGCCGAAGAGCGTCCCGAAGTGCGATCACCGCGTCTGTGGAAGACTGTTTATCCATTGCTGGGGCAACTGTAGGCTTACAACTCTGCTGTGTCTCTTCACAGAAGCAAACAGAAAAGAGCTCAATGGGTGATGCAAGGAACATTGTAAATGCAGGGAAGAGTATTACTTGGCCACTAACCTGGACACAACCCTGTCTGACTGCTGTGTCTGTTTATAGGAGAGTGGCAGATCACGCTACAGTAAATAACCGTGCTGTTCCTGTTTCAAGTACTGAGACTCAGCCTCGTGTTTTGGGGTAAGACAGGAACTTATAGCGCGACCACAATCTTTTAGGATTTGCTTCTGTGGAGCTTCACTGCAGCGCTGTGAGCCTGCTGTTGCCCTGCCCCGGCAACAGAAAAACAATCTTACACGGATGCGGCAATCACGCCTCGGGATGCACTTCAGCGTGATGTTCCCGTTTCGGTGGGGGTGATCCCAAAAGAGTTCAGAAACCTCACAATATGAAGAAGAAGAAAAGGATGATTCGGCTTCTGATTGATAACTGTGCTGCCCACAACATGCTTCCATATTTAAATAATATTTGTGTTGAATTCCTCCCACTCAGTTGCACAGCAGTGCTTCAGCCATTGGGTTTGGGCATCATTCACACCCTGAAAGTGTATTATCGCAAGGAAATGCTGAGAAAAATTCTCGTCAGCAGACAGACAGGAGAAGATTAAAATTAATGCAAAAGAAGCTATTGAAATGATTTCAAACGCCTGCAAGCAAGTTAAAGAAAGCACTATAGCAACAAATACAGAATGTCATTACAACGAAATTTTCATTACAACAAAATATTTTTTAGGTCCCTGGCAGTTCGTTGTAATGGAATTTTACCTGTATTTGCACTACAGGCATACAGGCACTATTGGGCACCCCACCTTTACCCACTCTGCAGACTCAGTATCCAACCAGGCTGGAGGAGTGCTGAAGGAGCCTGAGGAGGAAAATCTGAGGCAGCGGTGGAGCAGCAGCACGTGGGGCAGAGGCAGCAGATACCCGTTGTTCAAGTTGGCAGACAAAGTGGCTGCATTCAAAGCCAAACTTGATTTATGGGGCCAACAAGAGAACATTGGGATTTTTGGTATGTTTCAAACGTTAGCAGAGGTTATTAAAGATACCAAGCCAGGGCCTTCTTTCTCCCAGCTGGTGTATGATCAGCTATCTCAGCTTTCAATAAAGTTTGAGCATTATTCCCAACCACAAAAGACCCCCAAATGGGAAGGAATGGATCCGTGACTCATTTGTGAATAAGCCAGGTAAATCAACTTTGTCCGTGCTTGAAGAGGATCAACTGCTTGAGGTTGTAAATGATGGTGGCTTAAAAGTATGTTTGAGACAACTTCAAATCTCCATACGTTTTGGATTAAAGTCAAGGCAGAAAATCCTGAGGTTGCCACAAAAGCACTGAAAAGTCCACTTCCATTTCCAACATCCTAACTTTGTGAGGCAGCGTTTTCTGCAGTGACAGCAACCAAAACGAGATTACAGAGTAGACTGAACATAACCAACACACTTGGCGTTTCACTGTCTTCCATCGTCCCCAGATAGGATTGTCTGGTTGCAGGAAAACAAGCTCAGGGCTCCCACTGATTCTGCATTATGGTAAGTTGTATAATTTCTATTACGATATTATAATTTAATAATAATAGAAATGTAATGTATATTGTGTATAAAACTGCCCTACAAACCCACCCCGAATCCCCCACACCAGTCCCTGGAAGAATTTGCTTCTATAAAAGCGGTCCTTAGTGTAAAAAAGGTTGGGGACCACTGATCTAGGGCATCCAGAAACCCATTGTTTGAGAGACATTGATTTAGGGTTATATTCTACTTTCCTGAAATGGCCTGAGCATAATGTTTATGTAGAAATTTCAATGCATTCAGATTAAAGGCAGTAATACATTTTGATTCAATTGTTGATGCAAATGTATTGCATGACTGTTACACAAGTTTGAGTGTGAACAGGACACAAAAAAAAACAGTATGCTTGGTTTACAATTCTTGATCAGGCAAATCAAATTATTTTAGCAATGCCCAACTAAATGACTACACTCGCAGACACATAACAGCACTCTATAATTATAATATGATAATGTGAATTTCTCCTTGGGATTAATAAAGTATCTATCTATCTATCTATCTAATAATAATAATAATAATGGATTTTATTTATAGGGCACTTTACATTAGCAGTAAATCTCAAAGTGCTACATAAAAAGTTTAAAGCAAGATAAAAACAGAGATAAAACAACAATAATTATAGCATTCTTGTTAATAAGGTTTCCTAAATAGAAAAGTCTTTAGCTGTTTTTTAAAACAGCCCACAATCTGCTGTGTTCTTAGGCTCTCTGGTAGGGCATTCCAGAGCCATGGGGCAGTGGCTACAAAGGCTCGGTCACCCATTGTATGAAGTTTGGTCACAGGGGGGCAAAGGCGGTAGGTATTTGCAAAATGGAGATTTCTTGCAGTTGATTGTAGTATAAGGAGTTCCTTGAGATATTGAGGAGCATTTCCATGGATACGCTGGTAAGTAATCAAATAGAGTTTGTATTCAATACGTATATGGATAGGGAGCCAATGAAGTGACCGAAGGATTGGTGAAATGTGTTCATATTTCCGCACCCTCATCAGGATTCTTGCAGCACTATTTTGAATTTGTTGTAGCTTTTGAAGGCTCTTGTTGGGTATCCCGATGAGGAGTGCATTACAATAGTCCAGCCTGGATGACACAAAGGCATGAACCAGCTTTTCTGCATCACAGAGGGAGAGGTAGGGACGTAGTTTGGATATGTTTCAGAGATGAAGAAATGCAATTTTGCAAAGGTGATGGACATGTGTATCAAATGACAGATGGGAATCAGAAGGGGAGAGGGCAATGGTACAGTCAGAAAAGGAAATACAATTTACAGAGGAACGAAGTTGATGGGGGGGGTGAAAAGAGCTTCAGTTTTGGTGCTGTTCAGCTTGAGGAAGTTCTTGGACATCCAGGCCTCAATCTCATCCAAGCAAGAGGAAAGAGTTGATGGAGGTGTAAGAGAAATCGAATCCAGTCTCACATAGAGCTGCGTATACTCGGCATAGCATTGGAATGAAACTCCATGCTTGCGGATGATGTGACCCAGGGGTAGCATATAAATATTAAAGAAGGTCGGCCCAAGGACTGATCCTTGGGGGACCCCACAGGTGACAGTGTGAGTATGAGATTTAGCATCCCCCAAGGCCACACATTCAGCCCTATCTGTAAGATAGGACTCGAACCACTCCAAAGCAATGCCAGAAAGCCCAATTATATAGTGAAGATGATGAAGGAGAATATTATGATCTACCGTATCAAATGCAGCTGTGAGGTCCAGGAGGATAAGGAGTGATGGAGAGCCCTGGTCACCAGCCATCAGGAGATCATTGGTGACTCTGACCAGGGCTGTCTCTGTACTGTGAGAAGTTCGAAAACCAGATTGAAATTTTTCAAACAGATTGAATTTTTTGAGGTGATCCTGAAGCTGAACTAAAACAACCTTTTCCAAAACTTTAGACAAAAATGTAAGGTTGGAGATCATACGATAGTTTGCTATCACTTCAGGATCCAAAGAGGATTTTTTAAAAAGAAGTCCAATTTTTGCGGTTTTCAAGGCCAGTGGGACTAAGCCGCTCTGGAGAGAGTGATTAATGATATCAGCAATAACAGGGCTTATATCTGATACATTAGCTTTTACCAGAGGAGTAGAAAAGGGTCCAATGAATACGTTGAAGGCCTCATCCTCTGTATGATGCCCTCAACTTCTTTAACTGTGGTACAGAGGAAATAGGAAAAGCAGCCCATTGGCTTTGATGTAGAAACGTCCAGCGATGGAGGGATGGAGGCAGACAATGAGGGCCGGATGATGTCCACTTTAGAGGTGAAATATTCAATAAAATTATTGGACTGCTCCTCTGTGAAATTATTACAAGCGTGGGTGTATCTATACTCTAGTAGATATTGGCTATCCACTGGCAACATCCTCTTCCATCCATCCATCCATCCATCCATCCATTGTCTCCCGCTTATCCGAGGTCGGGTCGCGGGGGCAGCAGCTTGAGCAGAGATGCCCAGACTTCCCTCTCCCCGGCCACTTCTTCTAGCTCTTCCGGGAGAATCCCAAGGCGTTCCCAGGCCACTCGAGAGACATAGTCCCTCCAGCATGTCCTGGGTCTTCCCCGGGGCCTCCTCCCGGTTGGACGTGCCTGGAACACCTCACCAGGGAGGCGTCCAGGAGGCATCCTGATCAGATGCCCGAGCCACCTCATCTGACTCCTCTCGATGCGGAGGAGCAGCGGCTCTACTCTGAGCCCCTCCCGGATGACTGAGCTTCTCACCCTATCTTTAAGGGAAAGCCCAGACACCCTGCGGAGGAAACTCATTTCAGCCGCTTGTATTCGCGATCTCGTTCTTTCGGTCACTACCCATAGTTCATGACCATAGGTGAGGGTAGGAACATAGATCGACTGGTAAATTGAGAGCTTCGCCTTGCGGCTCAGCTCCTTTTTCACCACGACAGACCGATGCAGCGCCCGCATTACTGCGGATGCCGCACCGATCCGCCTGTCGATCTCACGCTCCATTCTTCCCTCACTCGTGAACAAGACCCCGAGATACTTGAACTCCTCCACTTGGGGCAGGATCTCGCTACCAACCCTGAGAGGGCACTCCACCCTTTTCCGGTTGAGGACCATGGTCTCGGATTTGGAGGTGCTGATTCTCATCCCAGCCGCTTCACACTCGGCTGCGAACCGATCCAGAGAGAGCTGAAGATCACGGCCTGATGAAGCAAACAGGACAACATCATCTGCAAAAAACAGTGACCCAATCCTGAGCCCACCAAACCGGACCCCCTCAACACCCTGGCTGCGCCTAGAAATTCTGTCCATAAAAGTTATGAACAGAATCGGTGACAAAGGGCAGCCCTGGCGGAGTCCAACTCTCACTGGAAACGGGTTCGACTTACTGCCGGCAATGCGGACCAAGCTCTGGCACTGATCGTACAGGGACTGAACAGCCCTTATCAGGGGGGCCGGTACCCCATACTCTCGGAGTACCCCCCACAGGATTCCCCGAGGGACACGGTCGAATGCCTTTTCTAAGTCCACAAAACACATGTAGACTGGTTGGGCAAACTCCCATGCACCCTCCAGGACCCTGCTAAGGGTATAGAGCTGGTCCACTGTTCCGCGACCAGGACGAAAACCACACTGTTCCTCCTGAATCCGAGGCTCGACTATCCGACGGACCCTCCTCTCCAGGACCCCTGAATAGACTTTTCCAGGGAGGCTGAGGAGTGTGATCCCTCTGTGGTTGGAACACACCCTCCGATCCCCCTTCTTAAAGAGGGGGACCACCACCCCGGTCTGCCAATCCAGAGGCACTGTCCCTGATGTCTATGCGATGTTGCAGAGGCGTGTCAGCCAAGACAGTCCTACAACATCCAGAGCCTTGAGGAACTCCGGGCGTATCTCATCCACCCCCGGGGCCCTGCCACCAAGGAGTTTTTTGACCACCTCGGTGACCTCAGTCCCAGAGATGGGGGAGCCCACCTCTGAGTCCCCAGGCTCTGCTTCCTCATTGGAAGGCATGTTAATGGGATTGAGGAGGTCTTCGAAGTATTCCCCCCACCGACCCACAACGTCCCGAGTCGAGATCAGCAGCGCACCATCCCCACCATATACAGTGTTGACACTGCACTGCTTCCCCTTCCTGAGACGCCGGATGGTGGACCAGAATCTCCTCGAAGCCGTCCGAAAGTCATTCTCCATGGCCTCCCCAAACTCCTCCCACGCCCGAGTTTTTGCCTCAGCAACCACCAAAGCCGCATTCCGCTTGGCCTGTCGGTACCTATCAGCTGCCTCCGGGGTCCCACAGGACAAAAGGGTCCCGTAGGACTCCTTCTTCAGCTTGACGGCATCCTTCACCGCCAGTGTCCACCAGCGGGTTCGGGGATTGCCGCCACGACAGGCACCGACCACCTTACGGCCACAGCTCCGGTCAGCTGCCTCAACAATAGAGGCACGGAACATGGCCCATTCGGACTCAATGTCCCCCACCTCCCTCGGGATGTGGTCGAAGTTCTGCCGGAGGTGGGAGTTGAAGCTACTTCTGACAGGGGGCTCTGCCAGACGTTCCCAGCAGACCCTCACAACACGTTTGGGCCTACCACGCCTGACCGGCATCCTCCCCCACCATCGAAGCCAACTCACCACCAGGTGGTGATCAGTTGACAGCTCCGCCCCTCTCTTCACCCGAGTGTCCAAGACATGTGGCCGCAAGTCCAACGACACGACCACAAAGTCGATCATCGAACTGAGGCCTAGGGTGTCCTGGTGCCAAGTGCACATATGAACACCCCTATGCTTGAACATGGTGTTCGTTATGGACAATCCGTGACGAGCACAGAAGTCCAATAACAAAACACCGCTCGGGTTCAGATCAGGGGGGCCATTCCTCCCAATCACGCCCTTCCAGGTCTCACTGTCATTGCCCACGTGAGCATTGAAGTCTCCCAGCAGAACGAGGGAGTCCCCAGAAGGTATGCCCTCTAGCACCCCCTCCAGGGACTCCAAAAAGGGTGGGTACTCCGAACTGCTGTTCGGTGCATACGCACAAACAACAGTTAGGACCCGTCCCCCCACCCGAAGGTGAAGGGAGGCTACCCTCTCGTCCACCGGGGTAAACCCCAATGTACAGGCTCCAAGTTGGGGGGCAATAAGTATACCCACACCTGCTCGGCGCCTCTCACCGGGGGCAACTCCAGAGTGGTAGAGAGTCCAGCCCCTCTCAAGGAGATTGGTTCCAGAGTCCAAGCTGTGCGTCGAGGTGAGCCCGACTATATCTAGCCGGGACCTCTCAACTTCGCGCACTAGCTCAGGCTCCTTCCCCTTCAGAGAGGTGACATTCCACGTCCCAAGAGCCAGTTTCTGTAGCCGAGGATCGGACCGCCAAGGTCCCCGCCTTCGGCCACCACCCAACTCACACTGCACCCGACCTCCTTGGCCCCTCCCATAGGTGGTGAGCCCATGGGAAGGGGGACCCACGTTGCCTCTTCGGGCTGTGCCCGGCCGAGCCCCATGGGTGCAGGCCCGGCCACCAGGCGCTCGCCATCGAGCCCCACCTCCAGGCCTGGCTCCAGAGTGGGGCCCCGGTGACCCGCGTCCGGGCAAGGGAAAACGCCGTCCAAAATGGTTTTTCTTCATAGGAGGTTTGTTTAACCGCTCTTTGTCTCATCCCTCACCTAGGACCAGTTTGCCTTGGGTGGCCCTACCAGGGGCATAAAGCCCCGGACAACAGAGCTCCTAGGATCATTGGGACACGCAAACCCCTCCACCACGATAAGGTGACGGTTAAAGGAGGGGAACATCCTCTTATTAACATTAAAGAGATTAAATAGCAGATGGTCTATGTATCACCTGTTGTATGCCCTAGTTCTACGGCAGCCATTAAAGATTCACTTTGTACTCAATTCTTAAAAGAATCAGGTTGTACAAGAATATTTCCTTGAATGTATATTGATGACAGAAACTCTGAATTATAATTATGCTAAAATGCTTTATAAAACATTGTCTGTGAGAATAATAATTCAGAAACTATCATGTATAGTAATTACAAATTTTGCGAATATTTTCAGCCTTTCAATTCAAATTTACCCAGATTAATAATTGCTGATGGGATGTTTCTCAGCATAGCATATTTGATCAAAAAGTACATTTCTTCTTTATTTTACTACTCACGTGTTGCAGGACATTTCATAGATGATGGATTTAAACTTGCAAATGTATTCACTTTTAGACTTATTAAAATCTGCCTGGTGGAACAGGTGCTTAAAATTCTGATAATTAGGCAGGACCAAATATAACCAAAGAGACTAAAGTTTGCATAAATAAAAAAAATGGTTCAGTATTATTATATGTGCACTATGCAAAAAATGAAAAGAGTTGAACACAACAAGATATGAGCTCTAAAGTTTGTATTGAACTGCACTTTATCTCATAGATACAAAGGTAAAGTGCCTGTGAAAAATTGTAGAAGATAGAGGGGATGGGACATTCTTCAGAGATACAGAGGTAATTACTATAAAATCCCATAATGTGCACTTCAAAGTAGAAAATAAGCATGCTGCGCTTAAAGCAATAAATCTTCTTTAGGAAAAAAAAAAACATGTATTCACATGAATATGGAAAAGATTTCTTTGCAAGGTTAGACAGGTTACAATGTGTGCCATCAGTAACAATTATTTAACATGCCTCATTAGAAGAAGTAAAACCACCAAATTCTGCAATGCATTTGCAAATGTAATCAATAATCTGGGGATCACTATAATTTATGGTTCAAATGGTTTTATAAAAATGTAGCCTCTGTTTTTGCTACACTAACATTTTTAATCAAAAAGACTTTATATTGCATTTCTACATGCACATAAAAATGTAGATTATAGCAGTAAAAGCCTATTAATTAATGCAGACACTACAGTGATATGAAAAAGTTTGGGAAACCCCTCTCAGCCTGCATAATAATTTACTCTACTTTCAACAAAAAAGATAACAGTGGTATGTCTTTAATTTCCTAGAACATCTGAGTACTGGGGTGTTTTCCAAACAAAGATTTTTAGTGAAGCAGTATTTAGTTGTATGAAATTAAATCAAATGTGAAAAACTGGCTGTGCAAAAATGTGGGCACCCTTGTAATTTTGCAGATTTGAATGCATGTAACTGCTCACTACTGATTACTTACAACACCAAATTGGTTGGATTAGCTCGTTAAACCTTGAACTTCATAGACAGGTGTGTACAATCATGAGAAAAGGTATTTAAGGTGGTCAATTGCAAGTTGTGCTTCCCTTTGACTCTCCTCTGAAGAGTGACAGCATGGGATCCTCAAAGCAACTCTTAAAAGATCTGAAAACAAAGATTGTTCAGTATCATGGTTTAGGGGAAGGCTACAAAAAGCTATATCAGAGGTTTAAACTGTCAGTTTCAACTATAAGGAATGTAATCAGGAAATGGAAGGCCACAGGCACAGTTACTGTCAAACCCAGGTCTGGCAGGCCAAGAAAAATACAGAAGCAGCATATGCGCAGGATTGTGAGAATGGTTACAGACAACCCACAGATCACCTTCAAAGACCTGCAAGAACATCTTGCTGCAGATGGTGTATCTGTACATCGTTCTATAATTCAGCACAATTTGCACAAAGAACATCTGTATGGCAGGGTGATGAGAAAGAAGTCCTTTCATCACTCACGCCACAAACAGCCGCTTGTTGTATGAAAATTCTCATTTAGACAAGCCAGATTCATTTCGGAACAAAATGAGACAAAAATTGAGTTATTTGGTCATAACAAAAAGCGCTTTGCATGGCAGAAGAAGAATACCGCATTCCAAGAAAAACATCTCCTACCTACTGTCAAATTTGGTGGAGGTTCCATCATGCTGTGGGGCTGTGTGGCTAGTTCAGGGACTGGGACCCTTGTTAAAGTCGAGGGTCGGATGAATTCAACCCAATATCAACAAATACTTCAGGTTAATGTTCAAGCATCAGTTACAAAGTTGAAGTTACACAGGGGTTCGATATTCCAAGAAGACGACTTCTTCTTCTTTCAGCTGCTCCCGTTAGGGGCTGCCACAGCGGACCATCTTCTTCCATATCTTTCTGTCCTCTGCATCTTGTTCTGTTACACCCATCACCTGCATGTCCTCTCTCACCACATCCATAAACCTTCTCTTAGGCCTTCCTTTTTTTTCTCCTGCCTGACAGCTTTATCCTTAGCATCCTTCTCCCAATGTAATCCCATCTCCACCTTGAATGTATCCATCAGCCCTACTGCAGACTTCACCACAGTCACACTTCCCTCGTACATATCATGTACAACTCTTACATACTTCTCTGCCACTCCCGACTTCCTCATACAATACCACAACTCCTCTCGAGACACCCTGTCATATGCTTTCTCCAGGTCCACAAAGACACAATGCAACTCCTTCTGGCCTTCTCTATACTTCTCCATCAATACCCTCAGAGCAAACATCACATCTGTGGTGCTCTTTCTTGGCATGAAACCATACTGCTGCTCACTATTCATCACCTCACTTCTTAACCTAGCTTCTTTCCCATAACTTCATGCTGTGGCTCATCAATTTTAACCCCCTGTAATTACTACAGTCCTGCAGATCCCCCTTATTGTTAAATATCAGCACCAGTACACTTCTTCTCCACTCCCCAGGCATCCTCTCACTTTCCAAGATTCTATTAAACAATCTGGTTAAAAACTCCACTTCCATCTCTCCTAAACACCTCCATGCTTCCACAGGTATGTCATCTGGACCAACAGCTTTTCCATTCTTCATCCTCTTCATAGCTGTCCTTACTTCCTCCTTGCTAATCCGTTGCAGTTCCTGATTCACTATCTTCACATCATCCAACCTCTTCTCTCTCTCGTTCTCTTCTTTCATAAGCCTCTCAAAGTACTCTTTCCCTCAGCACAACACACACTGCTCGCTTGTGAGTACGTTTCCATCTTTATCCTTTATTACCTTAACCTGCTGCACATCTTTCCCAGCTCGGTCCCTCTGTCCAGCCAATCGGTACAGGTCCTTTTCTCCCTCTTTAGTGTCCAACCTCTCATACAACTCATCATATGCTTTTTCTGTAGCCTTCGCCATGTCTCTCTTCACCTTGCGCCTTATCTCCTTGTAGTCTTGTCTACTTTCTGCATCTCTCTGACTATCCCACTTCTTCTTTGCCATCCTCTTCCTCTGTATACTCTCCTGTACTTCCCCATTCCACCACCAGGTTTCCTTTTCCTCCTTCCTCTGTCCAGATGTCAAGCCAAGCACCATTCTTGCTGTCATCCTTACTACATCTGCTGTAGTTTCCCAACTGTCTGGTACTTCTTCACTACCACCCAGTGCCTGTCTCACCTTCTCCCTAAACTCAACTTTGCAGTCTTCCTTTTTCAACTTCCACCATTTGACCCTTGGCTCTGCCCTTACTCTCTTCCTCTTCTTGATCAACAACGTCATCCTACAGACCACCATCCTATGCTGCTTAACTACACTTTCCCCTGCCACTACTTTGCACTCTTCAATCTCCTTCAGATTGACTCTTCTGCATAGGATGTAATCTACCTGTGTGCATCTTCCTCCACTCTTGTACGTCACCCTATGTTCCGCCCTCTTCTTAAAATACGTATTCACCACAGCCATGTCCATCCTTTTGGCAAAATCCACTATCCTCTGACCTTTTTCATTCCTCTCCTTGACACCATACCTACCCATCACCTCCTCGTCTCCTCTGTTCCCTTCACCAACATGTCCATTGAAATCCACTCCAATCACCACTTTCTGTCCTTTGGGTACACTGTTCATCACTTCATCCAACTCACTCCAAAAATCTTCTTTCTCATCCATTGCACACCCAACTTGCGGGCATATGCACTAACAAAATTCATCATCACACCTCCAATTTCCAGATTCATAATCATTACTCTGTCTGACACTCTTTTCACCTCCAAAACACTTTTGACATACTGTTCCTTCAGAATAACCCCTACTCCATTTCTCCTCCTATCCACACCATGATAGAACAATTTGAATCCACCTCCGATCCACCTGGCCTTACTCCCCTTCCATTTAGTTTCTTGCACGCACAATATATCAACCTTCCTTCTCTCCATCATATCGGCTAACTCTCGCCCCTTACCAGTCATACTGCCAACATTCAAAGTTCCTACCTTCAGTTCCACTCTCTTTACCTTCCTCCTCTCCTCCTGCCTCCGGACACGTCTCCCCCCTCTTCTTCTCCTTCTTCTTTTTCAGCCAACAGTAGCCCAATTTTCGCCAGCACCCTGTTGGCTAACAGTACTGGTGATGGTCGTTGTTAACCCGGGGCTCGACCGATCCGGTATGGAAATTTGTATTGTTGTCCGCATATTAATTTGGCAAAATTTTACACCGGATGCCCTTCCTGACATAACCCTCCCCATTTATCCGGGCTTGGGACCGGCACAAAGAAACACACTGGTTTGTGCATCCCATGTGGCTGTTTTGAATATTCCAATAAGACAATGACCCAAAACACAGTTCAAAATCTACAAAGGTATTCATGCAGAGGGAGAAGTACAATGTTCTGGAATGGCCGTCACAGTCCCCTGACTTGAATATCATTGAAAATCTATAGGATGATTTGAAGCAGGCTGTCCATGCTCAGCAGCCATCAAATTTAACTGAACTGGAGAGATTTTGTATGGAAGAATGGTCAAAAATACCTCCATCCAGAATCCAGACACTCATCAAAGGTTATAGGAGGCGTCCAGAGGCTGTTATATTTGCAAAAGGAGGCTCAACTAAGTATTGATTGTCACACACGTGCGTTTAGGAGGCAGTCAAAAAGCCTAAAGACTCCCTTCCAGCATACAGATCCTCCAGCAGACATCAAGGTCGGCAACAAAACACTGGAAAACACACAATCCTTCCCTTACTTTGGAGGCATAATATCTAGTGATGCTTCTGTGACTGAGGAAATTGCGAGCCATCTCCAGCTAGCGTCCTCTGCATTTGGCCGCCTTCTGTAACCAAAATCTCTTCATAGCACCAATCATGCAGTATGTATATCAAGCAAATCACCATACTAGAACTGTTCCACATCCGCTGCCTCCAGAAGGTTCTGGGCATCACTTGGTAGGACAGGGTTTCACACACTAAAATTCTGGAATGCTGGTCATCAACTAGTATTGAAGCCATGCTGCTCAACCACATCCTCTGCAGGACCAGGCACATTATCCGCATGGATGAGTCTTGTCTTCCCCGGATGGTCCTCTATAGTGAACTCGCTGAAGGATCCCGACCTCAAGGTGGACCAAAAAAACACTAGAAGGACTACTTGAAGTGTTCTCTCAAGGCCTGCTCAATTCCACATATGCAGCTTAAGACACTTGCTGAGGACCACAACACTTTGGAGATGGACAATAAATGTAATAATCAATCACTTTCAACAACAGCGGACAAATCAACAGGAGGAGAGGAGAATGGCAAGACATCACCATTGAAACCAACCCACTGCACTTGGGGGGCATCATGCCCTTGTCCATCATGCCCTTGGTTGTGCCTTTCCTGAACTGGCCTGCTCTTCCACCAGTGTAAACACAGGAGGGGGAGTGACGGAGATGGACAAATGGATGGATGGTGTCATTGTTGGATTGACTGACAGCCATGACTGCATATGTGATATTTCTCATCTCAAAAGAGTTTCCCATACCTGAGGTAAGAGTAGGGTTGTAGCTAACAGTTAGGCAATTTGGAGTTATATTTTTTTACACAAATTCACAGAGCTGTAAAGTTAAACTGACTACTCATCTCATTCCATTATGTAAATGAAAACATAATCAGATCCATTTCCAACAGCATGTATAACTACAAATGGCATTTGATGTTCTCATTGCATCTGATGCAAAGAGTTCCTGCTTAATGTAATGCGTTTACTCTTTATTTTCAAACAAATAAAAATAAAGCTGCTTTTTAGTTGCTTTTGTACAGTTTATGCAGCTAATCATCCATAATCTGGCATTTCTCTCAAGACTCTTGATATTAAATTCATATGAACAGAATTGAAATGGATGGTGTGATGTACAAATAGCAACGCTAAAATTTCCAACAGCATGTATATACAGCAAAGTACTTTGAGGACATTCCTATGTGCTTACAACAAACAAAGATGGGAGTTCAGAACACAGGATATGGCAGAAAGTTTAAGTAGTGCTTTCTATTTGGATAGCACTGATAGCAGTGGAGAGGTGGTATGCGTAAATTCACAAAATGAAGGGACAAAGCAGCTGAGGTAAAGGAAATGAGAAAGACAGTTTTATTTTTGATGATGAGCATAGTTGTTGCTTATGTCCACTGCTGTAAGAAACACTGACTATGGGGTTGGGGACATACTTTTGCTGGTGACATCAGGGGTGCCTTACAATGAGCCCTAAATACACATGTGGAAGTCAGTGCTAATGGCTATAAGGGACTTCAGACTTGGAAGAAGAAATGTTGAAGATGATAGGTTTCTCATGTTTTGTGATGTAGTAGAATTTGATTTGTGTAACACCATGTGAAACAAAAAATGAATAAAGTTAATAACACTTCCAATCTAATACAATAGTGCAAGGATAAAGATCAATTACCATGTTGTTTGAGGCAAATAAAGAGGAAAATATAAGAATGATTCTGAAAGGATGTGCATTACTGAACTGTCTGGTAGGAGACCATTTAGTCAGCGATATGAGAAAGAGAAGAGCCTGACTGTGTAGAAGCATAATGAGAAGATTTGTAAACTTGCCACAGCTGTAAGCAAGGTTTTAGATGTTTCAAGGGAAGCATCAGTAATCAATATATCATTAACTTAAAGGTATTAATAGCATTCAAAAGTACAATATAAAAACATAATAAGCAGTTAAAAACCACAATGCAAAAATGTAATGTATAGGGAAGTACACAATCCATACAATAGAAATAAAATAGCAAATATAAGTGAAAACAAAAAATGCAGCAGTGTCAGATACTAGGGGGCAACTTGGGAGTATACACAGCAGATTTTTAACACATCAAAGTAGCTTTACAAACAAAATGCAGTTAAATTATATAATTGCAAAACAGAATTTTGTAGAGAATTCAGATTCATTTACAATATTGAATTGTCAGCTGAACTCAGAGATTGTTGAAAGTTTGTAAATAAAGGCACATTAATAAAACAGTCAAAAAGAGCAAATGGGTTTTCTATTCAGATGTAAATATCCAGAAAAGCCCTAGAAAGAGAGTTATTAAAAACAGGAATAACAAACTTGGAAGACCATTTCCTAAGAGATGCATAACAGCATTTTGGCACAGTAAGAAGCCAGCACTAGAAAATCCCAAATGTCTACAGGATTTAAATGATGTAAACTTTGTAAATTAGAGTTTTGCAGACTACCTAATAATGGAGAGAAATGTATTTAAGAATCTGGCAAGAAAAGCTATTTTATATTCATACAGTATATACTCATTCATTATGGATACATACACCAATCAGCAACAGCACTAAAACCACCTGGCTAATATTGTGTAGGCCCCCCTTATGCCATCAAAATACTTCTGGCATGTCATAGACGCCATAAGATCTCTGAATGTGTCCTGTGGTAACTGGCACCAAGACGTTAGCGGCAGATCATCTATAGTGCATCCGGAAAGTATTCACAGCGCATCACTTTTTCCACATTTTGTTATGTTACAGCCTTATTCCAAAATGGATTAAATTCATTTTTTTCCTCAGAATTCTACACACAACTCCCCATAATGACAACGTGAAAAAAGTTTACTTGAGATTTTTGCAAATTTTTTAAAAATAAAAAAATTGAGAAAGCACATGTACATAAGTATTCACAGCCTTTGCCATGAAGCTCAAAATTGAGCTCAGGTGCACCCTGTTTCCCCTGCCTCACAAAGATAGGATGTTGGAAATGGAAGTGGACTTTTCAGTGCTTTTGTGGCAACCTCAGGATATTCCACCTTGACTTTAATCCAAAACATATGGAGATTTGAAGTTGTCTCAAACATTCAGTGGTGTGAAAAACTATTTGCCCCCTTCCTGATTTCTTATTCTTTTGCATGTTTGTCACACAAAATGTTTCTGATCATCAAACACATTTAACCATTAGTCAAATATAACACAAGTAAACACAAAATGCAGTTTTCAAATGATGGTTTTTATTATTTAGGGAGAAAAAAAATCCAAACCTACATGGCCCTGTGTGAAAAAGTAATTGCCCCCTTGTTAAAAAATAACCTAACTGTGGTGTATCACACCTGAGTTCAATTTCCGTAGCCACCCCCAGGCCTGATTACTGCCACACCTGTTTCAATCAAGAAATCACTTAAATAGGAGCTGCCTGACACACAGAAGTAGACCAAAAGCACCTCAAAAGCTAGACATCATGCCAAGATCCAAAGAAATTCAGGAACAAATGAGAACAGAAGTAATTGAGATCTATCAGTCTGGTAAAGGTTATAAAGCCATTTCTAAAGCTTTGGGACTCCAGCGAACCACAGTGAGAGCCATTATCCACAAATGGCAAAAACATGGAACAGTGGTGAACCTTCCCAGGAGTGGCCGGCCGACCAAAATTACCCCAAGAGCGCAGAGACGACTCATCCGAGAGGTCACAAAAGAACCCAGGACAACGTCTAAAGAACTGCAGGCCTCACTTGCCACAATTAAGGTCAGTGTTCACGACTCCACCATAAGAAAGAGACTGGGCAAAAACGGCCTGCATGGCAGATTTCCAAGACGCAAACCACTGTTAAGCAAAAAGAACATTTGGGCTCGTCTCAATTTTGCTAAGAAACATCTCAATGATTGCCAAGACTTTTGGGAAAATACCTTGTGGACTGATGAGACAAAAGTTGAACTTTTTGGAAGGCAAATGTCCCGTTACATCTGCCGTAAAAGGAACACAGCATTTCAGAAAAAGAACATCATACCAACAGTAAAATATGGTGGTGGTAGTGTGATGGTCTGGGGTTGTTTTGCTGCTTCAGGACCTGGAAGGCTTGCTGTGGTAGATGGAACCATGAATTCTACTGTCTACCAAAAAATCCTGAAGGAGAATGTCCGGCCATCTGTTCGTCAACTCAAGCTGAAGCGATCTTGGGTGCTGCAACAGGACAATGACCCAAAACACACCAGCAAATCCACCTCTGAATGGCTGAAGAAAAACAAAATGAAGACTTTGGAGTGGCCTAGTCAAAGTCCTGACCTGAATCCAATTGAGATGCTATGGCATGACCTTAAAAAGGCGGTTCATGCTAAAAAACCCTCAAATAAAGCTGAATTACAACAATTTTGCAAAGATGAGTGGGCCAAAATTCCTCCAGAGCGCTGTAAAAGACTCATTGCAAGTTATTGCAAACGCTTGATTGCAGTTATTGCTGCTAAGGGTGGCCCAACCAGTTAGGTTCAGGGTGCAATTACTTTTTCACACAGGGCCATGTAGGTTTGGATTTTTTTTTCTCCCTAAATAATAAAAACCACCATTTACAAACTGCATTTTGTGTTTACTTGTGTTATATTTGACTAATGGTTAAATGTGTTTGATGATCAGAAACATTTTGTGTGACAAACATGCAAAAGAATAAGAAATCAGGAAGGGGGCAAATAGTTTTTCACACCACTGTACTTTTAAGACCACAATCATTTGCAACCTCAAGCAGTTGATCTTCTTCAAGCACAGACAAAGTTGATTCACCTCGCTTATTCACAAATGGGTCACAGATCCATTCCTTCCCATTTGGGGGTCTTTTGTGGTTGGGAATAATGCTCAAACTCTATTGAAAGCTGATACAGGTGATCATACACCAGCTGGGAGAAAGAAGGCCCTGGCTTGGTATCTTTAACAACCTCTGCCAACGTTTGAAACATATCAAAAATCCCAATGTTCTCTCATCAGCCCCATAAATCAAGTTTGGCTTTGAATGCAGCCACTTCATCTGCCAATTTGAACAATGAGTATCTTCAGCCTCTGCCCCACGTGATGCTGCTCCACTGCTGCCTCAGATTTTCCTTCCATTGCTCCTCCAGCACTCCTCTCCAGCCTGGTTGGATACTGAGTCTGCAGAGTGGGTAAAGGTGGGGTGCCCAAGTGCCTGAATGCCAGTTCATATTGTGAGGTTTCTGAACTCTTTTTGGAGTGCCACATTAATAGAAATGTTTCTTGAACGAACATCACTGAACCACATAAAAACTGTCTTCAAATGCAGCAGTTCGCATACGTTTGCAACCCGAGATTTTTCTTCTTTTTTTGCATATAACAAAGACATAGGCATTGTATTTGTCATTCCAACAGATTGCCCATCACAAACATTAACACTGTTATCGTTTTTTTCGTCTCTGCCATTTCTATAGGAGAGTGACAATGAGTTAAATTCCAGTTGATGTTTTTCAAATGTTGATGAGCAATAAGCAAAAGGTATCACTGAAAACCACAGAAAACAAAAACAGCAAAAAACCAGTACGAGGAAAGGTCAAAGAACGAAAAATTTTTTACAATGTTTCTGTTTGGGAATCGTTGTGTAAATATGCAAAACTGAGCTGCGACCACAGAACTAACTGCTCTGTGGATGATTCATTTAAGCATTTCAAGGTCATTTCCTTGTAATAAAAGTATCTGCTGAATGTACTTCGTAGTAACGAGATTTCTATAGACTCGTGTCATATGGGGAAACTGTCGGGACCATAAAAATACTTCATTGTAATACTCTCTCACCTCAGTCTCTCTCCTCTCTCTGCGCCGCTGGAAAGCCCTGCCTGCCTAGCGTTCTAAAAAGTGTCCTCAGTGAAGGGGGCAGCCATTTTGCTGTAGCCTTTCACTGAGTGAGTCTCCATTGCCAGCAGTTCTCTCGTGGCTCGGCTGTCAGACGGCCGTGGCCCGCTAGGCCACCTTCTACCATTGCTTCATTAGACAAGGGTCAGCAAGGGTTTTCTGACTGGCATGTGGCTATGCAGCCCAATTACACCAAGCTGTGATGCACTGTGTGTTCTGACACCTGTCTTTCATGGCCAGCGTTACACTTTTCAGCAATTTGTGCTACAGTAGCTCTTCTGTGGGATTGGACCACACAGGCTAGCATTCACTCCCCGTGCACATCAGTGAGCACGCTGGGAGTTGGAGTTTGAAGACTCAGCCCTGTTGGGTTCCATGGGTACCGCCAGGGGGTTCTGTGGGGACTGCATAGCCCTACTTCATGGAGCTTCCAACTCACCCGGAAAGTACTTCTGGACTATGCTAACGTCCCACTGGAAGTACTCTCAGGTGCAACATAAAAGACGCCTGCTGCCTTCATTCGGGAGCCAAGAGTCGGGAGGAAGGAGGAAAAAGCTTGCCAGGAGGAGGGGGGAGGCAGAGACATGCTGAAGAGAGAAAGGAGTAGAAGAAGAAGAAGAAGAAGAAGAAGGCAAAAATGTGTTGTGTGCTTTTTGTACTGTGCTTCTGCTACATTGTTTGTACTTGTGGATGTGGTGGGAAACACTTACAAAGGAAGTATTTCCCATGAATCTCTCTATTCATTTAATACAGGTATCTGAGCCTGTCTGTGTTTGGTTTGGGGAGCTGAAGCACCCTGTACAGTCCACAAAATATATATATATATATATAAATCCCAGTCCTGGGAGACCCCTCTGGTTGGAAGTTTTTGTTTTACTAGTCTCCCAGTCAGTGAATCTAATTGATTTTGTTGTTTAAGTAGCTGGTCTTTCATCTGTTATTCTGCATTTTAAAAACAGCAGTACTGTGAGATTTACTTTCAAAAGAAACTCAAAAAAAACATATTTTTACAATAGACTTAAGTTTTTGTCATTTTTGATTTTCCTATTAACTCAACTCTTTTCTGTGGAGTTTGCCCCCCTAATTGAATCCTAAGAATGACACCAAACATTAACTGGAGTTGACACTAATCAATTATTTAAATTATTTCATGTTTAGTTTACATTTTGAAACATTGAAATTTGTGTTAGAATATTTATTTCAAAGCCTACTGTGGTACAATCACATCCATGAGCAGGCAGATGCACACTTGGAAATCACATCACTAATTACTAATAACTTAGTAGCTATTTTGTCGAGATCAATACAGAAGCTATGGCTTCCAAACAATGCTGCACATCTAACAAAATCTTCACCAAAAATACTACTGTAAGTCTCAAAATGAGCTCTTCTTGCTTATTTCAATTTCAGTGATGTTTTTCCATTGGTGACTTTACAAAAAGTACAGTAATTATACAGCCATTCTTCTGCCACTTTAAGTATATCGTTCAGCAAGCAGTTTTATATTAGCAGGCAGGCAGGCAGGCAGGCAGGCAGGCAGGCAGGCAGGCAGACAGACAGACAGACAGACAGACAGACAGACAGACAGACAGACAGACAGATAGATAGATAGATAGATAGATAGATAGATAGATAGATAGATAGATAGATAGATAGATAGATAGATGGATAGATAGATAGATGGCTTAACAGACATAAAGGTTATGCATACGGAGAGCAGAGATTGTTTGAGTATAGAATCCAGCAATAATGTTCAGAATCTCTTACAGCTTGCTGACATTCTCTTCCAGAAGACCTTTAAAAGAGTTCTGCTGCAGTCCTGCCGCAATGACAGAAGCTTGGCCGATTTCTTCAGAATCAACACTAATGAGTTAGGGTCAGACTGTGGTGATGTTTTATACATAATAAAATTTAGTTTTGAATACATTTGAGATGTGCAATTCAAAGGTCATGCTATTATAAATATGAGTCAATGGCTGATGATCACAAAGAATAATGATTTTTAAGAACACTTAGCAAAAAAGAATAACACTTTATGAGTTAGTCAGGTGATTACATGTGAAGTAGTTTAATTTAGGTAGTACTGAGATGGAGGAAGTTGACTGATATTCAGGCACAGAAAATCAGTGAAGCAGGCAGTTATCGTTTCTTTGGCAGATGTGCATATGGTAGTGATTTTGACATAAATCTTGGCATACTCAGCATATGAGAAGGACATGAGATCATGATGGCAAATTAAAAAGCCCAGTAAAAGAGTCCAGCTATTTAAAAGACTTTGAACAAGAGCAGACATTTGAGAGTAGAGAGTTTGCAAAGACCTTGACTTACTCTCCAAGATAACTGACTGTACTGTATGTGGCATTAGAAGCAACACTCGTAATGATGTTCTTAGTCCAGCATTATACTACATTTTCCTTAGCTGGGTGATGCGGTTGTAAGTGTCAAAAGCAGCACGTAAGGAAGATGTCTAGTTAAATTAAAAAAATCTTACAGAAATCTATAGGATTTCAACAAAAAATTAGCACAAGTAGTATTGTTGTTTTTTTGAGAGCAAATAGATTTGTTTGTGGTTAAACCAAAGAATGTTATTTCCATTCTACTTGTGTTCTACTGTTGACGCCTGAAAATGTCAGCAGTACCAAGTAAAGTCTAGGGACCTTTGGATGAGATCTTAAGTTTCTTTGGGGCATTATGTTGATCTATAGCAGTGTTTCTCAACCACTGGTTCATGATCCACTTTTGGTTTGAGGGCTACCATTGGTGGTTCTTACATTAATCTTTACATTTGCATGCTCATTTCATCAAGGGGAACCACCGCATCCCCCACTCTTACATTCAGGCTCATCTCACCAATGGGCACCCATTGCTCAAACCCCGTGCTCTTTTATTCGCATGCATTTCTCCAAGGAGACTCCCAAAACCCCTAGTCTTACATTTACACTCTTTCACCACTCGGTTTATGGATCATCAATAAACATGACAAAGTAAAACTGTGTTGTGAGACAGTAAAGGTTAAAAACGCTACTCTATAGCTGATTTTGAAAAATTACCATATATAGGAATAGTTACTGTGTCTTAAATTTTCTTCATTTATGTATATTTGACAAGTGTTTTGCATTCCACAGTAAACATTTTTCTAACATTTTAAGTGAAAATATCTTCCAAACTGTTTTTTTAGTTACTAAAAACATTTAATGAGCTTAGGAATTAGAGCATATTGGCGTGCTCAGGAGTCAGGTCTGTGAAGAGTCTGTTAAAGAACATCTGCTTTGACAACACTGATGTTACAGATATTCCCAGACAGTCTCTCGCCAAAGTTAAATCCATCTCTGATTGCAACTTGCAGTTTATGAATGACATATGTTACGGAAGATCAATTCAGAGGAGAAGAGAAACTGCCACTATGTTTCATTAGTTATCATGAACACAGTGCAAACACTTTGCGTGTAATTTCTGTACAGGAGTTAGCTTTTTAAGAATATTGTCAGCTGCATTTTTGCTTGGGAAATATTATGTCTGTAGTACTGCTATTTTCATTTATCAGTCCACATCTGTGTAGGGACACATTATTTTGATGTAGCTTTCAACTGTTAGAGTAATCTAAATGTCATGTATGAGTTTAGACATGTGGCTAGATAGGTCTTTCCGGTAAAATGTTTTTGACAGTGTCTTTAGGTAGAATGTGGTACCCTGGCTCAACATAACTGATCAGAGTATAATTGCTGAAAGCATTTGCTGTCATCTATGTTAATATGTAACAACTGTAGTTTAATCATTGTACCCTCTGTGTTATTTCCTCAGACCAGCAGTTTTTTTCCAATTGTTTAGCCAATAGATTTCAGAAATCTGACATCAATGTTTGTTTTGTATGTGGTAATGCATTGTAGATGTGCTGCTTAAATATTTCATAGTATTGAACTTTACCACTCTTTAGCTCAAAATTCTCTCAAACCAAACTTTGTCTATTTTTCTTCATTTCTGAATGATACTTCTTCTGGATGCAAAGTGATCTTATGTTCAACAGCAGCTTAAATACTGCCTACAACTGTTGATTTAAATGAAAATGTCATAAAATAGGTGTTTTTACAGTACAAAAAGGCAGCTAGATTTTCAAACCTCAAAGTAAAACTTGTCTTATAATCAATACAATTAATCAAATTAAATTTTTCCACTTTCAACTTCATCAACATTACACCTAGTGTTTTTAACCCCCAAAAATCGAGAGTTTTAAAAACACTCTGCAGATCCTTGCACTTCTGAAAATGCTAGCTCGAAATTTCAATGTCGATGGGCAAAAATGCACACTTCGAAAAACACAGACTCTAATTAAACAATCTGATTTGCTCTTGCTTATTCTGTAGCCCTTCCCTGATTGTGACCTGCTCATTACAATGTTTCATTCCCTGACTGGTCACCCTTCACAGAGGAAAATCATATTTCCTCATAGCAAACATAGAAGAATTGTTTTTATGGCACTTTTGTTTTTTGCACTCTGAATGCTATGCACATGCACAAAGGACAAATAATTTACCATTCACTAGAGTTTTATGATAAATCCCCTGGCTGGTGCCATTACGATCCCTTCAAGGATGTTTCCACCTATGCGCAAAAGCACATTGTAGGCAAACATCTATATCATATGCGATTTTTTAATGTTTTTTAGTGTGGATGGAGATATTTTGATAAATGATGAGAAAATACTAGCGTGGATGGAGATCACTTATTTTTAGAAATACCATTTTTTAAATGAAAACATAGTAATGTTGATATACTGTAGCCTAATCATAATTCTGGCTGAAATCCTATTGAAAGCAGATTACTTAGTGTGAATTTCAATGCAGTTTTCCCTACATTTGTCATATTCACAGGTTTTTCTTTTATTCTTCAGTAGTTTTAAATCATGCATTTACAGAAATGTACTTACAACAAAACACTACATAAAATCTATCAATCTATGTATAAATCATATTAAACATAGGCAGAGACATTGTGCACATCCACTTTCTGATGTACTGAGTGTTTTGGGATAAAGGTAATAGGCCTACTTTATATTTATACATGGATAGGTTCAAGAATTGGCCAAAAGATGGCAAATGGAATTGTGTATAAGGATATCACAAATCTGAAAAAGCAATATGAACTCCAAACACTATGTTCACTAAAATGCTGTAGACACATTAAGTGCAGTGAGATTCTATTAAGCAAATGTGAGAAAGCCCTAAGCATAGAGATTCACAGTAGGGATATCTAAGTGCTTTGCACTGACATCAGTATTTGGCGATTCCAGATATCTACAACCATTAGAAAACAATACTACATTTTAGCATCATGTCTCTTATGATTACACCTGACTGAGATGTGTCTTCAAGAAGAAAAGTAAAAAAGCCTTCCACTTGTCAAACGAGAGAATACAGCACTAAGATATAGAGTAAGATCTATGTCAATGTCTCTAGAAAAGACAGAATGAGGATGAGTAGCCTGAGAGAATGAAGATGAGCAGCCTGAGAAACAATGAAGCAGAACACACAGAAAAGTGAGTAAGTTATGCTACCTGATGAAAGGAGCTCATCTTTGATGTTAACATTCTGCATCCTCACTGTGGTGACAAATAATAAGATAACTAGAATAATGTTCATTGTCTGGGCCAACATTATGAACTACTGTTATGCTAAAGTATAGTGAAACTCCATAGTACTAAAAAAAAATACATAAAAATATCCAGCACCCTGCCCAGGATTGGTTCCTGCCTTGTGCCCTGTGTTGGCTGGGATTGGCTCCAGCAGACCCCTGTGACCCTGTGTTTGGATTCAGCGGGTTGGAAAATGGATGGATGGATACTGTAACCTCCCTTTATGAAGAAAGAAAAACATACAGCTTTTATGAAGAGCTGCAGTTTGAGACTTTATAATTAAACAACCCTTTATAGAACTTAAAGAATTCGCAATAATCACATATTCAGCCTATAATCATTAGCATTGTAGTTCTGGCTTCTATTGAGTCAGGCTAATTATGACACAAAATAAACAACTAAACATGGAAAATGCTGAAATGTAATGTAAACTAAAATGAACAGCAGTAACACAAAAGAAAAAAAATTGTTGCACTAAGTTATCAGGTGTTATAAACATTTAAATTCATAAAACAATAACAAAAATAATACAATCTTTAAACAATAACACTCTAATTTAATTAAAATGGTAACAATTCAAAATTATGAATAAAGGTTGTCTTTTTAATTTGAAGAAATATACTGTATCTTTGTTAAAAAATACAAAAAAACACACTTCCATTACAAGTGAATGAACTGTACATGAATACAACAAAGCTGGTTGATATAATCACTGTTTTATTGTAGACAATGTTTTTATATATTGTGCATATGTTGTTCTTCCAAACTAATTTTAAAACTAAATCCACTATATATCAAAATCTACTGCATATTTAAAACAATATAAATAAAAGCGTTCAATCAAAATGACAGCTTTTAATTGCTTAACTCAATATAAAAATGGGTATTTTTAAATAATATAAAAATGTTCAAAAAATGTTTTTTAGTGCAGCCAAACAAATTTAACAAATTATAAAACTCTTAAATCTGGCACGAAATTAAAACAAAAAAGAGATATTCCTATTTCTGAAAGCATTAATGAAATATATGTAATATATCATTAAATGACTTTAAAAATAAAAAGTGTGTCTATTCATCTTCAGTGTCACAACTTAACTCTCGGCAGAGGACAAAGACAGGAAATACATATTAACAATAAGACAACAGTTGCTTTTAAATTATGTTTGGATCTGGAATAAATGATAACACATCAGAGAGGCTGCAGATGCAACTTAATCTTCAATCAATCTCAGCTAACCTGAGGACATCAAATGCACACTCGTGCTCTGCCTGCACATGCCCCAAGTACGGTAAATTTTGTGATTACAAAGTTGCCTTCCAAGACAATTTCTAAGCATCTACAGAAATGTGTTTTATACTGCAATCTGTGACCATTTTCTTTCAACATTAACCATATTTTTATGATCTGGGAGGATCAACACACTACAAAGATTTTCTATCAATCTTGCAGTTTTTCCTCAAAAAGTCTACTTTACTGAAGACCACAATTTTACTAAAACATGTACTATTCACTGATGAGGACCTTAGCGAATTCTGGTATCATACATCATTGCCTGGTGACTATCACATTTTCACATTTTTAGATTTTTATATTAACAAAAATAAAAACATGTCAAAACACTGTACTAACGCTACAAAATTTCCAAAATCCCTCATACAACATCAGCTTCTTATTGTTTGATATTGCAGTTCTCTCTTTTAGATCAGTCCTACCACTAGTGATTTATCACCTATTTCATTTCAAGATAAAAAATATAATAAAAGAGAATGTTCTCAGTGTAATAGTCATCTTCATCCCACTCCTTTACTTGGAATCATAATGCAGTTTTATAGAAAACAAATCTACTGTATTCAATTGCAATCTCACACAGCAGGACTACAGTAGGCAGAATGCGCTCACTCAGGACTGTTATTTTAGGCAACAAACAATCTGAAGCAATGAGGATTGGGAATCCTTTTCCTAGTTGTATTTCAACCCTTTGCTTCTAAAAGAAAAGCGGGTAGACATTTGTCAAAGTTTGAAAGGAAAACGTGATTCCACACCATGCTTTTGCAAAAAAGCTCTAGTGCTCTGATTAGCCATTACTAGAAACAAATGGAGCTTTTAGCCCTTTTTAATCAATTATTTAAATTGAATACTTTTCTATTTTTTCTACTTTACTTTGTCGCTGAATATCAGTCCTTACTGACTGAATATATAAAATACTATTTTACTACTTTGGTGGGGGTGGTTTTGAGATAGCCCAATGCCCAGATTTACACTCAAAGACTCATCCAGAATTCAACAAAATGCAACAGCAGTCAGTTTTATTCAAAGCAGATACTGTATAGGGCATCCAGGAAGGGAATAACAGAACAGAGTAAAAAAAGAGGAATAAAGACAATGAAAATGAAGACTGTACTCCTTTAGTACCTTACTGTACACATATGTTCAATTCCTTCCTCCCTCTAGCCTTACTCCAATACTCCAGTGTTTCCTCCTCCTATTCCTCCTGCTCCTCTTTCATATAACCAAATGAGCTCTTTCTTATCCTCCCTTTCACTATCACATCTGCCCTGCCAAGATGTACTTATTGGACTGTCCATACACCAGAAGCCTCCCCTGGCAGCCTCAGATGCCTCTGTCAACACAACAGGCTCATTATTATAAAAGGAGTGGGTTTATGGGAAAGAGCTTGTACCACAGCCACCATCTCTTGCCCCTTGGTAGTCTTCTATTATTATGTGAAGCCATCTAGGGAATATTCTCCACAACCATCCAAACAGGGCAAAAAATACCTTACAGTCTGGTCTGCTGTCCAGCTCTCTTTCACAATGCTTCATTTTTCCGATAATGTTCACCATCTCACTATCTACTATTTCTTTTTCTTCCCTTAAAAATACACCCCATCTGTAATGGCCCTCTGATTTTTTACACCCTAAAAGATATTGAGAGGCAGCTTTCTTCCTGCTTAGTCTCACATTCCTGAACTCTCATTTTTTGCAATGAGTACTTTAGAATTGGGGGTTGCGGCATATAATAATTCTCTTCCTCTTCTCCAATTGTATCATATGGTTTGCTTCTTAACTCCTGCCAAAAACAGTCTCCACAATTGATGCTATTCTAACTAGGAGCAAGTAAAGACAGGGCAGTAGAAGGCCCATCAATCTTCCATCTGCTCTTCTGTTATCATGAAAAAATATGCTAAAAAATATCTGTATGGTCTCCAAAAATCCTGACTATCAACACGTTCAGGTTAAACTTGCAGAATTTTATATCTTAACTCACAAAATCATTCTTACAGAACTTTTCCTACTCCTATGCACTCTTAACATTCCTGGCACCTTTATCTACAAATTCTGGAATTGTCCTCCTGTTGCTTCTTTTTGGTCTTTGGTCTCTCACTCTTTTCTGAGTTTCTTGCTTCCAAAATTCCTGTGGTACCTCAAAACTTCCTTGTGTTAAATCTTTGCTATCTCTTCAATCTATACAACATAAACTTTTCTTAACAAGCTGTATAACAGCAAACCAGACTATACCTCTTCATGAAAGTCACTCAATTCATTTCTTCCTAACTTCCAAAAATCCCCATTTTATAATTAGGTTATTTTGGATCTCTCAGCATTCTGGGTGTCCAGTTTATCCAGTGCTACTAGTCAATAGAAAGCTCAGCTGAGAAGGGACTGGATGGCTCTCAATCAGTGAATTTTTTCCCCTCCATCTATCCATTATCGAACCCGCTATATCCTAACTATTCAGAGGACTGTGTGGGGTGGTGGAATGGATGTCATATGAGGTAGGGCTCTTTTTATAATTTCTGATTTATGCTCCATCAGATATGTATGTAATTTCACTGTCTATTTTTCTAATAAAAATTTAACTACTAAACTATTACTTCAATTTTTAGGAGATCAACTTTATTTTTGCAGAGCCACATTATTTTTGATGGACATAAAGGGTTATTGAAAAGGCAATCTACAATGGACTGGTGCCCTGACCAGGGTATACACTCCAGTCCTCACAATCCTGAACAGGTCTGACAGTATTTATTATGTTATGTCATGTTGTTTATGGCAATAGGATTTTATTGTTTTTAAAGTTTAAAGCAGGCTAAACAATATTATTGAATCAGCTGGCAGTATAAAGGAAAATACTGGGAATGTCCCAAAACAAGTGAATATTAGATCATTAGTTAAAAACTAAAAAAAAATTAATAATAAAAAAAATACCAAATAAAGAATAAAGTAACTGTCAACTGGTAAATTTGTCCATTGGAGCCATGTCCATGTATTTTGTCTGAGCACCCACGTTGTGACATGTCAATCAGACCTAACATGCTGGTACAGTCTTAGCTCTACAACTGACGACTCTGTTGTGCAGTGTGAGTAGAAAATTTCAGACTGCATGCCTGGCATTGCAAGGATCATTGCTGATTTCCTGCAATGACCATGAACAAAAGCCAATTCACTAGGAAAAACAGGAATTGATCTATTGCAGAAATGATTTGCTCATGAGAAATTGTGTATATCATGTTAAAGAGTAAGCAGCTCCAGTGACCTAATAATATTATTACTTATTATTTGACAGTCACCTTTATCCAAGGTGACATACAACATTGGACACAGAATAAGCTACATGTTTTGGTTTTCTAATTGGAGCACAGGCAGGTGAAGTGACTTGATCATGGTCACACAGAGTCCTAGGTACAAATTCTTAATCACTATACCACACTACCTGCCAATAATATTAACCTTTGTTAAAATAAAATGCATATATATTGTATATAGAGGAGCACTTAGTTTGTTACATAGCACGTCTGATACATCAGATTAACCAACAGCACTATAACTGATGCCCATTGTTTTGCAAAATGTCCTGGGCAAAGCAGGGTAACACAGCTAGTAAACAATAAAGTAACTATAAAAAGAAAACAATCAGAAAAACACCTAATACGAAAAACTAACTTAAAATAACACATTACTAAATAAAACAGAATGCAAAAATGAACATGAAAATAAACAAGCAATACCTTAGAAACCAAAGTAGAAACCAATTCCAATCATTCAAGGTAAGTAAATCAGCAAAGGGTGGAAAGGCCAAAAATAACTTTCAAACTATATATATACACTGGGGCTCTTCAATAAATTTAAAATAGGTCTCAAATCTTTCACATGAGGAAAATAAACCAAAAAAAAAACAAAAGCTAGTTTATTAAAAAAGGAGGAAACCTCCAAAAGAAGAACTCTACCTTCAAAATAACTTTCCTACTGAGAGTTAAGTCCAAAACCCAAGAGAGGGGCAATCATTAGGAAAGAAGGAAAAGGACAGAGAGAAGAAAACACACACTGCCCCAATGACAGTCCACCAGTGTAACTGGGAAGTACAAAATTAATTGGGGCAAAAATGGAACACAAAAAATAACAAAGAAGTTAACAAAAACAAGTAGAACAATTGTGAAATAGAAGAAAAATGATAGAAGACAATTAAGAATGACTCTAAAAACAATAATTAACAAATTATCAGTAAATTATCAAAAAAATATAAAACATCATCAACGCCAGGGTCCAAGCCCGAGCAAACCCCTAACAGTTATGTTATTTAGGTGATGGCAGTTTTTTTTTTTTTTTTTTAACAAAGGCACCATTTACTCCAGCTCAGATAATGCTAATTTATATAAAAAAACTAACTTAGAAAATTAAATAAATCATTGTTTCTAAAAATATATCAGCATATAAAAAGTAAGGGAGCCACATGGGACAGGCTGAACAAGCCAAACAGAGGTAAGATAATTTACACATTCCATTCTATAAACAATGTAGCAGTAACAAATATGATTAGATTTTAAACATACCAGTGAATTATACAGCTAACTCATATTTCCATAAAGTATGAATATGGATTAATGTAATCAGCTGTATTCACAATAAATTAATTTAACCTCTACAGAGACTTTGTCTAAGTAAACAAAAATAGCACTCACTAATAACTGTAACCCCCAGGCATTCTAGTACTCTCAGCATGTAGAATGCTTGGAAAAGTTATTGATGGGTTTTTTAGAACCATTCCTATGTGTGTGTGAAATGGCTGATGCCATTGATATTACCCCTATGCAAGGATGCTACTTACTGACCATACAGTATGTCTGCCTTCACCATATTTGTCTACTCTAAACTGGTCCCGAAACTTAAAAAGTCTAGGTTTATGCAACTCCATTTGTAATGGTATACTGGGTTTCCTAAACGGCAGATCACAAGGTTCCAATGACAGGCAACACAATTTCACCCAATAAAAATTTTCATTAAGTCTCTCCCTAAAATTACCGAACTTACCCCCATGATTGTACAGCACTCTTGCTTTTTGGACTAATGTAATGCAATATTTTGGACACAGCTATACATTACATTGCAAAGCTCCCTGAAATGGGGGGGTGTGGCACAGCGGCACAGTTGTAGTGCAGCCACCTCACAGTAATTCACATCCTGGGTCCTCTTCATGGAGTCTGCATATTCTCCCCATGTCTTCTCAGTCTAACGACATGCAGGCAGGGTGGATGGGCAAGGCTAAATTGTCCCGTGTGTGTGTGTGTGTGTGTGTGTGTGTGTGTGTGTGTGTGGTGTGTATGTGAGTGTGTTCACCCTGCAATGGACTGGCACCCTGTTTACGGGATTGTTCCTGCTTATGGCCCTATGCTTGCAGGGCAGGCTCCAACCCCCTGTGACTCTGCTCAGGATTAAGCAGTCTTAGAAAATGGTATGGTATAATAAGTTAGCTCCTTCAAATGAACAGTAACATAAAGATCTACATACCAAAAATATACGGTATTACTTAAGTTTAGGTAATCCTTATAAAAAGCTCCTTTATGGTCTCCATGTTATTAAACATATGACCATTCTTTTTAGCATTATATAAAACAATGAAAAATAACAATAACATGTTTTCCAGACTTTTATGTTTAATGGTAACTTTTTATTATTAACTGTATAGTCAATAAAATGTTTATGCATATAATAATATGTATTAACATTTAGTGTATTTGTTAACATTTAATGTTTGTACACACGTTTAATACCTGGATTCTAACGGATAAAGCAAGACAAAATATCAATACATTGTGTTATATAACAAATAGATACAATCGAGTAGCAGAACCCATATAATACACTACACCCAAACAGACAAAAACTGATCACAGATGGAACTGTATTTCATTTTTCACATACGGAATACAAAAAATAATGCGGTTAATTAATACTAAGATATGTACAAGATGCATTCTTACACTGTATTTTCTGCTTCCACACAGGACTATGAATCACATTTGGTGATTAATTCATATATCTCTGCAGCCAGAGATGTTATCTCTTCTTCAATCTACAGCCTGTTGCCAGAAATATCTTACAGCAGGAGCTGGATGAATGTTAAACCACGCAAATGCTTCAGCAGCCCACCATTAACGCAAGCAAATAGTTTGACAGAATCAAAAAAACACATAAAAAACAGAACAGATAAGCAACCCACATAAAAGCACGTCATTCTGTTAACTCTTTTAGGCAAAACACTGAACATATTGGACCAGATTAATAAGTGTTCTAAATGCTTAAATATATCAGAAAAAAAGTTTTTTGAATCAAATTATTTTCTAAACTGGTCTTGTAAAGTTAGCTTTGACAACCATTTACCCAATTTCTGATCAATTTATTAAAATCAAGGTCATGGGGAGAAGATGCCTGTCCCTGCAACACTAAGCACACAACTCTGGATGGGAGTGCAGTCCATTATAGGGCCAACTCATGCATACACTCTTACTCGCACCGGGCCAATTTAGAATTAACAGCTACCCTTTGGGGTGTGGGGAAAAACTTAAGAACCAGGAGAAAAACACAGGCTTGGACAGAATATGAAAACTCCTTATAGAAAATACACTAACATACTTTTCTAAATCTCAGCAATTTAGATTTAGGACTTCAATCAAATACTACATCTACATCTCAAACCTTTCAAATTTATGTAAAATTTTATGTCACTTCAGGTTGATGAACCTGTATAAGGTGATTTTGTTAATCTTTTCTAGTGTGTCTGCCACTTCACTGGAGCTGAACTAATTTCTTGTTTTTTTTTACGGTAATTCACATTCAGAAATGCTTTGAATTAATACATTTGCCTCTCTAAGAAATATGTGCAGATTTGCCTTTTTGTTTAGCATTTTGAGTTCATGCCCCCACTCACGCTCTTCCGTTTACAGCTGGTTCATGCTTGGAACCATTTAGAAGAGCATTAAGTGGTTAGATTTAAATGATGCACAACTACTGTGACTACTGATCCTAAGTACAGCACATTGTCATTCACACCTGTGTCTCTGCAACAACAAAATTTATTTTTAGACAGAGAAATGTGGCAGAAATTAAGAACTACCTGGGACAATAAATGTTACAAACAACAAGAATTAATATGCCTATAAAAAGAAAAAGCACACATTGCAATCTAGCATAAATAAATAAATAAATAACCTTTGGAAGTGGAAAGGCAAGAGGTCAAGGTGCTCATTTATCAGAAAGGCAAAAGGCATAGCTAGTAATTAAAAGTTATCAGTCACTGTGGCCTTTTAGGAATCAACCATCTCATTCCTGTTACATACTTCTACAGCAAAATAAAAAAAAAACTTTTGCCCATCTTTCAACTGTCAAACTCATTTAATCCAGTTCTGGATTATGGAAGATGACACAAGATGACAAGTACGAATCAACCCTAGACAGGTTGTCAGTCTATCACTGGGCCTAATCACAAACTTTCAAAACATTATTATTATTTATTTTAAATTCACACAGAAAACATAAACTTAAGGCAATTACTCTCCATGATTGACACTCTTCTAAATTTTTGGGAAAACTGAGAACATAAAGACACACATTCCTTTGCTATTTTTGCACAACCAATTTAATGAGAGACTCGCAAAATCAAAGCATGAGTGCAGGAGACCCATTAATGGTTTTTGTTACGTTATTAATACACGTGAACTTTGGCGCCACCTTTCTGAACACTATCTGATGAAGTCTTCTTTAAACGGGAACTACTGTATAAATGCAATTTGACAGCTCGTTGTGATGATGCATGGTTTTTAGGTAATATAACAGAAGTTACAACTCAATCAAGCTTAAAATTCTAGTAGAAAAATTCATGTTTAAAAAACCGAAGTGCTGTTATAGATTGACAGCAAGTGCAAAGTATTAAGCTTTTACAATTTAACAACAATCTTTACATGCTAATCGATTTTACAGGATTGTATAGGCTAAAAAAAACATAAACTACTTTAAAAAACAGTAGTCAACAGTCATTTACTATTGTCACCAAAAACATATTGTGAGTATGAAAGGCTAAATCTATCTATCTATCTATCTATCTATCTATCTATCTATCTATCTATCTATCTATCTATCTATCTAAAATGGGGTCCACTAATTCCAATAGTGGCTTTTGACTTATGGTCTGGGTTCATCTTTTTAAGGCTAGTGGTCCTGGAAATGCCTAATCATTCATTAAAATATTTTTGGTATTTTTCATAAAAGTGTATGACCTTCATCATGTGTTATCCTGGTACAAATAGCAATACATTTTCATCTGTTCCTTTTTCAAAATTCGATAATTAACAGCAAACCGAAATATAGACTGGAAGAAAAAAATTAGCTGCTTTATACATATCAATTGTTAGCTGACTCTTTTATTAAAAGCAAAGTAGAAATGGTTAGTGCATATCGCACTAGTGTACAGGTTAAGTGGCTCATTGATAGGAATTGAACTGGTAGCCTTGAGGTTTATTGTATACTGCCTAAGCTACTGAAACACACAGCCAGGAGAGACCATTCAATCAATGATTCTTTATTTAATATAGCACCTTTCACTGACACCTCTAACAGGTCCCTAAACTGGAGCAGTATAATTGAATTATTGGCATATTTTTAATAGTTGAGCTCTACAGGGTACGATTACTTGCTCAGGATCAAACAGTAAATCAGTAATGGGGATCAAATCTAGATGGTAAGTTTTAGTTACTGGTCAAGGTTGCATACATGGTTGTAATACTATTATTAATATATATGATACATAAAATTGTATTATGTATTTTAATTCTACTGTAATAATAAAGTATCTGATACATATTACTATGTAATGAAAAACTGCAAATATTGAAGTATTCTCTGTTTTCTTTATTTTAGAAGTCTACGTACTCACAAATTACCCCTAGATTTTGTATGCCAGATTTTCAAGTCAAATTATAGCTATGTAAACAGTAGTTTCAAACTTACTCACTGACAAATGACAATATATTTTGAGTCAAAAATAAAAAAAAATTTTTTAATTACGGAGCCTGACAGTGTTACACTAACATCATTTCTCCATATTATATGATTTCTTCCAAATTGCATGTTGCAGATCACAAATAGCCATTACAGCATTTATTAGCTATCCCAAAATATAAATTATTCCTGGATTTAAATGCACTGACTTCTTTTAATTTCATTGAAAAAAAACTTTCCCTTTAACTGCTTTTTCAGGCAACTGTGAATGGTGACAAGAAAACAGAAGCAATAGCCAAAAACTGTCTGGTGCAAAATGGGCATTGCTGGTTCCCTGTGGCCCTCTGTTACAGTTTCTAAGGGCCCCAGGCTAAAAGCTATGCATGCAAAAAATAAAAAAAGCTGATAGAACTGAGTTCAGTTTCACCGGTTAAGTGGTACAAGCCAGAAAAAAGAACGCTGAGCTTATAATATTTATATTCAGTTTTAATATTTTTAAAGGTTTCTGTGCTATAGTCATTTTTAGACAAACAATATATACAATTAAAATATTACACAGTATATTATTATTACAGTTAAAGGAAAATCTTTAAAAAGTCTAAAAATCATTTCAGCAATCTCTAAATAATGTAAATGTGTTTTATGATTTTTTTTATGTGACTTCGGCACTGCTGTCAAAACTTTTAACTTACTAATAGTTCTAAGTAAGCTAAAATTTTTAAAGAACCAAACTGCCTCACACTGGGCATTGTTGGCAATTAGTGTTGGAGTTTTACTTCAGGAAACAAATTTGAGCCTTTAAAATAATTAACATTTACTTTACATGTACTTAGGAATGCATAAAATGGTAGAAGGAGGAAAAGTGCCTAGGGCAGCAGTTGTCCCTTTTAAAGAGTTACTCATTTACAACCTTGCAATTCCACGCTGCATATGATGGCATGTTCATTATTCTTGACAATGTTCACCTTTCTGAACATCTTATAAAACTAAATCAACAAAATAACACCACCCAGGCAGTAATCATTCTATCTGCCTTATGTGTGACGCAAAAATGCAGCATCGACACAGCCTTGTAAGCATCCGATTCCTGTCGTTTGCTCTCACTCTTTCTCTCTCTCTCCCTCTCTCATTTTCCTCAAATACGTGGGATGGCAAGGGGGTAGATGGGGAACTGTGGTTATATAGCGCCTTGCACGTTACGCAAAAAATGCAAACAATTGCTAAACGAAAACGCGCAAAGCAGTCGGTGCTCCGATGATTGCTGCATGGACTACTTGTCATTTTTAAGATCAATTTTGACTTTATCAGTATTATTCATTCATTATTATGTATGTAATTGCATGACGCGAGACACATTGATTTGAAAATGCAGACAGGCTGATGCTACATAAGAGACTCGGGCACCAGGCAACAGGAGTGGTTGGAATGATCAATGATCAATATTCGTTACTCTGATTGCTAATAAACAAAATAGTGTCCTTAGTTAAAATATTCCATTAATGACAGAAGCAAATTGCTTTAGTTACATTGCAACTCTCAAATACAACGCAAATAATATATTAGTCACGCAGAATCTGTAAAACAAGCAACCAATATGGATATTGCAATAATGTCTTATTTTAGTGGAAAAACTAAGCACTACATTTGCTTGATGCATAGCTGAACAAATTGTATTACTTAAGAGGCCAAGACTGTGCGCTGGCAACAGATGCCAACCCCCGATACAGTACTCACCTCAGCGCTCTGAGCGTTGCAGGATTATTCCCCTCGCCTCCTCTCTCGCTGATGTTCTCATTGCTGCAGCAGCAACAGTAACCAAACCCCTTCACTGCTACAACCTACTCAGCTTAGCAACCTGCATCAAGCACCAAGTGAATGCTAGAGGACTCAGCCAATAGGAGGCCAAAGCTGTACTTCTTTGATTCACGCCCCTTTCAAATTTGTTCCAATGAGAGGTGGAGAAACTCTTCAGTTTGACAGTTCCCAACGTGTTGCCTCGCCCACTTTTCTCCACCCACTTTTCTCTCGCGCTGGTAGGTTGCGGTAGGAGCGGAGGAGCGAGAGCCGAGGGGTGTGCGCGGGCGCAAGCCGGGGCTAAACTAGTGGGGGCGGCTTGGCTTGTTTGGCGGAGCAATAACAAGTTACGTTCAACGTTTATTCAGTACATTTTTCATTTCATTTTTGTATAAGAGCAAGTGCTGTTCAGTGCACAGCATTCTTCAGATCAAAAAAAAGAAAAGGCGCAACTGACCTATTCTACCTTCTTTACTGTACCCGTCGAGACCAAGCATTTATGCATGTTGTGACGTGCTGCATTAATTACTGCACGTTTTGTGTGAGGATACATCTGTTTACTCCTGTTTTTCTCCAACAGCACAAAACATTCGTGTTAGGGAAATTGGCGACTCGCTATGAAAGTGTATGTGCCGGTGCGTGAGGGTATTCTCCGCTGGATGTTGGTCCCAGTCTTGTCCGGTGGGTGGTAGCTTTACCCCGTAACCCTAAACTAGAAAAACAAGTTAGAAAATGATTGGAGATAAGACGTAACATTTTTGACAGTCTAGATAGGAGGTGAGTCTAGTTTAACCAGACGTAGGGAATTCCCAAGGACTATTGAGGACCATATAAATAATTGAATCTTTTATTTTCGTCTACGCCGTTACCAGTATAGTGCAGGAACAGATGTTGTATGGCCTTATATACGATTTTTTTGAGGAATATTTAATGAGCCTTGTCATTGTTGTGTGGATAGCGCTTTGAGTAAAGCGCTATATAAATGTAATGAATTATTATTATTGTCATATTACTCTTTCCATACGCATGGGTCTTTATGAATTAAAAGATCTGTTCAATGTTCTACCGAGAAAGATGCTATATACATTCAATTATTTGTTTTATATATCTGTTGCCAAGGCTTTTTAAAAATCCAACCAGAAACTGTTAGTATTTTCTCAGTGTACCCTTTACCTGAAACCCTCTAAAGGTGCTATATGAATGATTACACCTGAAAACATCCATACATTTTTAACTTTTTTAATATGTGCATTGAATGGTGAATGCACGTTTTGGAATTCAGATAAGTTTGCCAGCTTATCTTAATGGCTATACCATTGGTGCCCACTTGTCTACTATCCTGTGCCTGGTTGTTGTCTCTGTGAAACTGATATGTTCATCCAGTACCTTTGTGGGTTTTCCTTCCCATCCTCGGACTAATGGAGGTCAAGTTAATAGAGAATGGAGGTGTTCGTGACCAGGCCCTGTGATGATGGGCTGGTACCTTTGCTTTCTGCCTAGCACTGACTTTGTTGGATAGGCTCCAGCACCCCACAGCCATGGGTTGGTGAATATTAAGGGTTTTTTTTTTTTTATAATGGTTATTCTTATTGTATATGAAAACAGATGAATTGGACTTGAAGGTGTACTAGAGCATAACAATATAAATGAAAGGATACCATTCAATTAAGGTCATTTGGTTAGTTGAAATATTCATTTTGCCAATTTTCCATCCAAACAGAAGATACCCATTGTTCAAGTTGGCAGATAGAGTGGCTGCATTCAAAGCCAAACTTGATTTATGGGGCTGACGAGTGAACATTGGGATTTTTGATATGTTTCAAACGTTAGCAGAGGTTGTTAAAGATACCAAGCCAGGGCCTTCTTTCTCCCAGTTGGTGTATGATCACCTGTCTCAGCTTTCAATAGAGTTTGAGCATTATTCCCAACCACAAAAGACCCCCGAAATGGGAAGGAATGGCTTCGTGACCCATTTGTGAATAAGCCAGATGAACCAACTTTGTCTGTGCTTGAAGAAGATCAACTGCTTGAGGTTGCAAATGATTGTGACCTTAAAAGTATGTTTGAGACAACTTCAAATCTCCATACTCTTTTCATTAAAGTCAAGGCGGAATATCCTGAGGTTGCCACAAAAGCACTGAAAAGTCTGCTTCCATTTCCAGCATCCTATCTTTGTGAGGCAGTGTTTTGTGCAGTGACAGCAACCAAAACGAGATTATGGAGTAGACTGAACATAAGCAACACACTTTGCGTGTCACTGTCTTCCATCGTCCCCAGATGGGATCGTCTGGTTGCAGGAAAACAAGCTCAGGGCTCCCACTGATTCTGCATTATGGTAAGTTGTATAATTTCTATTACAATATTATAACTTAATAATAATAGAAATGTAATGTAAATTGTGTATAAAACTGCCCTACGAACCTGCCCCAAATCCCATTCCACCCCCCACCGGTCCCTGAAAAAATTTGCTTCTAGTAAAGCGGTCCTTGGTGTCAAAAAGGTTGGGGACCACTGCTTTACAAGATGAAGAAAGAAAAAAATACATAAAAATTTGGCAATGCTAATTAACAAAGAATAAAGAAGGGTCCTATGGCCAGGGAGGACAGAAAAAAAACAAAAAAAAACACCAGATGGCTGGAGAAAAAAAAAATCTGCAGGGGTTCCAAGGCCATGAGACCACCCAGCCCCCACTAGGCATTCTACCTAACATAAATGATCTAATCAGTTCTCATGGTTTTCAATCTTCACATGGAAGAATTAGACAATGATGGTCATGTGGATATCTGGCCTTCAATCCATCAATTTAGGGACTGCACGTGCTTTGATCAGGTGGTGGTGGCACAGATCGACCACCACAGAAAACAGGAAGGTGAACAGCAGAGAAAGTAGGGGTTAGTATGGATTTTGGAGACATGAAAAAAAAAGATAATTTAATGCATATACAGAATATCAGAGTTACACTAAAATGAAGCTGTGAGAAAGCCATGTTAAAGTAATGTTTTTTTTTTTTTTATAAGTGCTCCACCATATTAGTCTGGCGAATTTCTATCAGTAAGCTATTCCAGATTTTAGGTGCATTATGGCAGAATGCTGCCTCACCACTTCTTTTAAGTTTAGCTTTTGGAATTATAAGCAGATCTCCAATTGAAGATCTAAGGTTACGATTTGTAAGAAATATACAAAAGTAGATCTTCTTTATGCTATTCCCATAGCATTCTGGTAGACACTATGATGTGAAAAAGTTGACTTCAAATGAAATAATGCATGGTTTAAAAAAAGTTATATGAAACAAGCTATGCTGTATGTTTGATGCAGTAAAGATGAGTAAACCCTGTTCTGTAATATGATTACATGAAGAACACCTTTAAGTGATTTTTCAACCTTGATTTACAATCTTATTGAGCCACACAAACAGAACTAGGCAGGGAAGCATAGTGCAGTTGCTATACAACTAAAAGAGCACTCAATAAGAGTTATGTGTTAAATATTTGGGATCATTAAAAAGATTGATGACAGAAGATCTTTTGTTGTCTTCTGGGTTGATACAGGATAAGGACTAGAGACATTGGGTTTTCATTTTGGAAGATGTGTAACTAATTAAATGAGTATTCAAACAGTTGATTTTTATAAACATCAGGATTCTGATTGGAGAATAAAGAAGAGAGAACTGCAGTGGTGGAATTGTGACAAAAACGTAGACATCTGACAAGGAAAGATAGTGATTAACTCAGATGTTTGTGTGGGTTTACTCTAGACATCCCATTTCATCCTACTGTATATCACAAAGATTTGCAGTTCAATTCAAGCCTTGCTGATTGTCCTGTAGAGACAGGCTGTACCTACCAATTACACTACACTGTAAAGTGTTGCTTAAGGAAATAAATGAAGGGTCAATGTGGTAGTGAACAAGGCAGAACCACTCTGATCTTCTGTGGTTTAAGTTATATGCAGGCCCAGTCCTCAAATTAAATACAAATTTCTACATTATCTTGAAGAATAAAGTGTTAATTTGAATTGTTTGGAAATTAGATTACATTAGGGCTAAGATAAAGCTGTTCATTAAGTTCTCACCACAAGCAACCCGCCCTTTGGGACACAGTTGCTCTACAATGTACCAGCCATACCTCCTTTTTGTGCAAACCGCATGCATAGTCTACATAGTTAAGACTTGCAACCTTTAAGGCTTACACTACTAGTTAAAAGTTTTAGAACACCTCAGTTTTTCCAGTTTGTTTTTTTTCAAATTTAATCAGTTGAAATGCAATGAATGACCTAAAAGGTGGAAAGGCAGTAAACTACCAAAGGTTTAAATTTAAAGCCTAGGTTAGCAAAAACTGAAAAAAGGAAATTTGAGAATATTACAAATGGGAAGAACTAATAGGTTACAACCTATAGCTGTAGCAGTTAAAGTAAATGAAGCCTTGCAAGTTGAAGCAAATAATTTGCACAGGTGTCCCAACTTCTGTTGATTACTTAAAACCCTCTATCTGTCTTAAAGCAGAGTTGGAACAGACAATGTTACTATAAACTCTTCACCCTAGAAAGGTGTAAATTCCAATGATAATGGTAAGTAAATGGCAACTAACAAATGAAACAAGACAGCATTGTTACCCTTAGAAGTGTAGGCCTTTCGTTTAGAGAAACTGCACAAAAAAAATTCAAAGTTTCAGTGAGTATGGTGTCCTACACAATCCAAAGGCAATTGGAAATTGGAAGAAACTCTAATAGGAAGAGATCTGGCAGGCCTAGAGTCAGAACCCAATCAGAAGACAAGTTTCTGAGGGTCACCAGCTTGTGTGATATATGCCTCACATCACAACAGCTTCAAGCCCAGCGTAACACTGGTTGAAAAAAGCAAGTCTCAGTTTCTACTGTGAAGAGGAGACTGTGCTAGAAGTCTGACAGGGTGAGTGTCAATAAGAAACCCACTCCTTAAAGGACAAAATAGGGCCTTGAAATACCAGCTGTGGACTACTGCAGACTGAAAGAAGGTCTTATGGACTGCTGAATCAAAATTTGAGATCTTCAGTTCATCACATAAGGTATTTGTATGCTGTTGAGTTGCTGAAAGGATGGTTCCTCAGTGTGTGATACCAGCTGTCAAACATGGAAGAGGAAGTGTGATGGTCTGAGGATCTTTTGCTGAAGGCTGAGTTGGTGACTTACACAGAGTGTCTGGCATTCTAAATAAAAAACGGTTACCATAATTTGGCTGTTATATCAGCAACAATTGGCTACTTTGATGAACCAAAAATTTGTACACTTAATGATTCCTTGACTTATTTTTTATTTGCCATTGTTTATATATTATATGCCTTTATTTCATGAAACATTAAGACATTAAACTGCATGCATTTCCATAAAAACTAGAATAACTATGGTGTTCTAAAACTTTTGACCAGTAGTGTACATTGCTATTTTTTAGGATTGGGCCATCGTGTTGTCATTGTGCCCGTTACAAAATGTTCACCCAGTTTATAGATTGTGTCTTCTACCTGCACTGACATGGCAGTGTATGTTGTTTTTGATGGATAGCAGTATGTTCCTCAGGGACATGTCCTACTCATTCAATAGTAATTTCAGGACTTGTGCAGCAGAGTGCAATACTTCCCTGTCTTAAATGATTCAGGCAGTATAATATACATGGATTGTATCTAAATTAACACAAATACTGTAAGCATATTTATATAACAACAACAATACATTGAAAATGACAAATGTAATTAATTTACTAATATAAATATCAATTATATTAACTAGGTCAGTGGTTACTTTACATGTGCTAGATGTTATTATAACACATGAAAATACATTTTAACTTATTTTTCTTTGAGCACAGCAAAACAATAACTACCAAGAAGTGATGGTTTACTAACTTGGATTTGCAGGGAGCATGAAAAATTAAAATGTATAAAGTGTTTAAAATGCCAAAGAGAATGTGAATTTGTAATATCCATCATTCCATGTTATTCCTGACTGAAAATCCACCTTAAATCTACATCACATGTACAGTATTTTATAAATGGCTCCCCAGCCATCAAGAGGAGGTTATGCTTAAGCATTATAATTTAGACTTAGACAAAAGATGCTCTTGGCTCTGACACCTATTATTTGGAGCAACTCTTATATATGACAGAGAAAGGAATAGGAGGGCAAGGAGGTAGTGACTAATAAAGTAGGTTTAAAGAAAAACGAAAAAAATGTTGCACACTCAGTGGCATGCTGAATTTTTAGTGATAATCTGAGCTAGCCAGCTACACTTACATCAGAATACAAAGACAATGCGGTTGCCTGTAGTATTTGAGCTAGACAAAATCTTAGTAACCCTCAAGAACAAGTTTTGATAAGAACCCACCATTGTCGGTTAATCACCTAAACTGTCCATTGTTGAACAGTGATTTGAAAGTCTAGCTTTTAAAGTAAGATCTTATAAATGCCCTGAGGTGAGAAAAGTGAGTCCAAAATTGGAAGAAAAATCAGCATTGACCAGAATGTGAAGCGTTATAGGAGCAAAACAAATAGAGAGTTAAAAAACATGTGAGTCTCAGAGCCAGGAGCAACGCCAAAGAAACAAAACCAAAAACAAGAGGCAAATATTGCTTGCCATATGACAGCAGAAACAGGTCTTAGCTAACTAATGTTTCTTTTCTCTGACTGCTATAATTGTATGATACTCCAAAATGGGCTTGTTTCACCTAAAGCTTAGATATGAAGCAAAGTTCACCTACATTTGAATACTATTGCTGTCATGAAGTCACACTCAGTGCAACATATAGTCATGGTTCTGTCAGCCACAGCCATTGCTAAAAACAACATGGCAGTAACCATGCAAATAGTTTCAAAATGTCATTGGAGGAATATGATAAGCATTAATAATAAAGATGTAGATTATATTCATAATGTTATAAAAAGCTAAAACTACACATTTTAATAAATGTTAAAATCATAACACATCTTTGGATAAAGCAGCATATAGAAATTAATGATTCTTTGTGTTTCTGAGTTTACTTCTGTATATCTTATAGACATGTTTTCTTATGTTGATTTCCTGTAAGTTTAGTTGGAGTTTCTTATCCCTTACCCTCCAATAGGCAGCTAAAGAGCAACCAAGAACTAGAGGAAGAAGTTTCACTTAGCTTTTCATTTAATGTTGGTTTAAGTTCTCCAGAACAAATGGTTTTAGATAGTTTAAAGGACATCACACCAAGTCTCTAATTTTCTTTAAGACAGCAGTAGGCACTAGGCAAATTCTGGATTTCACAGAAATAATATAATAAATAAAAATAAACTTAAGAAGTACATTGGGTGAAGTGTTCCATGAGAGAGCCTCCTGGAGTGAATGGAGGGGATTTTTCATGATGGCATCCAGTTATGGCATCATCATCTTTTCCATTACAGCTTTCAGTGTTTCTAGAATTCACTTTGTGATGGAGCAAGCTTTCCTGATAACTTTGTTCAGGCATTGTCCTTGTTTTGAGCTCAAGTTGCTTCCCTGAAGACCACAGCATATAACACCACACTGGCTACTATGGACTGGTAGAACATTTCCAACAGCTTGTTGTGCACTTTAGAAGACCTGAGTTTCTCTGGCCTGTGTTGTACAGCGCCACTGTATTGTCAGACCAGTCCAGTTTGTTGTATATGTGAACCCCCAGGTACTTGTAGCTCTGCACCACTTCAACATGAATGATTCTCTCAGAGGCTTCTTGGCATGCTGGATGTCCATCAACAGCTCTTTTGTCTTGCTGATGTTGATCTGCAGGTTATTGTCCCTGCACCACAAGGTGAAGTCCTCCATAACCTTCATGCACTCTGACTTGTCTCCATTATTAATGCAGCTTATGATGAATGAGTCATCTGAAATTTTGTGTAAATGTAAAATGCTGGAATTGTGCTCTAAGTCTGTTGTGTAGAGGGTGAACCGAAAGGGAGACAGGACAGTTCCCTGAGGTGCTTCAGTTTCACATACCACCATTTCTGACACAGTCCCTCAGCCCCACAAAATGCTCTCTGTTGATCTTGTACAGTAGTTCATGATCCAGGAGATTGTGTGAGGATCAAGATTCAAAGCCTTGAGCTTTTTCCCCAGTCAATAAAACAAAATGGTATTAAAAACAGTGGAAAAATCAAAGAACATTATTCAGAATTTGGTACTAGATTTATCCAAGTGGGAGTAGGCTTTGTGGAGAATATAGATGAAAGCATCCTCCACACCTGTGTTCATTGCTGTTTTAGGACCAGCCTCTCAATTGTCTTTATGATGTTTGAAGTAAGAGCAACTGGTCTCAAGTCCTTGAGATTACTGGAATGCCCTTTTATTGGTACTGGTACCACACAGAATGTTTTCCACATCTGGGTAACCTTGTGCAAATTCAGCGAAAGGGAGAATAGGTGCTGAAGGACCCTGCAGGGCTGGCTGACACATGTTTTCGTCACCCTGGGGCTGATTCCAGCCAGCCCTGAAGCCTTATTTGTGCTGAGTTCCTCACTTCATCAGCAGACACACACAGTCCAGGGAGTGGAGGGGGCTGGAGACCATAGGTGTGATATCATTGTAGGGGAAGGTTGTGCAGGATGCAGATGGCATTTGGGATTCTGGAACCTCCTCACTTTGCACACAGAGAGGCTAGCAGTGTTGAGGGAGGATTGTACTGACAAGAATGAGTCAGACTCGTTCAGTTCATTAGCTTTTTTCTTGTTCCCTTCCTCTTCATGTTTTCCAGCCTGCTTGTAGTCATTGATAGTTCTCATGCCATTTCACACTTCCTTCATGTTGTTTTGTTGTAACTGGTGCTCAGGTTTGTCTCTGTAGTGGGCTTTCCCCTCATGGAGCTGCTTCTTCAGTTCTGACTGTACCCTTTTGATTTCAGTCTTATCTTCAGACCAGAAGGCTCTCTTCTTCATGTTCAGTAGTGCTTTCACGCCTGTTGTGATCCATGGCTTGTTGTTGGGAAAGCAGCACACTGGCTTTATCCACATAAAGCTTGATGTAGTCATTGAAACAATGGCTCATTCCATCAATGTCCTGGCTGTGTGACTCACAAAACATATCCCAGTCAGTGTTCTCAAAGGCATCCTTCAGAGCCTCCTCAGCATCCTTTGTCCATTCCTGCACAGTCCTGGTGGTGCTTGCCACCTTCTGGACAATGGGTTTATATGCAGGTTTGAGTTTTACCAAATTATGGACTGATCAACCTAAAGGTGGAAAAGCAACAGAGGTATATCTGTTAAAATCCCCAGAAATTGTGATGAAACACTGGAATAGTCAGTAGTGAGTTTGCTTATTGCAGAACATACTTTATCTGTTGTGATTGCTATGTCTGCTGAGGGAAGGATGTAAAGTGCCAGCACAACAGCATGTGAAAACTCTCTTGGCATACAAACCATGAGCAACTTAGTATTCGGGTTGCATACCTGTGTTTTAATTCAAATGTGTCTAGGGTTGCACCATTTTTTTCTTTCACAGAAACAGCAAATCTGCCTCCTTTCTGCTTGCCACTTTGGCTCTGACTACTGTCTACCCACATGATTTTAAATTCATCCAATGAAACCACAAAATCTCTAAGCAACGTCTCAGTGAAGAACATGAGACTGCTGAGTTTGTATTCCCATTGGCTCCTTATTAGCGTTGAGAGTTCACCTATTGTATTTGTTAGTGACCTTACATTCCCAATGATAATAAAAGTTAGGTAAGGTCTGTACTTTATCTGTACCTTATCTTGTTGCAGAGTGAGGCTCCTCCTCTCTTTCCACAGCATGTGTATAATAGCCCAGCGATTAGATCCAAGGCTCTAGCAGACAAAGGACACCAGTCCAGCAGCTGCTGTCTCATGCAAGTGAGTGTGAGCCCTTCCTCACATTTTTAGTTAACCAAGTTATCCATAAAAAATGAAGTTAACAACAGTGAACAACAACAAAGACAAACAAACACAGAACTGCTACTGGAGGCCACTCGTGGCAGCACCGAAAGTATAGCCATCCATGTACCCAACTCCTCTATTCTACATCTGCTGCTGCATTTTAAATTTCACTATTAATCCACAGAATGAGATGGCTGGCAAATGTTTCTGACCTAGTGTAGTTTGTATGGTTGGCCAAGGGCCAGTTTTGCTTCTATCTGTTGTAAAAACCAGAACAACAGCTTGTAAGAAGAGCTGGGTCCCAACAGCATAAGCCCTGTTTAATTGCAGGATTGTGAGGAAGATAAAAATGATCTGAAGGAACATTGTTCCTTATGAGTTGTGTTTCTTATGGCCACTGCTGTGCTGAGGACTACGACTTCTTGTCATTGTATCTTCTCATTTCCTCCAGTCATGAGGGGAAATAGCTTGGGATGGTTAGATGTGATGTCATAGTTCCTCTGTTGGTATTTCCTCTGTCCTAGGAATGAAAATAACCTCTTTTACACAGTATTACATCCTCCCCAGTGTCAATCTTTAAATTAGTCCCCATAGACACTCACAGTGATCATGTGTACAACACTGGCTATTGTGTTCATAAGAATTACTTGTGAATGCTTTGAAATCACTTCAGGTTTTCTGGTCCAGTGCTCCTGACTCAACACCGCAAAAAAATAAAATAAAACATATATACTGTAATATGCCAATTGACATGTCTTGTTCTCTAGTTATTCTTGATGTTAGGTTTTTTCGGGTTCTTTCCTATTTTTGTCCCTCTAGTCCCAAAAAAATTCAGTTTTAGGCCAATTTTGGACCATATTTTAGAAAGACTTAAAATTGCGCATGCTACGTCAACTGACCCCCGTGGTTCACCCCCAATGGGATTTGAGGGGTCAAAGTTACTACATTTTACAAAATTCAAATCTTCAAAAAATGGGGGTAATATAGGAAAATGGAGGGTTATTTTATGCTATTTTGAGGTTGCTAATCATAAATATGATAATATTTGAGGAGAGGCACTAAAATGCTGCGAATGATCTGTGCACACAGTTGTGGAACACGGCAAGGTGGTGGAGTCCCAGGATGGAAGCCTGTTCTGCCAGACATCTGCAGCATTGTTACTGCATATGTATGAGGCTGATTAGCATCATGGCATGTTCATAAATGCACATTTACAAGATGATTGTAATTTATAAAGGCTAAGCTGTGTGTAGAAATGTTCATAAGCAGGTTTTATAAATCTGATTTTTTTGTTTTTTGCTGTACACATTTTCCTCTTTTTTGGCATGCACATATTTTCCTTTTCCAGTACACACAGTGTTATAAATGATACCCCAGGACCTCAATAGTCTTCCCCAAAATAGACCTCACCCAAGACAGCCAGATCCCAAACTCAAGAGGCAGGCTTTCAGTCCTACAGAAGCTCAAAATAGGGCATTGGCTTTAAAAGTTCAAAGATACTTTAAATACTCAAAAAAGCCCTTCAAGGGAAAGGGTGACCATAAACTTTGTGGCATTAAGAATTAAAAAGAAAAAATATTCTTTAAATTATAAAATACATAAATAAAAGAAAATAGTGGCAGTGAAATGAAAAAAGAGCAAAAATAGACAAAAAGGGCATGTCTAAAAAGGCAACCTAAGGCAAACAAGTCCAATGTAATGTTTACGCCATGGTTCATCCCCGTCTTTTTTGTTCATTTGTGCTAAATGTATTTACTACTATAATTTATGTTAATATTATTATTTGTTTATATTATTTGTGTAAGCATGTACTTTAAGTCAGTTTTATTTTGTCTATTATGATGGGGAGTCAAGCTAAAGATTGCTCCCCTTGAAGCACACAGGTGAGATTTAGGGCTTTGCTGAGTCAAGTGTACTTCTGCTGGGTGCACCAGTGAGGATCCTGGCTTTCTCCCCAGCCAAGGTTTGTGAATTTGAAGAAGAGGAACTCCCTGCATCACAACATTACAAAACAGAAGGAATATAGCTTACATGATGCAATAATACACAATATGTAAAATTTGTTTTTTTTATAAAAAAATACATAAAACAAAATTTGTGAAAAGGGGAAAATAAATAAAGGCTAAGAAAAAAATTGCTGAAACATAAAACAGACCACCTCATAGGATGCAAATCAGCAACCACAAACATCAGAATCAGTTACTGACAGCATCTAAGCCAGATGTGTAATAATTTGCAGATCTGAACTTAAAAATATTCTTTCTTGGCTATAGGTGCTGGGCAGGTCCTTCTGTGCACTGAGTCTTTATTTTCTATGCAAACTGATGTTTCATACAGCATCTATCCAGCACATGCATTGCCATTAAAACTACCCTGTTCCCAGCCTGAGTGTCACAGTTTTCAATAGATATAATTGGCAGTTAAATATAGCACAGTGAAATTTCTACATTTATTACTTAACAAATAAATTATTTGTAATTAAAGTATTGCACAGAATAAGGTTTTTTAGGGATAAGAGGATTATATAGGGAAATATGGATTAATTTTATTTAATTTTAGTTTAATAACTCTGAAATACTGTTAGCATATTTAGTTCTTCTGAATCTTTCACTACATGAAGCCCATTTCATTTTCTTTGTAAATATAGACATTATTTTCCTTCCACTTCTGTAAAAAATACTTACTCTCACAATTGTCTTTAAACCAGTGCTTTTCAATGTTCCTTTGGCTCTTTCTATCATGCTCGATTTTCTGAATTTATGATCTGTGGCAGACACATTGCTTTAGAAATATTGAGGGAAGAAGACCACAAATGTTAACTCCTAATACTCTATAATATTATTGCAGAGAAAATGGCTTATATACACATTGTTAAAAACTCTGAATATGAAACATTAAAAAATCTAAATTTGTAATTTTTTGAAGATACCTTGAAAGACTTGTAGGTCCACAAGCCATTGCTGGGGCAGCCTGACTGTGCACGCATACTATCTAAGTTTTAGTAAAATGTGTATTTTTATAACTTTAAAGAAGTGTTCACTAATTATAAATATGTGTTCATTGAATATATACATCATATATATACGAGGGATGTTCAAAAAGTTTCAGCATTTTGTAACTGTATTTATTAAGAATTTCAAAGCAAATTGCATCACTTTTATACATAGTCACCTTCCTTTGTGATGCAATTTTCCCAGTGTTATACCAATTTTGTAATGCCCAATTACTACTCCTCTCACCTTCACCGTTTCCAACGAAAATGCGGAAAGTTTTTGAACGTCTTTAGTATTTTTATAGAAAAAAAAATAGTGTCTATGTATTGTGACAGTTTGGTTTGTCTCCTCGAGCTGAACACTTTGAAGGAGATTGAAGACTCCAGATGCCTCTGCTTTTGTCCATTTTTTTCTACATACAGGTAGGCACCAGGAGTGTGAGGACCTGGATACATCCAAGCAGAGCAACTGACAGTGTTGAAACCATGACACTACTCAAGGACCACTCCTTCCTGACACTGTAAATGTGCAAATTGTGAAAACCATTGGAAGTTTTTTCTATTTTTACAACAGAAGAACAAAAGAAATGAACTCTGCCTGTGAGGACAGACCTCAGATTAGGTCATAGCAAAAGGTTTAAAGGCCAGTTTTGAGTGGTTAAATAAATGAGGCAGAATATCTAAAATAAAAAAGTTCATAAAGAGTATCCTTTAGCTTAGCATAAAACAATTTAAAGTATAAATCATAGCAACACATTAGTTATTGATTATTATAAGATCAGTTTAGTATGGTGCAAGAAGCTAATGTTAATAATCTTGTGTATCTAGAAAAATACTGTTTTTGAAGTGTATGGTTACATTTTTACTTCCATAAACATGCAAGAACTTTTACACTACTGGGCTGTTAAAATACTGTTTGTGTTTTATACCACCGATAATGTTTTTGTTCTTTCTTTTAATCTATTTTCTTACCCGCTTTAATAATTCAAGTTCACTGGAATTTAAACTCAGTCTGGGCATCACTGAACACAAGCTAAGAAAACCTCAGAATAAGATGTCAGAGCATCACCGGCAATATACAAAATCTCACTGGAAATTTTTAGAATCACCAATCAACCTTACAAAATATTTTGGATGTCGTCAGGAAATCCGCAAAGGAAGAGCACAAAAATCTAAACAAAGCACTGCAGCCAAAATCAAATCTTGCCCAATGGCTTTTAAAGCACCATTGCTGCACAAGTGTATGCATTCTAAACCTTGGTAAAACTTTTGAAAATGTTGTTAAAAATGAGCAATATTCTGAAAAATGTGTACTTGAATTGTTTTAAAGGATTTTCTTAAAACATTCCACACATCCATTCTGAAGTCTCAGCCAAATCATTGTGCTTCTTTTACAGTCAGGTCAATCACAAACTGTTACCTGAAACTGTGGCATTGAGCCTTCTTCTTTCCTCATATTCATGTTAATAATTCATTTGTTCTGACAGGATTCAAAAGATCTAATTCTACCTTGTGCCACTTTTTGGGGATCTTTATCAAAAGCTGAACATTGCAAGGTAGACTTTTAGCTACTGCTCTGGTGCCTGGACCTAAAATGGAATATATGGAAACATTTAGCTGTGTTTTTATTTTGCACTCAAATACAAGAAAGGGTGCAGCTCAGGGACAAACAAAGATGTGGTTGGCAGGGGTGAAGGCCAGTTCATCAGAGTAAATGCAAGAACTTGACAAGAACAATGAGGAGTCAGGTGCACTAAGGACGAAACAAAATTAAAATGATAAGAAAGCACCAGGACATGACATTAGACAGAAATAAACAAGATATCAAGGTCAAGGTGAACTTCACTTCTAAATGGGAAATTAAGTTAGTCAACTTTGTTATGAGGCAAATGAAAAACATCAGAAAAAAGAAAGAAAACAAATGAAGCAATAGAAAGAAAAATCATTTAAAAGAGTAAACTGTTTTATAGTTTTTACCTTTTATCAGTAGTACAAGGTACAAATGAATTTGGAATAGCATGATTTTATCCCTTGTCAAACTGCTGAAATAGAATTTATAGTAGAGAGAATGAGGAGGAGGAGGAGGAGGTTAGGAGCACGCACTGGTACAGTGCATTGCCGCACCCACCACATGACAAACCAACTCAGGATCCCACGTTAGGACCCAAGTGCAGCCATGCAACAGGTGATACCTCAGCACCACACTAGTCCAGATGGAGTGGAACAGTGTGAGGTTTTTTATGGTGATTGGAGTGCCAATTCTGCCACCAACCCCCAGAAAGAAAGAGCAGGGCCATTAAATATTTGATGGAGGTTTGTTAGATAAAGTCTACTACAAATTCTTGATTGGCCCAATTACTTAGCTTGTGTGTTTTATTTATGCATTGTGGCCTTGTTTTATTTTGAGTGTGCATGTTACTGAAACATACAGTAGCTGAGCCCAAAGAGCAGAATACTCAAAAGTACATTTTCTGTGGTTTGGACACTTTTATATTGCCAACCTAACCCACACACAAAAGCCAACATATTATTAATAATAACAATTTATAGTCAAGGGAGGGGTGATTGCGGTAAAGCAAGATGGAGAGGGGGCTGTGGTGGTGCGAGATTTTTAAAATAAATACACTGGTTCAGACTTGGTAGTTGTGGGTATGTTTTGCTAGAAAGCCATGCAGCCGTGGGGTGTGTAGTGGGGAAACTAGCTGATTGTATGTTCACGTGTAAACACAATTTAGCCTAGCCGGTTTCCTCATTGACACTCCGCGGGTCATTAAGCAAAGCACCTCAACCCACAGAGTATTTAAAGAGTGCGAGAAGTGAGAGAAAGGTAAGAAATGAAGAGAAAAGCTCTTGAACAGAAAGAGAAAACATTTGACAGCTGAGTGGAAACAAAGAGTTGGGCCAGGAGTGTGAACCAGTGCAGTGGACAAGTGGCAAGAACAATTTGGTGGGGCCCCACAGTGAGCAAGAGGAATGGCGTCTCCACGAGTTCCTCCTGTTGAGCACCGAAGGAGAAGAAGTGACCTATGGCTTTTGCAGATTGTCCTGCTGATGCCTAGGTTGGTCGTGAAATGATGGACATGGGCTTTGGCTTTCCCAGTGGTGACCAGCTGAAGTTGACAAAAGCCATATGATGGTTGATTGCACTTGCCAGTGTCTCAGCCAGGCTGTGAAGATCCAGTGGGTGAGTGGAGGGAGACAAGAGAGAGAAGCATTGTGGCTTGCTTGAGAATAGAGAGAAAAGCAATCTGAATTTAATTGTAATTTTAGTCCTGTTTTCATGTTCTTTTGGAATTATTTAGGAACCGAGTTTATCTCCCACAAAAGCACTGGTTTATTGGCTTATTTATTAGATTATTTACTGAAGTATTTGCACATTACGTATTCTTTGGACATGGATTCGTGTGATTGGTTTGAATAAACTGCACAATGTACTTTGCACTGTGCTTGCTTGTTTTTATGTCCTCATTGCACTTGTCCATCTGAGCTTCATGACAATGGTACTGGGAATAGGAATATGCCAGGCTATGGGCACCTGCAGCATCACAGTGATTGTAGGGGCTCATTATTGAATAAATAAACAAAAGGTACCCTGTATTTGCTCACAAGTATCAAAACAGTCCAACTCACCATCCAAACTCTTCCTTACTTTTACTACACTTCATCCACACTGCCTCATCATCAGGCAAGACTTTATCTCCCTACAAAAACTTCATGAACTTCAATTTGAGGTGCAGTCCTTGAGCCCTACTCGATGGTTATTACTGTATATATGGGCTTGATTTTACCATATAATTTCCGGTATTTTATAATGTCGGTCGTATAAGTTGAATGCAGAAAACTCATGCCCTTGGTCCGAGAGATTACAATATGCTAACGCCCACCTGAGAGAGTAACCATGGAACACACTGCCTTTTTTTCTATGTATTGTGCCTATGCGACCACACGGTAATACCTGAACTATTCCGAAGTGACGTTTACACTGATTTGTGTTTTTTGTATCTCACACCCTCATACACCTTTATCATAAGAGCATCCTTTATATACGATGGAGTGTTTGATCAGAAGAAAATAAGAAGCTGGTTTTAAATTAAAAATCATTGAGGTGGTGAAAGAAATTGATAACTGCTCTGCTGCAACAAAACTCGATGTGTCTGAGAAACTGGTGCGAGATTGGAAAAGGCAAGAAAATGTAAAAAAAAAAAAATAAAAATTAAGTGTCATATTTTTGAACAGATGTTTAAGTCGGGGTCTAATTTTATGATTGATTTTTCGGGTTTCAAGACCTGACTTATACGCAAGTATATACGGTAATTAAGATGCTTAAGGTAGGAATCCTGCCTAAAAAGAAAAGTGCTTATTATGTACTAGAGTGTTTTTTTACTATAAAGTGAAGTCTTAAATAAGCGCCTGGTATAAAACAGTGCCTTAATTCAGCACTAAATACATCAGGTGGTATACAAAGTTCACTAACATGTTGTAAACCTGTTGCTGGGTATGCTTAAGCATTGAGTGATGCTTTCTGCTCAAGAGATGATTCACACAAGCATCTCAGGTAATGGCATGCCCCCATAAATTTCAGGATGTGTACTGTGCCTGCTTGGATATATAGTAATAGTACTACCACCTTAGTGAAATTCTGACTTGCATGTTCATCCAAAATGCACCCTGATGCCACTATTGCATAATATTACACTTTCACATACTCTAAATTATTTTACTGTCATGTGACTGTCTTTAGTATGAACAAGTTAGTAACATAAAGCAATTTTTTTTTTTACTTAACACTTCTGCATTCAGCAGTCAAGTAGACGCTGAGAGAAAAAAAAAAGAATACTTCATATGAAACTAGCTGTGCTTCCTGTCTAAGGTGGGTTGATATCTAAGTAATTAACATAAACCGAAGCGTTCACGTTTGCAGAGCTCCATGAAATGCATATGTCTCTCTTATATGCCATTTGGTATAGGGTTCATAAAAGCAGTGCTAATGTTTGTGCCATCTATTAGAATGACCAAGACATAGCAACTGGATGGTCACACAGACAGACACGCAAACACTTATCCTTTTATTAAGGTGGATGCATTTCTATTGCATTCTCTGTTGTCAAATAACACAGGGAGCGATCAGAAAGTTTTTAACCTTGACCTATTAAGAAAATGAGTTTAGGTTTCAACATAACTCCCCTGAATTCAAATACGCTTGTCTTTATGTCACATAAAATGTTTTGTCTTCCTTGTGTATGCACACTTCTCTAGCTGACTTAACACCTTCATCATTGGCCCACAACCTCCCACATTAGCTAAGAGGTGGTAGTTAAACAGGTTAGGTCTGGCTAAGAGGGTGTGTAAAGTATCTCTTCAAATTCATGGTTTTGCAGTGTAGTGTTTTCAACCTGCACAGTATGAGCAAGACATTGTCCTGAAGCAGAAGGGATATTTCAATAGCTTTTCTCACCACTCTTCCTGCTGCAAATGGTAAAACAAATCGGCATAATACTGAGTGGTTTTGTTGGTATTTTGGGACACAATATGGACCACACTATCAACATCATTCGAATTGTGCATGTTAACTTTCCAGGACTAGTATGGAAACCAAATTTATTTAGTTTTGGAGAATCACTGTGCTTCCACTGCTTCAGTTGTTTGGACTTTAATCAAAATGATTGATTTTCCAATTTACTTACAGTATGTACAGCGCTCTTTACTGCATACTGACTTAGACCACTGTGACAAGAATAATGATGCATCCCTAGGCATGAACTGCTCATTAAACTTCTCTTAGTCCTTATCTACTCTGTATATATAAAAAAAAATCCAATGCCTAAAAGTGCAACAATTTTGTGCAATGATTTAATATGACATTTTTATGTCATGTTTTTTGTCACACTTAAATCTGGCTTGTTTTAAAACTTACACATACATGTTTGGTATCATTCTTTTCAGAATTTATCGAACTTTAATGTGATGTTGTTAGATTTTCAGATTCTTATTCCGTTTTTAAATTATAAACTAAAATACCAAGAAAGTTGTGGTTTTTGTTAAAATGAATGGATCGTTTATTTAGTCTCTTATAAATACTCATCGAGCATAGTGGACCTCAGTTTAACAGAAATACTCCAATAGGTAAGAGAGTAAATATTTTATTCTCATGTCATGATGTTTACTCCGTTAAATAATAATTAATTCTTCTTTTATATATTTATAGAATTTTGTGATTTTTGACTCCAATAAATAATACTTTTTCTTTTGTACGTTTACAGATTTTACTAATCTGGCCGCAACTGCTACTTCATTACATTAGTTAAGATTTTATACACTCAGTTTTCACAGATCACGCTCATTTTTAATTGATCATGAAAAATGTTCCACACGGTCAAATAATTAATCACTATAGTATCTGTAATTTCATCTTCCATTCTCCATCACTCCAGTGTGGCAACATTTTCTTCTGTTGTTGATACTGAAAATTAGTCAGGCCTTGAGTCACCGTTCAGTGACATCTTATCATATCAGAATTCTGTAACCCATCTGTTGATTGTGACATTCTATACAAAGATGCCTGGTCGGTATACACGATGACTACACAAGAATACACCTTCTATGTCTGTTATTCTCTAGCATGAAGAATTCAATAATATGCAGTTTGGTATCCATGTTGACTTTGTTCTGAAACAAAAAATATATACTATAAATTGCAATTGCTAGAAATTTGCTATTTGTATATTTTAATACATGGGAGCTAATTATTTATCAAATCAGAACCATAGAATACTCCTTTCATTTCATGACCCCTCAAACTCTGATAAATCTACTCCACTGATCCTAGACCATCTCCACAACTAGAAGATTCATTTCAATACAGTTCATTTTTAAATAATGCTGTTCACTGGGTGCAGGTCCAGAGCACTGTATCAAGATTACAGATAAATACAATTACAGACTTTACAAATTATTAATTACATAATGATACAAATTTGTTAAAACACACAGTAAAAGAAAGCAATTTTAAACTGATTGACATGAAAGGATGTTAACAATATCTGTCCATTAATATTATCATTGGTCTGTGGCCAGGTGACAACAGAGGAAAGGAAAACAGAAACTCCAGCAGGCAGCATCTCTGGTGAAAGAAAACCTCTCGGGGATTCACGGTCAGTTATAACAAACAAAATCAGTCATGGTCTTGATTGTGCAGCCAACTGGCCAGCTAATCCTTCCTCGACATTCTGTAGTATACGTTTGTGCTATGCAGTCTAATAGGAGGACAAAATCCTTTCATCCTTAGATTCATTCTTAGATTTTAATGGCCCCGATGTCATTGGCATCTTTCCAATGGGCAAACAACTTCTAGATACAGCAGTGGCACCAAGTGCCAAACAGATGACGGTTAGTAATACTGTACTTCCTAAATATGTTGATACGATCATTGTATTAATGAACAAATGATTAACAAACCAATATGTAAAACTAACAGCTCATTAGCAGCTCTAATAAGAAAATGCTAGTTGTGAGTTTTCATGCCTGGCTTTAAAAGATGCATATTTTATACAAGAAGACATATCACTCCACAGCTTTGGGGCCCTGTAGCTAAAAGCTCAACCTCCTACTGTTATTTTATTACTCCTTGATATCTTAAGTAGCCTATTATCTTCAAATGTTATTGTGTGCTCAAGTTGTATGTAATAATACATTTAAATGGGTAAGTAGGACTTTAGCCCTTTACAGCATGATATGTCAGATAAAGGATTTTGAAATCAGCCCAAAGCTTTACTGGAAACAGTGTAAAGACATGAGAACTGGAGTCATGTGTTCTTACTTTTTATTTTTTATAATTTTTCTTGAAGCAACATTATGAATTAACTAAAAGCTGCATATAGAGTGGTTTGCATGGCACTATCCATCCTGCTTGAAATTTGTTAGTATGCAGCATATTTAAAATACATCTAAATTCACTAGTATTGATATGCTGGAAAAAAACAGGTCTTAGTTTTATAATGTCCATTTTAAAAGACAACGCTCGTATCAAAGATAACGCCTTGGGTGTGTGCTATTTTAGTAAAACTAGCATTTAGACTAACTGAGTTAAAAAGTCTACATCATTCCCCAAATTAATAACATGTCTGTTTTTTCTGTATTTACACAACTGAATAAGGACACTGTTGAATAAACATTTGTTTGTTCTGAAAGAAAGGTATAGCTGAGTGTCATCTGCAGACAAATACAGGAGAATATTATGTTTTGTAATGATAATTCTTCATATAAACATTAAAGATCCAAATGCTTAGCCCTAATGGACACCATATTGAAACTTCTTCTGAAACTATTGGCAGAGCACTGTCAACGCATTTAATAATAATAGTAATTCTTTGCATTTATATAGCACTTTTCTCACTACTCAAAGCGCTCAGCAATTGCAGGTTAAGGGCCTTGCTCAAGGGCCCAACAGCGCAGAGTCCCTATTGACATTTATGGGATTCAAACCGGCAACCTTCTGATTGCCAGTGCAGATCCCTAGCCTGAGAGCCACCACTGAAGGTACATATGATCATCTCAGTTTGTTTACTTGGTCTTACTTGTCCAAAGTTTGCCTTTCAAAAAATAAATATATTATCATCATCACATCCTAAAGGTCAAGTAATCTCCTTATTCTGTGTTGAGTATAACAAAATTTATTTCTGGACAGCCATTCACTCTTGATGTTGTTCTGACATACTGAGTTATTACTGATTTTATAGTTGAATTTCTGTCCGTGTGGTCCCCTAATAATTAAAATTTCCCAGTTAATATTTGGGTAATTAAAATCATACATTACTATTACATTTTTGATCACATTATTAGGTTGTATAAAAACACTTCAACAAATGTTTTGAATCTATAACACCACCTCAGTGTCATACCTCAATTTTTGCAGGTATCTTTTGAACCGAAGTATCTGCACTAATATGCTCCTCATATGTATCCTGCTTGAAGCAGACACATATTTAAATCCCCTCTTACATAACTATTAATTTATCTTTTCATGCTTGTGCTTTCTTACTGTATTATTGTATTATAGTATTGTATTAAGAGACTGATTTTTACTTTGTTATTTTGATGCCTACTTATTCAGTGTGTGACCTGTATGGACATTACAGCACTCCAAACCCCAGACACAACTCTACAAACACAAGTCATGGGTGCGAATAAATGATTTATTTCGGCAATATCTTCAAAAAGGCTTCTTAACATGGTTTCTTCAACCACAATATTCTTCTGTTCTCTTCTTCCTCCACTTCTTTCTGACAAGCTTTATCCACTTCCACCTGACTAAAACTCAGTTAGGTGAGGCAGTGCAGCTCCTTTTATGGAAGACCTGGGAGTATTTCTGGTGCAAGGGCATTACCCCTAGGAAGCACTTCCTGGTCATGCAGAAACTCCCCAAAGTAGTGACCACAGATCCCTGCAGCACCTTCTGGTTGTACCCAGGTAACCCAACAGGCCTGCCCCATAGGACTGCACTTCCCAGCATACCCTGCAGTTATCCGTATGGGTACTGTGTCCCAGGGCTGCTGCCATCTAGCAAGTCGTGGGAGTAAATAGCCTGAGCAGGCTGCCTCCCTTTAGTCTCTTTGTTATACTGGCCTTCCAACCAGGTAAGGACCTTCGGGGCATCCCTGCAGTAACACCAGCATATTTACTCAGAGGCTGGCACCTCCTGCCAACCTCCTGGTAAAGGCAGGGAACAGTCTGCCTTTCTTCTTGGCCATTTAGTATGATGGCCTCCTGGCCAAGTAAGGAATAATTTAGTTTTTTGTTTATTTTGTTATTTTATTATTTTATTAATGTAAATGTCTCTTTATTTTGTTATTCCCCCCTCCTTTATATGATGAGTACACAGGGGACAGAGCCACCTGGTGCTGCAGCTGCACAGAACAAACAGGCCTTTTTTAAAGGTTGAACAGGCTCCAGGCTAACCGTTAGGACATAGAGCTATGTCATTTGTGTTGTTTTCTCCATTTCTATCTTTGCATAATTTTGGATTATTTATTTTGTTAGGTCTTGAAATGTTGCTTTTTGTATTACTTGCCCTTTAAACATTTTTGTCTTATTTTGCATTTTGGCATTCATAATTTTTAGTCCACTCCATCTAATCATATTTTGTTAATTTGACCTCTGTATTCATTGGCAATTTCTTTATTGTTATTTTTTTCCCATTTTGGCTGGTCTTTAAGTGATTTACTTGAGTAAATTTTGATTAAGCAAATCTCATCTTTTTGGGGCTCATTGTCCTTCTGTCTCATCTATAAACTCTAATGCGCAACACTAGTTATCTTTACCTATGTCATCTGTTGCTGAAATGGTCAATGACAACCTAATCTACTCCTGCTCTGGTCAGCAGCCTATCTACATGTCCAGGGAAGCGTTCCTTCTTTTTGTTTCTCATAATATGAGCAAACCATTAGTGGCATTCTTGGCATCATTGCAGTCAAAGACGCCTGTAGATGAGAGGCTTTGGTATCTGAACCAAGTTGACGTGTGACAAACCCCAACTTTCAGGCTAGGGCAGGGGTCCTCAGTTGTGGTCCTGGAGGGCCGCAGTCTCTGCAGGTATTTGTTCTCACCAGCTTTGTAATTAGGAAACAGATAATTAAATGTGGTATTTAATTAAATGGCTTATGAGTGCTTTCATTCTTTCAAAACAAATGTTGCTCACATTGTAGATTTTTCCTTTTCTGAGAACATTATCAATGTTTTTTGGTCAGGAGCAGATGTGTGCTTCTTGTATTAACACAGATACCTCATGAAGCTTATACACAGGTTTAAATAAAAGCACATTTGCTATTACTATGATCTATCCATGCTCCAACCTTCAGACAAATATGATATGTTTTTTACCCAGTTTTGCAATTTTAAAGGCAAGCAATGTAGATGGTAGTGAGATATTCCTCCTGCTTCGTAAAGTCCATGAGCAATTCCTTGGTTTTAGTGACATTGCAGTAGAGAATAATGTCTTTCCACCACTAGCTATTAAAACGATGCTCTTCTCTGTAAGTTGTCTCATCATTGTTAACAATCAGGAATATAATGAATGGTGTCATCAGTAGATTTAATGATAGAAGCAGTGCTGTGTTTGAACCCATGGACAAAGGTGAACAAGGTGTATAGCTGGGGCCAACACACAGCTCTGTAAGATGCTTGTGTTTAGTATCAACATGGAGGCAGTGAAGCTGCCAATTTGTACATCCTGGGCTCTGCTAACTAGGAAGTCCAAAATTAGGTGCTTGGTGAGCAGCCTTTGATGGTACGCCAGTGTTAAATGCTCAGTTTTATAGAAGAGCATTTTTTATTACAGTATGTCATTCTCTGCTTAACTTCTATAATGATAATGATATGCAACCATTAATCATGTCCCAGAATTAGCCTCTCAAAACATTACACCACAGTGGCAGTGAGTACCACAATTCTGTAGCAACTGTGACTGTTCACCTTAGTTTTCTTAATCACAGATGTAGTGATTGTGTTTTTGGAAGAAGCGAGTACCACAAACTGTCTCAGTGAGATAATAAAGATGCCACTGAAAATGCCAGCTAACTAGTCATTACAGGTTTTTAAAACTCATAGTGAAGCTCCATCTGGACTGGATGTCTTGTGAGCTTTAGTTTAAAAATTCACTCTGTAACATCCAAACAAAAAGACCAGGATGGTTTATGCGGTACTAGAGGCATACAGGATTTGCATGGAAGTGATGTTTCTTTATTTCATAATATGTTCATTCTGAAGAGAAAATACTGATGTGATTTAGACTTTAGTTTGTAATCTGTAAGCATTTGTACACCTTGTCACATTTTACATCAACAAGAGTGCTGCTGTATTCAATCTCCATTTCCATCACGTAATCATTCAGATGTGATGAACAATCTATAAGCATGTCCCAGATGACAGAATCTGTACTTTTTGTCTCTCTCTCTCGCTCTCTGCCTCTTTAGTCCAGCATAGAACCTTCTTTTTCAACCGCTCCTCACACTGCAGTAAGTTTGAAGAAAGAGTAAGAAGAGCTGATATGACTGCTGAAGGTGAGGACAGGGCTGTGGGTTGTCAAAATCTAAGCACATGATGGAACAGTGAACCAGAACATTGCTAAGAGCAATGTTAGTAAAAGTGTTTCTTTAGATAGATAGATAGATAGATAGATAGATAGATAGATAGATAGATAGATAGATAGATAGATAGATAGATAGATAGATAGATAGATAGATAGATAGATAGATAGATAGATAGATAGATAGATAGATAGATACTTTATTAATCCCAAGGGGAAATTCACATACTCCAGCAGCAGCAGCATACTGACAAAGACAATATTAAATTAAAGAGTGATAACAATGCAGGTATACAGACAGACAATATCTTTGTATAATGTTAACGTTTACCCCGCCAGGTGAAATTGAAGAATCGCATAGTCTGGGGGAGGTACGATCGCCTCAGTCTGTCAGTGGAGCAGGACAGTGACAGCAGTCTGTACCTGAAGCAGCTCCTCTGTCTGGAGATGATACTGTTTAGTGGATGCAGTGGATTCTCCATGATTGACAGGAGCCTGCTCAGTGCCCGTCGCTCTGCCATAGATGTCAAACTGTCCAGCTCCGTGCCTACAATAGAGCCTGCCTTCCTCACCAGTTTGTCCAGGCGTGAGGCTTCTCTCTTCTTTATGCTGCCTCCCCAGCACACCACCGCGTAGAAGAGGGCGCTCGCCACAACCATCTAGTAGAACATCTGCAGCATCTTATTGCAGATGTTGAAGGACGCCAGCCTTCTAAGGAAGTATAGTCGGTATCCAACTGAAGGATATTTTCTACTTGCACCACAAACATATTATACCAGGCCATCCAGTAACATCATCAAAGCAATGAATTTGGGTCATGTGACCTGTCATTCATGGCACATAAACAAACAAAATGAAATACAATACACATAAATGACTTGTATTATAACAGCCAGGTCATACTGCTTTGCCTTCTGGTTGTCATTCCAACTAATTTATGAATCAGGGATCGAGTTCCTGTTTGTAAATTAATTCCTAATTTCAATATAAATATCTTTTTTGTTGTTTCTACATTTAATATGATCATATGGAAATCATCTCATTGACTTGGAACACTTATTCACACTTCTTTTTAATGAAGTTTTACAGTAAAAGCGTAAGTTTAAAAAGTATTTCCTTGTTATTTCAAAGCCAAACAGAACGAAAACATATAACGCAACAAATACCTCTAACGCAACATGAAATGTAATTTTCTTTCAATTTATTACATTTTACTATTTTTACTATGGTTAATTACTAGCTGTAATGTAAAATAGTTAGGTCTATTATGCATATATAACAATTCCCATGAAAATAACAATCTGTTTAAATTGTACATCTGCTTCCCCATATGCGAGCGGCAAAGCCACAAAGTAAGCCAGTAAGCCAGATCCCAATAGGTGCATACTAAGTGTCAAACAAGCACAGCCAAATTCCACTTAAGTGCCAGTTGAGAGCAGCCAAAAATGGAGAGAGTATAACAACAAACAACATTACATAGCTTTCTCCATCCATCCATCCATTTTCCAACCCGCTGAATCCGAAAACAGGGTCACGGGGGTCTGCTGGAGCCAATCCCAGCCAACACAGGGCACAAGGCAGGAACCAATCCTGGGCAGGGTGCCAACCCACCGCAGGATAGCTTTTTCAAAAGCGCTTAGTCCAATACAGGGTCATGGGAGAATGTGCTATATTTCCGCCAGGGTTCCTCTGTTGACTGGGGTTCAAATACTATTTTAACATCTGTTATGTTCACTTTTGATTCCTTTATGTTAGCATTGTTTGTCATTTAGTATCTATTTATCTTCCTTTATGTTTTGAGTGCTTTGTGGGTGATCCACCAACAGGTGGGGCCACTTTCCATCACTGTCGAGGGACTGCCCTGAATCCTAAAGGCAGGGAAAACCCATAGTCCCTTATGCTTCATTGTGAATGCGTTTGTGGTGTGGTGAGTTCTCTTCAGTGTGTATTCTGTGCTCTTTTGATATTCTGTATTTTTTGACTTCACATTTTGAATTTGGATTAGGACTTTTTTGGGTTTGCCTTTTGAAGACATTGCCTTCTGTGCTTTTGTGCTCCTCAGAGTTTATTTTGTTCTACAGAACTTTTATTATTTTATGAAGATTCTTTGTTTCTCTATTTGTGTGATTAGCCAGGGTGTGATGGTGATGCCCCAGTAGGCATTCTGAATAATTTTTGGGACTTTATGCAATGGACTAGTGCATATCTTGGCAGCATTGGCTGTGAGGCAGCAGCTACTCCTGGATGGGTTGCCAATCCATTCCAGGCAGTATCAAGAAGTCAGTCAGAAATGCTATTGTAAAATGGTTAAAAGTATGCCAGTAGCGTAGAATGGATTATCATAATAATGCTCCTTAATCAGTGTAGTTCTATGCTGTATGATCCCGGAGCTTTCAATGGGTGAGTGATCCTAATCATTCAAATGGAGAATTTATGTATGAGCATATTAAATAAGAAAGCAGTAATAACAATATGTTCAATTCATTTTTCTCAGGGCTTTTTCCATATGGTTTCAGGAAATGGGTGCAAAGGTAAGTTGATTTGTGTTTACTGTACTATTAAATAAAATAGAGTTGGTGTGTATGAAGACCAGAAGGCAAGGGTACACCAGGACCAAGGCTGGGAAACACTTGATAACGCATGTTCAGAATATGGATGGATGGATTTCTGAACAGTAATTCCATTCCAGGCAAGAAGAAAAGAGGAAGGACTAAGAAAATGTTTATGGATGTGGTGAAAGAGGACATGCAGGTGATGGGTATAACAGAACAAGATGCAGAGGACAGGAAGATATGGAAGAAGATGATCCGCTGTGGCAACCCCTAATGGGAGCAGCCAAAAGAAGAAGAATTCCATTCCTTTCATGCTCTGCTGTTTCATTATGAATGTATGTAATGACACATAGATCTATATCAATTTAGAATATAATTTTCAAAATATATTGTTAAACACAAATACATCAAAAATGCACTAAAATACGTTTTTGACATACTATGTGAACCTAGCAATCTACTGAACACATCTAAAGATGGAAGTTGCACTTGAAGACTAAGGGGCACAATGTCTAAAGGCTTACACTACCACCAATTTCTTATTTAGTGGTTAATGGGTTATTTAATTAGATGTTCTTCTCATTGTTCCTGCTGTTATTCTGCTTCAAAGTTCTATCAGTGTATACATCTCTGAAAAAATCAATATTTGGACTGGGAGCCCTAAATGCCATAAATGCCTTGTCTATTTTTTATAAATATTTTTTACTTTCTCATCCCACATAGGTCAAAATGGTGACATGTTTGCTGCCACCAGATACAAAGAAGAAAATGTGCTGAGTACATATCAGTGCAGTTTGCAAATCCTCAGGAAATAAGGAACTAGAGGCTTAGCTGGCTCAATGATGCCCCCTTGTGGATTCTGGATGCTTTGCACATGCATTTTTTGTTAACAGATTATTCAGAAGCTTGTGTAATCATCCACATTAACAGATAACAAGCCAGTTACTTCTGTTTCTCAAACTAAGGCTTTTACTGTGTTCCACTTAGGGTCCTCTTCACATTTGATCTTGCCCATTCATTTGTAGAGCTGAAGAACTCACTCTGAGAGAAGGCAAAGAGTGTATAATTATATATATATATATATATATATATATATATATATATATATATATATATATATATATATATATATATATATATATATATATATATATATGTATATATATATATATATATATAAAATATGTATTTATGTATATTAAAGGCAGTAAAATTCTAATATATAAACTAGAGGACACCCCATGCTTTTTATGGTGGCTATTGAATCTGAGCAGCATGTTGCTATAGCTGCTAATTCTGTTACCTTAAGCTCCATAAACCACTGTTGAAATGCCAGTCCTATCATTGTCTGTGTGAACTTTGACTTTCTCATTGTGTCTTCTTGAGATATTCCCTGGGTACTCCAGTTTTCTTCTCACGTTCCAGGAACAAACAGGTTATGTTGACTGCTAACTCTATACTGGCCCTACAGTATTTTTAAAATGAATGGTTTTGAAAATAACAGTAAATAAAACACTAAATTGAGTTCCAAAAGTTCCTCATATTACCACTAACTGTCACACTATGTGATATCATATTTCATGTTTGCAACTGTGTCCCTGTGCTCTTCTAGAAAATTTCACTTTAAAAGAATTACCTGAAACCACTGTACTAATTCCTTTAGAATATTTAAAAAGACTTCAATTTTGTCTCCTCTTAATCTTTGTTTGCTTAAACTGAAAAGGTTCAATTCCATAAATCTTACCTCACAGTGTTACTAACACAGAGTGAGACAGTAAGCTCTTTTTAATAAAAGATGATCAGGAGATAAGACAGAGTCAAAATCCTGCCAAGTTAATCTATTAGAGATCAAACTGATCTGTCATCAAGCGCAACTCTTTGAACAAAAATCAAAGTAATAAACACTGAAAAGCTAAATTCTTAAACCAGAATTTTCCCACTTAAAATTTACACTCCAGCTCAAAGAGTTATCCTTAATCTTGGATGCAGGCAGTAACCTTTATATGGTCACTCTGGTTGACATTACATGCCACGCACCATTCAACTGTTCTGGATAAAATTGCCATAGCAGCTGCAAACATGATTGCTCTAAAATGGTGCCAACCCATAATAAAAGAAATATGACATAATGCTAAAATTATTCATCACCTTCAGAACATTTTCAAGTGAAAAGTAAATGGCAGATTCAAATTCCTTTAGGTGGATAAAAACAGAATGGACACATACACTTCCATAGATACCTCAGGGGAACACTTCTTCTTCCTCCATAGCTATTCCCTTTTTTTTATATGGGGATTGCTATTTTTTTTTTGAGTAGACCTCTCCAATAGAGGTTTCACTTAGGATTTCAACTTAAATACACTGCATTGTGTGAATGCATCCTTCCTGTGTATCGTTTGCATGGAGTTTTCCAGAAGTAAGTACTGTATTAATAGTATTTTAACAAAAAAATATATGTATTGTGCACATTCTGAGCGTAAAAATGGATAACGGATATGTAGATTATGTGACATGAGTTACGTGAGCATTTTCTTTTTTCCATGGACATTTTTCACATAGTTTGGCGTTGTCCAGAGTTGATCAACACTGAGTCCTATTCAGTTTGAATCTTTGATGTGTAATTTTTCCATGATATTACAAGATTAAAAATTGTAAGTGCTGCACTGGACACTTTCTCAGCCAGGATGCCATAATGGAAGGACTATATGGAAGGAGGCATAAACCAGGATAGTTTTGTGGACAGTAGGGGGGAAGCTGGGATATCAAGAGCAGTTCCTCCTTCAGTACGATAGATGGCAATGCTCCACTGGTGTGGACCTAGTAAGGACACCCTCCGGGATTTATGGGAATTGTAGGGCAACCCTGTCAGGGTCCTTGGTTGCCTCCAGAGTGCACTGTAGGGAGAAGAACTCCCTGTTTCGGGATGCTTCCATCTGACCCGGAAGTACTATACCCCTGTCCCAGAAGTACTCCAGGGTCTGACATAAAAGCGAGCTGTACGTCCTCCTCCAGTGAGTCAGAGATAGGCGGGAGAAGACAAAGCTTACCCGGAAGAGGAAAAGGAGGAGTTTTTTTTGGAAGAATTTATTATTCATTAAGAAGGTGTAGCAGATGTAGCGTTTGTCCACCTCTCGAACCCTCAGGTACCACTCTTGAGACCAGGTGAAAGTACAATAACTATTTATTTTTCTATTGTACAGTGCACAAAGCACTCCACACACCACACTCATATACTCAATAAACTATTCTCTACAATAAACAATCCTCCTCGCCCAGACACGTCGCCACCCTACTTCCCAGCTCAACTCCGTGTTCTGGGCTTTCCTTAGTCCTTTTATAGCACCTGACCCGGAAGTGGTTCCAAGCACAACCCACAAGTCCATTTCCTTCCGGGTCAGGGCAAACAGTCCACTTCTTCATCCCGGGAGCACGTCGCTTCCTCCAGTCACGTGACTGACACGCACTCCCGGGTTATAGGGCATGCAAGAGCCCACTAGCCCCCCTACAGCGACTCCTGGCGGCCCCCAAGGTATCCAGCAGGGCTGTGTCACAACACTACAAAGTCCATGAGGCCCTGCTGGAACTCGGGGCACGAATATGCTGTCCGGAGGGCTCCTCCTAGCGGCCTGAGGGTGAGGGCCGGACTGGAAAGCCGGCAATCCTCCACAAAGGTATTTTGTACAATTATAACCTTTGGTTTGCACTTGGGATTGTTTAGTGTGTCTGGGGTTTTGGGGGTCAGTGACCTCTCTTGTCTTTTACACCATTTTTTTTGTTTCGATTTTTCACCACCAACTGCTTTTTTGGCCTTATTTTACATACAGTAATCCCTCCTCCATCGCGGGGGTTACGTTCCAGAGCCACCCGCGAAATAAGAAAATCCGCGAAGTAGAAACCATATGTTTATATGGTTATTTTTATATTGTCATGCTTGGGTCACAGATTTGCGCAGAAACACAGGAGGTTGTAGAGAGACAGGAATGTTATTCAAACACTGCAAACAAACATTTGTCTCTTTTTCAAAAGTTTAAACTGTGCTCCATGACAAGACAGAGATGACAGTTCAGTCTCACAATTAAAAGAATGCAAACATATCTTCCTCTTCAAAGGAGCAAACAAATCAATAGGTCTGTTTGGCTTTTAATTATGCGAAGCACCGCGGCACAAAGCTGTTGAAGGCGGCAGCTCACACCCCCTCCGTCAGGAGCAGAGAGAGAGAGAGAGAGAGATAAAAAAAATCAATACGTGCCCTTCGTGCTTTTAAGTATGCGAAGCACCGTGCAGCATGTCACTTCACGAAGCAGCTGCACAGAAGGTAGCCAACGTGAAGATAATCGTTCAGCATTTTTAGACGAGCGTCCGTATTGTCTAGGTGTGCGAACAGCCCCCCTGCTCAATCCCCCTATGTCAGGATCAGAAAAAGTCAGCGCAAGAGAGAGAGAAAAGTAAGCTGGGTAGCTTCTCAGCCATCTGCCAATAGCGTCCCTTGTATGAAATCAACTGGGCAAACCAACTGAGGAAGCATGTACCAGAAATTAAAAGACCCATTGTCCGCAGAAATCCGTGAACCAGCAAAAAATCTGCGATATATATTTAAATATGCTTACATATAAAATCCGCGATAGAGTGAAGCCGCGAAAGGCGAAGCACGATATAGCGAGGGATCACTGTATTCTATCATTTTGGCATGATGATATAAACAAAATAATGATAAAATATAACTGAAATCCTTTGTCTTCCCTTCTGGAAATCTACAAGCAAAAACAAAACTGACATGCGGCAGAAACAAAAAGAGCAGCACAACTAATGTAAATAGTGTAACAGCATAGCTAGACAGGAGTATATTATTTGCATAGTCTGGTAATATAGTAAAAGCCAGTATGCTGGTCATCCTGGTTATGACGACAGATAGATGTAGCAGACTTTTGAGAACATCCTTCAATGGCAGTGGACTGCAAGATTTAAAGCACAATGTAGTGTGGCAGTAGTGTAGCATAACAGCTGTGCGTAGGCCTTTATTCAGAGCAGCGAGGATATCACTGTAGATAGATGAACCGTTATACCAGCTTTTCACATATATACCTTTCCCATATATAGCCCAAAAACTGGCCTGTTGGGTTCAAAGGGTTAAGGCCTGCTTTTAACTTTTACGGAGCCAGCAATTGCAACAATCAGACCCTTTTTTCTGTGTATAAGACTTACACACTTCAAGAAAAGACTAAATCTTTAAAGACTCAAAAGTCCAAGAGAATTAAAAATAACCAATGACTAAGAATGAAAAAACGGAATAGAAAAAAGGCAAAAATGATTATTGTAAAACCCAGAATGAAATAAAAACCAAAACAACAAGGCAAAATGGTCACAGGACCAACATACTTAGAAAAAATGTGAATCACAAAACGAACTGTACAACAAAGACAAGGAGACTGCTGCTAATGTCTCTGAAAGTTACTGAGGTCAACAGCTGTTTAGATAGGACTCTTCAGTTCACATATGAAGGCCCTGTTAAATTAGTGGGGGGAGGGGGGGGATAGGTTAGAGTTACAAAAAACAGAAAACGTGTAAAAAGAGAATAAACAAGGGTGTAGGATCAAATAAAAAAATTTACAAGAAAAGAAACGTAATAAAACAAAGACACTATTGTAGAACTGCATTAGTATATGTGTGTTGCCCATGTGATGGACTGGTGCTCTGTTCCGGCTTTTTTCCTGCCTTGCACCCAGTGCTGCTTGGATATGGTTTGGCCCTTTCATGACCTGGAATTCGTCTAAGCAGCTTTAAAAATATTATGTTAACTTTGGAACTTTGAGAAAGAAATACTAATTACCATGATCCCTGATAAAATTAATCAATTAATTCAATAGATAGATAGATAGATAGATAGATAGATAGATAGATAGATAGATAGATAGATAGATAGATAGATAGATAGATAGATAGATAGATAGATAGATAGATAGATAGATAGATAGAACTTTATTTGTCCCCAGAGGACTGAAATAAAGCAGCACTTCTTAAAAGCAAACTGGAAGTTTGTGATATTACAATATTGATTGTAATAAATATTCTAAGATTGTTTCAGACTTATAAGTTAAGTTTTAAGGAACACATTTATCATCATCAATTTTTCAAGTCAAAGAAAAACCTGCACAACTTCAGGAAACTCATTAGATGTAGTTTGTTTTCATTCAGAGGTGACTGCTTCAAGTGTTTCAGATTTTTTGTGCTTAACTATAACCTATCCAGTCCTTAATTTAATAATCATGTCAAAATATTTGTCCTTAAGGAAACACTTGGTGTGTTTTAAGTCAAAGTTGTTTCTCCTCAGTTTGCCACATGAAAGTGTGTTATGAAGTGAAACATTTTACATACATTTAAAAAATACCTAGCCTGTTCTTATATTTTAAAATTGAAGTCCAAGGAGAGGGTTCCAAATGTAAAAATAAAAGCTATACAACATACTGAATATATCCAAATCAAGAGTGTGTGGGAAGCAGCCCGGACACAGACAGGTAAACATGATTTAAAGTCACCACACACGTTTATTTACACTATTTACAAGTCTTGAAACACGCACAAACCCCAGTGCCGCAGCACCCTCAGTCCAGACCCTCAAACCAATGCCTTTCTCTCCTTCAGGCCTCCTCCTTGCCTCCTCCAAGACCTTGTCCTTCCTTCTCTCCCGACTCCAGTCCTCAAACGGAGGGAGGCGGCCCCTTTTATAGCCACCCGGATGTGCTCCAGGTGCCTCCCAACAATCTTCCACCGGCACTCCCCAGTGTGGCGGAAGTGCCGGCTGCGTACCCAAAAAAACTGCGGGTGTTCCTGATCCTCTTCTCCCCAGCACTTCCGGGTGTGGCGGAAGTGCTGAGGTCCAGGGCTCCGTAGGCATCGGGGCGCCCCCTGGCGGTGACCACGGGCCCCTACAAGCTCTCTACCCGTGGTACCCAAAACAACCAGGGCGGTCGCCCCCTCGTGGTCTGGATGAGGTGTAAGCCCTCCTCCGGTCCTCCTGGGTGTCCTGGCTGGGTACCACCACAAGTGTTATCAAGTATTAATCTGTGTGTTAAGATTCACACATATATTGCCGATCAGTTTATCCATGTCATTTTAGGAAGGAAAATGCAAAAAGTAAAATGTTTTTTGAGATTTAGTCATTTTAAAAGAAGACCGCCTGTGCACTTCACCTTGCTGTTTGTCTACCTCCTCGTGTACAGGGGCATAGTTTCACTTCAAGAAGTCGTCTCAAAGGCCTGTTACTAATGTTATTAAATATTTATGCTGAGATGTAAATTGAGGTCCCTGTTCTTGAGGTCCCTGTTCTGTAGACAACGGGTCAATAATTGGTGAGAAAATGTCACACGATCACTTGCATTTCATGTGATAAAAATAATTAAAAGTTTATTTAAAATTTTGCTAAGCACCACCTTACCATTGGCTTGAGTAAGTGTTTACCAGGAAGAAACAGTGAAATTTATTAATTTCGTTTCCTCACTCAAAAATGCTGTCCTAAGTTCTTTTATTAGCATATCCTCAGCAAGGCACTTTGATTTGTTTCATTATAGTTTAGATTTTTTAACTTATCTGTACTTTGATTTTGTCCTTTTTTTTTCTATTGTGCGTACACACAACACTTGCCACAGAATGGGTATAATGCTGAGTGTTGATTAGCCCTGTGCACTTAGTATGAACATGAATTTTATAAAAAAGATTTTTTTATAAAAAATGCAATGCAGTTTAATCAGATCCATTCAGATATATTCTTATATGTGCAAAGTACAATGAGACTCTTATGTGCACACTTCGCTAACATGCACCATGCTGCCACTGCCACTGAATCTTACTTTGGAGGTGATGTTAAATAAAGAAACAGAAGGAAGTAAAGGATAAGTAGCCACCATTTAGAATTATTCATCAGATGATATTAGTGTGCATCTATCATTAAATCACCATATCCTAGGTATCATCTTTGAGTCATCACTAAGTTTTGAAAACAAATCTCCACAGTAGTAAAGTCCAGTTTTTACCAACTGAGGCCAATTTCTAAACTAAAATTCTTTCTATCACAGAAGGACTTGGAAACAGTCATTCATGCCTTTATTATATCTCGACTAGATTATTATAATTCCTTATATGTGGGTCTGCCAAAATCTAGATTTTTGATTAGGTCGAGAAAAAGGGATCACATCTCCCCCATTTTAGCCTCTCTCCACTGGCTACCTTGTTGTTTGTTTTTAAAGTCTTGCATGGTTTTGCTCTAAAATATATCTGTGACCTCCTTCACCCCTATGTCCCACCAAGAGCACTGAGGTCATCTGGACGACTGCTCCTTGTAGTGCCAAGATCTCGGCTGAAGTCTAGGGGAGACAGAGCTTTTTCAGTTGTTGCTCCTAGGCTTTGGAACGACTTGCCTCTGCACATCAGGTCTTCATCTTCGATCAAGGTTTTTAAAAGTCAGCATAAGACCTACTTGTTTTCTTCTGTCTTTCATTGTGTATGATGGGATTGCGGTGAATGTTAAAAATTGGTTGTTTTATTAATCTGCTTTTGCATGTGATTTTTTGTATTGTGTTTTATTTTTTGTACAGCACTTTGGTGCAACCTCTGTTGTTTTAAATGTGCTTTTATAAATAAATAATCTAATCTAAAATATCTCTATGTAATTCGATATGTGTGCCAGCCTATAAAAAATATGATTTACGGTACACATGGTATAAGAAAATAATATGATTTTATGCTTGTTTTGAATTGTCCTCAAATCAGCAGGGCATATTGACAGCTCTGCGACTTGTAGCTTGCAAGGGGCACACAAGCTCCCCAAAGCTGACACAGACAGACACAGGCTTAAGTCTGCAACACACAAGACTTTTATTTTGCTGTGGGAAACTCTTTCCCTTCGCTCCACTACAGAAGCATGCCAGCTGGGGAAGGGTCCTGGCCGTCCACCACACATTATATCAGACACTCAGCACACTTTTGTGAAGAACGTAATTCATTACAAGCCATGGAATAAGCAGAACTGCAAATGCAAACGTAGGCTAATATGTAGTCTGAATCTACAGAAATTTTGCAAATTGGGGTCGCATCTCTGAATTTGTCTAAACTCTACTCCAAGAATCATATACTTAACTCAAGAAAATAGTACCAAGAATCTGCAATAAAATGTATTATTTCCAGTTTTCTTTTGTTGTCACAAGCACACCCCAGAAACTCGGAAGGCATGTTTTCTTAAACTGAAACCATTGCTGCTTCAAAGTTGATATATTTGGTAAGTTTTAAGGTTTTTGTTTTCATGTTTGTGCCCCAACCCCTTCACTACCATTTTAAAATGCAATAACAGGCTATGGGGTTTTTAAATGTATGCAAAATTCTTCACTTTAGAACACAGTTTTCTGTGGTAAATTAATACATGCCATTATTGTGAAGAGATTACTTTGACTTAAAAATTCCTAGCTTATTCCTTAAGTAGAAATCTGTCTGCACAATTGTAGAGTTCAGTAAAGGTGCTGAAAATGTCAATGCATTTTTAGATTAAGGATATGTTACAATTAAACCTAAAACAATCTAAAATACTCTAGATAACCACTCCGTATACTTAATGAGCTTCATGATGTTCTGCAGGTCTTTCCTCATCTCTGTCCATGTTTTTTTTTGACACTCTTGCATTAATAATTTCATTTTCTGTTTGGCTAATCAGCTCATTAGATGCTTCATGCTGACTACTGTTACAGTGCTTCATTACCTGTGCAACAATTCCCTCTCATTTTGAACTTTCTTATTTGCTAAAACACTAAAAAGCCACTTAATTCATAATTATTCCACGTGGCAGGAATGTTGAAGTTGTGTGAAACACAAGTCACTCTTGGGCAAATTAATGTAACTGCAGGTCCAGTCATTTTTTTAATTATCCAACTATCACACTATTAATTTAGCTGTTGTGCCAGCTTGACCTCCTGCATGTTTTAATGTCTTAAGTTAATTAGACATTCTCCTTCACCTTGGGAATCAATTGCACAAGAAATATTCTTTGCCGCAATCAATTGTTTACTATGCATGTTTTCTTGGTTGTGTGCTTGGTGTGTTTATGGAACTTTAAATGTATGTGTTTAACTAATGGCTCATGAAAGGTTGAGTGTTCTCATGCTGTATATTTCAGGCTGAACTCTAAGACATGATAAAAAGGTGAATCCTGTCTTGAATGGCCTTTTTACTTGGAATTTGTACGCTTGAGAAAAGGCAACATTTATCTGGCACAAATATGGATTGCACTAACCCTGGTGAAAATGCCAGTCCATCAATGGGGATGCACAACTCCACTCTCACTGACATCAAGCCAACTCGGTGTCTCTAGGCAATCTAACTTACACTTATTTGTGATGTGGGAGTAAATTACCAGAGCAAAACCCAGAAATGACAACTAACAATGTACGGACGTACTAACGTTAACTTAATTATCACCATTCCTAGGTAGAGCACAATTGTTTCCACTCTCTAGTTTATCATTCCTTTGAATTGTTTGTGATCACACTGTTCTTCTGTTTAAAAGATTTGCCAGCTACTCATTTAGTTGGTTGGCTATGACTATTTTCCTTTCTTCTATTCCCCTGAGTAGTATACTGTAAAGCCTAATTACACTTGATAGGTGACCATAGGCAAAATCTGGTCAGGAGTAGTACTTAGGCGGACTGCTGTGTGGTGTCATATTGAATAGATTAGCTATCAAATACTAAAGACAATCTGATCTACACAGAATTCTTCCAAGAGGATTTTAACTAAAGAGTACCAGGAAGCACACAAGCACAAGATCACAATATATTTTAACCTAAAGGCAGAATTAAAATAAATAAATAAATAAATAACCTTCTATTGCACATTTGACAGTGGCAAAGTGGCTAGCACTATTGTCCCACAGTTTCAGGATTTTGGGTTGGAATCCCATGATTAGTCATTGTCTGAGTGAGTTCACATTTTGTCACTGTACTTGAATAGTGTAATGATGAGTTGGTAAAATGAGGAAGAGAGGTGAGCTCTCTTCCTCATTTTACCCACTGACTTCCACTTGCAGCTAAGATCTAATTCAAAACTCTTGTCTTGTGGTCTGCTCCTCAGTACTTCAATACCTCCAGTCTTTGATCTCTCTGTATGACGCTGCAAAAAGTTTTTGTTCTGCTTAGGCCTTGCCTGCTCACTAGTTGAGCTGAAACTGAGCAGCACTTCTCAGTTCTCAGTCCTAAACTATTAAATAAGCTTACCTCTACATTTTTCTCTACATCTTTACATCTTTGTAATAATAATAATAATAATAATAAATGGTAAAAACAGTTACAACAAACATAGATTGGACCATACAAGAAGTAAAAAGAGATGAGCAAAAACAAACTTGAAGCACAAAGAAAAACGTTAATGCTTGGGAACTGTAGGAAGTGTGCTCTAGTGACTAAAACAGAGCATTTAAAACTGCAAGGACACCAATTCATCATCTACCTTATTTTATGACACTTAGCTGGTCACTTAAACAACCTGTTATGGCCTATTTTTTGCCAATCCCAATCAAGCCTTAAAGTTTTGAATTCTTTGTTTTTATTCTTCAATGTGTATCAGTTCCTTTGAGTGAGCTGGGTTTAGAAGATAATCAATAGTTGAGAATAAATCTCTTGGATTACCAGCATTATCATTTATAATTTTAGAGAAATAGGACTGCCTCTTAAGGTGGATTACGTTGTTATATCTATTTTTGTCTTCAGTATTTCATAATGGAATATCTGTTTAATTTTTCTCCATTTATGCGCAGCCCTCTGGGACGTTCTCTTTAAATCAAACACTCTTTGGGTCTTCCAAGGTATAATAGTGTTGGAGGATTTCTCAAGATCTTTGCATCGCATTCAGGGGCCACTATGTCAGCAGCAGCTCTCACTTTAGGATTAAAATATTCCACCTTATGGTTACACTATAAGCATTATTAAGGTAAGCACTACAATTGGGCTGATTGTTTAGAATATCTGCAAACATTGAAGCTGCAGATGTATCAAAATAATGCTTTTTAACAGTATGCTTCTCATTAGTTGTAGTTATCAGTATTTCAATATCAAATAATATGGGAAAATGGTCAGATATACCGATATCAATGACCTGCCTCACATGAACTTTTAAACCTCTTGAAATCACCAAATCCAGCGTGTGTCCTCCCTTATGTGTAGGCTGGCGGAAGTGCTGACTGTGATTAAAAGAGTAAACAGTAAGTTAATAAATTCCCTTGCTTTCGGGTCATATTTGGTTATCCACATGCAAATTGAAATTGCCTACAATTAAGAACCTGTCATAGTTATTATAATTGATACCTTCTTCTTCTTTCAGCTGCTCCCGTTAGCGGTTGCCACAGCAGATCATCTTCTTCCATATCTTTCTGTCCTCTGCATCTTGTTCTGTTACACCCATCACCTGCATGTCCTCTATCAGCACATCCATAAACCTTCTCTTAGGCCTTCCTCTTTTTCTCTTGCCTGGCAGCTCACAGCCACAGCCTTGTCCATCCTTTTGGCAAAATCCACTATCCTCTGACCTTCTTCATTCCTCTTCTTAACACCATACCTAACCATCACCTCCTCGTCTCCTCTGTTCCCTTCACCAACATGTCCATTGAAATCCGCTCCAATCACCACTTTCTGTTCCTTAGGTACACTGTTCATCATTTCATCCAACTCCAAAAATCTTCTTTCTCACCCATTGCACACCCAACTTGCGGTGGATATGCACTAGCAACATTCATCATAACACCTCCAATTTCCAGCTTCATAATCATTACTCTGCCTGACACTCTTTTCACCTCCAAAACACTCTTGACATTCTGTTCCTTCAGAATATCTCCTACCCCATTTCTCCTCCCATCCACACCATAATAGAACAATTTGAATCCACCTCCGATCCACCTGGCCTTACTCCCCTTCCATTTAGTCTCTTGCACGTACAATATATCAACCTTCCTTCTCTCCATCATATCTGCTAACTCTCTCCCCTTACCAGTCATACTGCCAACATTCAAAGTTCCTACCCTCAGTTCCACTTTCTTTACCTTCCTCCTCTCCTCCTGCCTCCGGACATGTCTTCCCCCTCTTCTTCTCCTTCTTTTTCTTTGGCCAACAATAGCCCAATTTCCACCAGCACTCTGTTGACTAACAGTACTGGTGGCAGTCGTTGTTAACCTGGGGCTAGACCGATACAGTATGGAAATTTGTATTGTTGTCCGCATATTGATTTGGCAAAATTTTACACCGGATGCCCTTCCTGCCGTAACCCTCCCCATTTATCCGGGCTTGGGACCGGCACAAAGAAACACATCGGTTTGTGCATCCCCTGTGGCTGGGTTATTATGATACTAAATCTGAGAATTCACATTATATTTTGGAAATATATAAACATTCAATACGAGAGACTGCAACACTCCTTGAATAACCATGGCAACATACTTGAAAGACACCAAAGTCCCAAAACTGGGATTTTTACAGTTTAATCAGCTTGAGTAAATATTTGCTAAAGTGCCACCTTTTTTGCCTTGGCGAACTGAATGAACAAAACTGTCATTCAGAGGTTCTGCTTCAATTAAAACTACCACACCATCAAAGCTGAGCCATATTTTACTCAATGTAAGAAGGTCTATTTTCCCATCACTGATAAGATTGTTAATGTAAAAAGTCTTTCTGGTTAATGCTCTAATATTTAGCAGAGCCATATTTAAGGTGTCTGAAGAGCAGAGCTGACTGTGAGTTTTAAGTCAGCTTGAAATGGTAAGTCACTTATTCGTATTATTGCAGCTTTATGCAGATTTTTTATTTAATCTTAAATCTATTATAATAGTTCTAATAGAGTGCACAACTATAGGTGAAATGGTAATTAAGTTATTTGCACTTATACTGCTTTGTTTGAGTTTTTTAGTTAGACATTTAATGTGAACTCACTACAGAATTATCACATCCTAACATACAGTAGCGTTATAGTAAACACAAGGGGGCTCCGCCCCCTGCTTGCTTCGCTCGCCTACCCCCGGTGTTTTGAACCCGTGCCCGCTGGGCAGCCACGTGTGAGGATGACGCATGTTTAATACGGAGCGTTCGCCCGTGTCACTCTGGGGCCCCTCACTGTTAAAACGGAGCTCCTTCCGTACTATTATGCGGTGCATTCTGGACTACTGCGGACCCCGTAGTGTTTCCCGTTTCAGTTTGTATCTTGGTCAGTCGAGCTTTTGTTTTTGAAGCTTTTGAATTCCGGTCTTCATTATCTGTAACCGGGGCGGCACGGTGGCACAGTGGGTAGCGCTGCTGCCTCGCAGTTGGGTGATCTGGGGACCTGGGTTCGCTTCCCGGGTCCTCCCTGCGTGGAGTTTGCATGTTCTCCCCGTGTCGGCATGGGTTTCCTCCGGGCGCTCCGGTTTCCTCCCACAGTCCAAAGACATGCAGGTTAGGTGGACTGGCGATTCTAAATTGGCCCTAGTGTGTGCTTGGTGTTGTGTGTGTCCTGCGGTGGGTTGGCGCCCTGCCCAGGATTGTTTCCTGCCTTGTGCCCTGTGTTGGCTGGGATTGGCTCCAGCAGACCCCCGTGACCCTGTGTTCGGATTCAGCGGGTTAGAAAATGGATGGATGGATGGATTATCTGTAACCTGCTGTCCATGTGTTTGGCCCCCTCGTTTAACCTGTTTATGACGTTTTAGTTTGCTTTCTATTCTGTCTTTCATTTCTGATCTCGCTTTATTCTGCTTTTGTTTCAATGACACCTGGTGTGTGGTGAATATATTTTCCCTTTTTCGAGTAATAATTTTCATTTGTTTGCGATACTGTGATGTTTATCGTACTGTTAATAATGCATCACTGTAATGTGATTCACCTATGCTGTATATTTTGGACGTGTGAGGATGACGTATGTTTAATACGGAGCGTTCGCCCGTGTCACTCTGGGTCTCCCCACTGTTACTACGAAGCTCTTTCCAAACTATCATGTGGTGCATCGTGGAGCACTGCGGACTCTGTAGTGTTTCCCGTTTCACTTCGTATCTCGTTTAGTCGAGCTCTTTCTTTTTGGAGCAGTGCCTGCCTGGTCTGCGGCATTTCAGACGCACGTTGTAGGCGCCTGCGTTCATTAATTATATCTAGGCAGGCGCGTGTTTGTATCTCGGTTACTCGAGCTGTGTCGTGTTGAATCCGTGCCTGCTTTGCCTACGCAGTTTGAGACGCGCGTTGTAGGCGTCCACGTTCATTAGATCTGTCCACGCGGGCTCGGTGTCGAAGCTGTGTTAGTTGTTGAGCTGTTTGGTTTTGGAGCCGAGACAGTTTTGCTTCCGCGGTTTCAGACGCGTGTCCGTACCATCTCGGGTGTGATGTATGAACCTTTGTGGACTCCGTAGTGTATCCGGTTTCACTCTGGGGCGGGGCGTTGACTCCTCTTGTTTTACTATGTCTCCTCCTGCGCCTTCACCACGCATTAGTGCCACTCACAATATGGCGGCGATGCCTGCGCCCTCCGTATCATGTCGGTTTTTACCATGGTGTGTGGTGTGGACGTTTAACTGTCGTTGTTTCTGCCTTTATATTCTGTATCTCGGTGTTCATGTGTTTCGTGCCTAGGTTTTTTTGAAGCTGTTGCATTCCAGTTTTCATCATCTGTAACCCGCTCTCCATGTGTTCTTCCCCGTTCTTTAATCCCTTTATAAAGTTTTACTTTGTTTCCTACTCTGTGTTTTATTTCTGACCTCGCTTTATCCTGCTTGCGGCATGTCAGACGGTTCGTAGTCTCTCTCGTTTTACTCTGGGGAGGGGGGCTTTGTTCTGTAACCTGCTCTCCATGTGTTTGTCCCTGTACTTTAACCTCTTTATGACGTTTTACTTTGTTTCCTACTCTGACGGTTCGTAGTCTCTCCCGTTTTGCTCTGGTGGGGGGGGGGGCTTTGTGTGGCGCCTGCGCACGTGCGTAGTCTCTCCCGTTTCACTCGGGGGGGTGGGGGGCTTTGTGTGGCACTTGCGCACTATGTCTTTTGCGTCCACGGGCAGGTCCCTGCGTCCATATCCGGTTTACCATTCTCGTTTAGTAATATGGATTAGGATTGAAATTACATAGTCAAGAAAGACAGATTATCTTCGAGATATTGCCAGAGAGTACCCGGGCACTGAATATGTTTGGATGTAGAACATCTTGTCTGTAGAAACACAGTCTCTCCCAGAAAAGATCCCAGTTGTCCAAAAGGTACTCATCCAAGTGTTTAGGGCCAAGAGTCGACTGTAGGCTCTATCTGATCTACAGAGTATTGGAAATGGACCTGATACTACAATTCTCACAAATCTTCTCCTTTGTGGCCTGATGCGAATGGATGTTAAGTCAGTGTTCAGGAGCTTCAACTGTCGATATCGAATGACATTGATGCAATTTGTCCCAATAACATTGTGTTGTATAGCACCACAAAAGAGGAAGTGGAGAGGAATTTGGAAGATAGAGAATTTTAGGTAAATAGGGAAAATACAGAATATTTGAGGATTTATGATGATCAGGATTCATAAGTTAGCCTTCAACAAGAGATTTGAAAAGAGAGGATAAGATTAAAATATCTAGTATTAATGGTAGCTCAATAAGGAGAATTAGATGCAAAGATAACCTGCAGGGTGCAGTGTGGATGGAACAATTAGAAGAAGGTATAAAGAGTATTGTGTGATCCAAGAATTAAGGTGAAGTTATGCAATGATGTTTGGAGCTGAGACATGGGCAGTAAAGGGAGTGCAGGAGCAGAAGTTAGATCCATCCATCCATTTTCCAACCCGCTGAATCCAAACACAGGGTCACGGGGGTCCGCTGGAGCCAATCCCAGCCAACACAGGGCACAAGGCAGGAACCAATCCCGGGCAGGGTGCCAACCCACCGCAGGACACACACAAACACACCCACACACCAAGCACACACTAGGGCCAATTTAGAATCGCCAATCCACCTAACCTGCATGTCTTTGGACTGTGGGAGGAAACCGGAGCACCCGGAGGAAACCCACGCAGACACGGGGAGAACATGCAAACTCCACGCAGGGAGGACCCGGGAATCGAACCCAGGTCCCCAGATCTCCCAACTGCGAGGCAGCAGCGCTACCCACTGCGCCACCGTGCCGCCCCCAGAAGTTAGATGTGCCAGAAAAAAAGAATGTTGAGATGAATGTGTGGAGTTATAAAAAAGGGCAGAATAAAAAAATGAGGCAGTCAGTGGTGCATCAAAAGTGGGAGAGATATCTAAAAAAATAGACAAAACTAAGTTGAAATGGTATGGACATGTGATGAGCAAAGACAAGGGATACATAGGCAAAAGAGTGATAGGAATGGAAGTACAGGGGACAAGAAAGCGAGGGAGGTCAAAGTGGAAGTGGATGGATAAAGTAAAAGAAGATCTGAAGGAAAAGTGCTTGGCTGGGGAGTAGGTGCAGGACCAAGCTGTATGGAGAAGGCTGATCAAACATATCGACCCCACACACAAGTGGGAGAAAATGAAAAGGAAGAAGAATATGCAGTCATTGTAATGACTGTACTTTAATAACAAATTATTTATATTTTTTTATATATTATTAGAGTTTATTATACTAATACAAGTACAATAAAAATGTGATGCATGTGGTTTACTAAATGTCACATAGCTTTCATGAAGGAGTTTATGTGTACATATTTGAAATCATCCTCTCATGAGTTTATATGTAAAACTCATGACCATAAATAATACAGGTATTTAGTTTTCTGGGATTTTAGCAGAACGAGTAAGTGATATAGTACTTATATAATCAAGAAAGCAGAGTGTGCTGAAATAGCCTAGTTTAAATTTTTTTATGCTTTTCTATTGCAGGCAAAAACCTTAAAGGAGATGTTGCTTGTACACTGATTGCACTGAACAGAAAGGACAGGTCACATTTTGCTGTGTGCTTTATATATTTTATTTTCATTTTGTATTGATTGTTGAGCAATGCTACATTGTTTTTGAGATGGAAGGAGGCTTTAGCGCCAGGCTGTCTGGTGGCACTTCTCTTTGAATACAGCTAACCTCTCATACCTAGAAAATAATGCAAACTGAAGCGAGAATGTGAGGAAGCAGATATGCCAAAATAGTGATGTATTTAAACAAGTCCATAATCCAAAAAAGATACAGTACAAAATACAAATCATAGGTCCTACACAAAAAACAATATGTTGAAAAAGAGTTCTACTCAGAAAAGGGCAAATCCAAAAGTGTTACTCAAAAGACATGGAAAAATATGAAAAATAGGGATCAACACATTTGCCAAGCACCAAAGCAAAACTCAAAATCCAGAAAAACAAAGTTAAAACACAGAAAACACACTAAAGTCTGAACAAACTCAAGCTCTAGGAAACGCTTGTCACAAGGGCAAGACTGCAAATGCTCCATAAAAGCCTGTTCAGAATAAGTGTACACAAAAGAGTAAAAAGGGTGAAAGGCCACCAAAAAGACCCACAAAAGGCCAGCTGTGTGAAGCATGTGCTATGATAGCAATGCCGGGCTTTGCTCAGTAGCTGCCTTCTTCAGGCTAGTGAGAAAGTCTCTCCCGTATTGACAGGCCAAAATTAAGAAAACCCTTCCCAAAACACAAAAAAATCCACTAAAATAAAGTTTTAATAGTTAAATAAAGTAACTTTAATTTATTAATTAATTAATTAAAGTAACACTCCACCCAAAACGTTTTTATATATATTACTTACCCCATGTACTGTAGTTTGTAGAGATAGCCAACAAATATTTTTCATCTCATGTTTTCATGCAGAATGGATATGTTCTGTCAGTTCAATGACCAAAGAGTATTAGAAAAGATGAGTGTAAGAAAACAAAACAAAACAAAACAATACAAACCAGGAATCAATGTCAAAGGAACAAAAAGGGGTCAAAACTGAAAGTAATACTCAAGACAACAGTTAACAAAGTTGATTATTCTTTTTTTATTAAATGATTTTGGCATCCACAGATTGGATAAGGAAATGAGCTCAAAGCTGTCCTTTTATCCCATTGTGTTGATAGTCATGGTCACAACCTCAGAGGCGACACCCCAAGAGAACCAGGAAGTGAACCTAACAACAGGAATCAAAATGGTGGCATTTGAGGATCCAAAATAGATTACAAGACTTTGCAAAACAAAACAAGAACCTTGCAGAAAAGTAGCATGGAAACAAATCATGGCGGACGACCGGGGCCATTGCCTGGCCGGGATGCCTCTTCCTTGTATGGTCCAGGGGAACAAGAATGGACAGAGCATTACCTCTTCCAGAATGCATGTCTTCATGGGAGATGGAGTTGAATACAACCCTGTTGGGATCTGGAGGCGCCGCCAGGGGGCGCTGCAGCTGTTACTGAGCCCATGTGGGTGGTTCTTCTGCCACACCCAGAAGTGCAGCCAGAAGTGGGGCAATGAGTGATTTATATAAGGGTCCAGCAGAGACTACTCGGTGAGCCAGAGTCAAGTGGAAGGTGGACGAAGCTTGCCAAGGAGGAGTGGAGGTGAAAAGAGAAAAAGATGAAATGTATTGTGGTGTTGGTGCTTTGGGACTGTGTTGTGTCTGTGGAAAATGGGGAAGACATTGGCCACAGGTGAAGAAAAAGAAATAAAACATTTGTGTTTTATCAGTGTGCTTCCTGTGTCTGTCTGTGTCGGGTCGAGTGGCTGCTACAGCCTCTATCTTTGTCACACAAGATATAATACACTTTCTGACATAAGTCTATGGTGACCTATGCTGCACAATAGCAAGCAATTTCAAAATATCCATGACAAAATCTCATGACATATGCAATACTTGCACACTCCAATAACAAACAAAAGATGAAATGCCAGTATACTCGCTTCCCAGCCTCAATTTATAAGCTGAAGATCGTCCCTTAGCAATGACATAAAGGCGGCCCTGCCTCCTGGGATTCACCCCACAAAATATAAGGAGCACATTATACATAGATAATAAATAATAAGTAAACAGAATAATCACAAAAATAGACAGACTCATAAAACATAAATAAAAAATGAACAAAGAAGATGCAAAAAAGGAACATTCACATAAGTCTGGGGAAAAAACTCTGGCTAAAAGTTTTCCTGTCCAGATCTGGTGTTTTCATCTCTTGGTTATTTTTCTTTAAAAACTACCTTAGTCACTTGCTCATTTTGAGCAAAATCATTATAATATAATGGAAGTTGCTACTGTTCTCATTTTGTACTTTGTGTATTATTGTTTGAGTTTTTAATTTTTGTTAGCAGTGTTTTATGATGAGCAGGATGGCCATTTTTGGATAAATTCATTGATTTTCACCTATTACAAGTATTTTGTTGTGGATCAAAGTTTCCAAGTCACAAATAATTTTTTAAATATATAAAATGATATACTGGGGTTCAAGCATATTCTTGTCAAACTACTTGATAACATGGTGTGAAAGCAAGCGGCGACCATGATGTCACCATGGCCTAGATAAGTATTGTTTTGTCAAGGAAAGGTTTTGGAGTGACCCTGTCCTAAAACATAAATACTTTTATTGCCATGCCCAAATTCTTTGTTACGCATACCCACACATAGGTCCTCCGCACAAATTCTTGTTCTCCTATTTTTACTCTCACCTGGCCTGGAAGGAGACATAGCCCACAAATGCAGTGTATTTGCCACTGGGCCTATGGACCAACTGCACTCAAGTCTGACTGCCACTGTCCATTACTTTACCTATTAAAGAACATCTCGTCTTTTCTCTATACCTTAAGAAACAAGATAGAAGGGAAGGAATCATACAGAGAAATGCAGCACTTTGTTTCAGTTTAGTCTGTTCTTTTGAAATGTGCTTTGTAAATAAATTTTGACTTGACTTGAAAGAAGTGGGCTTGCCGTTTAATGCAAGTGAAGGCCATGACAAGAAGCAAAGGGGAAGGTTGAAAGTTCTGTAAATCTCAAAGAAGACATGCTTAGCAAGTTGCCTTATTAGGTACAACCAGTATTCATTATTCTGTCAGACTTCTTGTTACGCCTTGCAATAAAATATATACAAATTCGACCATGGATAGTTGATTGCGCTTATATGTAGTATATACAGTATACTTCGAACAATGGGGTGGGAGATGATAGGGCCTTGGTGATGAAATACAGTTTTACAGAGAACTGGGGTGTCCCCATGGATGTCAGACTGCGTTGTACCACTATGTTCTGGTTATCAAAGCAGGAATGAAGTAATAAAAGGGCGCTACAGTGTACCAGCTCACTTCTCCCTCCTTAGTGTCCAACTTCTCATACAACTCATCATAACCCTATTTTTAGGCCCTCGCCACCTCTCTCTTCACCTTACTATCCCACTTCTTTCCCACTGACTTTCCCATTCCACCACCAGGTTTCCATTTCCTTCTTCCTCTGTCCAGATGTTACACCAAGCACCCTTCTTGCTGTCACCCTTACTAATACTGCTGTAATTGCTCAGCTGTCTGCAACTCTTCACTGCACCCAGTGCCTGTCCTACCTCCTCCCTGGACTCAACCTTGCAGTCTTCCTTTTTCAACTTCCACCATTTGATCCTTGGCTCTGCCATCACTCTCCTCCTCTTCTTGATTTCCAACGTCATCCTACAGACTACCATCCCATGCTGTCTAACTGCAGTTTCCCCTGCCACCACTTTGCAGTCTTCAATCTCCTTCAGATTGACCCTACTGCATAGGATATTATCTACCTGTGTGCATCTTCCTCCACTCTTAGTACGTCACCCTATGTTCCTCCCTCTTCTTAAAATATGTATTCACACCAGCCATGTCCATCCTTTTCACAAAATCCACTATCCTCTGACCTTTTTCATTTGACATCTTTGACACCAACCTACCCATCACCTCCTCGTCTCCTCTGTTCCCTTCACCAACATGTCCATTGAAATCTGCTCCAATCACCACTCTCTGTCCCATGGGTACACTGCCTATCACTTCATCCATCTCATTCCAGAAATCTTCTTTTTCATTCATTGCATATCCAACTTGCAAGGCATATGCACTAACAACATTCATTATCACACCTTCAATTTCCAGTTTCATAATCATCACTCTTTCTGACGCTCTTTTCACCTCCAAAACACTCTTGACATACTGTTCCTTCAGAATAACCCCTACTCCATTTCTCCTCCCATCCACACCAAGATAGAACAATTTGAATCCACCTTCAATCCACCTGGCCTTACTCCCCTTCCATTTAGTCTCTTGCACACATAATATATCAACCTTCCTTCTCTCTGTCACATCAGCTAAATCAGCTAAATCTCTTCCCTTAACAGTCATAAAGCCAACATTCAAAGTCCCTACCCTCAGCTCGACTCTCTTTACCTTCCTCCTCTCCTCCTGCCTCTGGACACATCTCCCCCCCTCTTCTTCTCCTTCTTTGGCCAACAGTAGCCCAATTTCCAATGGAACCCTGTTGGCTAAGAGTACTGGTGGTGGCCATTGTTAACCCGGGCCTCGACCAATCGACAGTGTTGTATGTAATAAGTTAAAGTAAACCATGATTCAGATTCTATTGCTTTTGGTTTAAATCCTCCAAAACTTTGTAATGGTACACGATTACAGATCAAAGCATTACATTCAAGTCTGATTGAAGCTACCTTTTTGTACAGGATGTGATACAGACAAGTGAAATTATATGTATACCCCCAGTTCTGAATTTTCTTAATTACCTATTAGATTTTAAAAGAAAACAGTTTACTGTAAAATTGTATTTTTCCAAAAACCATCAATAAAACCCAGGGTCAGTCACTAGGAAAAGCAAGAATTGATCTGCAGCACGAATAAATGTAACATTTTAAGGAGCTCCAGTGTACTAATAATATTAATCCCTGGTAAAAAAAAAAAATATTGTATAAGAAAAGTAGTTACATAGTACTTCTGATGCATCTGAATAACAGCACTATAACCAAGGCAAATTGACTTAAGAAATTTCCTGGTAGCACAATTTACGTAAAATAAATATAATAGCAGACGCTTGTGCATGCCATCTCTGCCTGCTCACCTGTTTTATGTCCTTTTCATAAAATGTTCTATTCCTTTATTTTATTTCTAAAATATTGATCCTTGTGTTTCATATTTAAATAAAATTATTACTACTAAAATATATTATTGTTTATTGGATTTTTTTAACATTGCAATTATTCGAAGAAAGAATCAAAAAGGAACAAACACAAATCCAAAGAATGTTGTTTTTACTTTATGCAGTGGCATTGTGAGGGGGGCTTCAGGGGTTTAAGCTGCTGAACCTGGATTTTTGTGATTCCCCCCCTCCGTGTTCTTGGATACATGTATGACACAGCATAACCCTTAGGGGGAAAATCAAACTCTTTCAAAATAACTGAAGGGGGCTAAGACCTTAATATCTTCAAATCCTAATGACACCCTAGATCGTATGTAATGAAAGTGGTTGAAAGTCATTGTTTTCTGCTGTGTTGTGTAGCTTTAAATGTCTTATCAAATTTGTATTGCAAAATGGCTTTTGTTTTAAATGGAACCTGACAAGAGAATCATCCATCCATCCATCCATCCATTTTCCAACCCACTGAATCTGAACACAGGGTCATGGGGGTCTGCTGGAGCCAATCCCAGCCAACACAGGGCAGGGAACCAATCCTGGGCAGGGTGCCAACCCACCGCAGGACACACACAAACACACCCACACACCAAGCACACACTAGGGCCAATTTAGAATCACCAATCCACCTAACCTGCATGTCTTTGGACTGTGGGAGGAAACCGGAGCGCCCGGTGGAAACCCACGCAGATACGGGGAGAACATGCAAACTCCACGCAGGGAGGACCCGGGAAGCGAACCCGGGTCTCCTAACTGCGAGGCAGCAGCGCTACCACTGCGCCACCGTGCCGCCGAGAATCAGCCATTGTATGATATTGCTTCTAAGAAATGCCTTGACTGGGACTTAAGAAATAATGAGGATAATAATTGTTAAACATCTAAACGTTCCTAGCAGCAATACATGTTTGTTTTACAGATTTGATTAAGTAATGCAATCTGCTGGTCTTAAAATACAGGCTAATTAAACAAATAATGATGGAGATAAGCTATTGTTAGCCTACTGTAAAAATAGGAATGCAATGAAATATCACAATTTCTTTACAGTGTTAAATTGTCTCATCATCATATGGTCTCATCTACAATCTCATGTGAAGTTGTTTTTTAAAAAACTCCAACGTTTTTTGAGAATGTAATATTGCATAGTGCATGCCTGACTTCAATCAGCTAAGTGTTGTCAAATGTAAGAGGGGACTATAACCTCAATGTTGTCACACATGAGAAAATCACATAGTATACGCCGGTCCTAAACTTCTTAGATGGTAAACAGACCAAGACTACAATAGTTACAATAGCTTTAGACTCTTTTTATGGATCTCCCACTCTCAGTCCATCGGTGCAGTCCTAATGTGAGATAACAGCACAAAAGAAAAGGCTAGTGGGATGTTGGGAGGGTCATTAAAATGCGCAGATGGGATTGGTGGTTGGAAGACAGTTCTGGGATGTGTATTGTAAGAAAAGGAAAGTAAAGACTTGCAATAGGGAGGAGCAACATGTCTTGTGTCTTTTTTAAATTCAACACCACAGGTAGCTTTGTTTTAAATCAAATGAAAACAACCACAAACAAATCTCTATTTTCCACAAAACCAGTATACTTCTTTTTACATTTTGACCACAAATACAATTTCTTTGCTGCCCAAACAAGAACAATAATTAAGAGCAAATTGTTTTTTAAGGAACAAGCAAAATGTATTCTTGCAATGTGTTCTGTAAACAGAGAAAAAATGTATACTGTACAGCACAAATTGTAATATTTTTGAGCTTATTAGTGCTGTTATCCGGACACATTTGAACACATTGTTACTGGTTGTTTGCTAAATCTCCCAAACCCATTTATTATCTTATACTTTTGTATTTACACATTTATTTCAAGAATAAGTCAATCTGTTATAAAGTGGACCATACACAGTGGGTTAGACCATCTGCAATAAGTGTGTTTTTATTTGGTCATTTCTTTTCACTAGAAGATAAAACTTTGCTTTCACATCCTCTAGCGAATTGCCCTGTGTTAATGAATTCACTCTACAACAACCTTGATAGTTCTTCACCAGTTAAAGTCATTTATCTACATTTGTCTCCAAGGAGAATCACAGTGATATCAGTCATGTAGGTAAAGAAGCAGTACTGGAGAGGGACGTTGTCGTGTGTTAGTCTGACATTTGGGCAGTTTTCCTTGTTAGCCTTTGTATCCAGCATGGGGCACATAATTCCTGGGACATCTGTTCTTTTTAAATTGCAGGCCTGCTGAACGCAATAAATTCCTCAACTCCCCACCCCCATATCCACATCAGAGAGATAACATAAGGCACAGATAGACAGATATAATTAACTAAGTTTTTAACGTTGGCTTTTATTTTCAAAAAACAACAACTGAAGAGAAGCTAGCAAGAAAATAAGATATTGATAGTGATGGTCCTGAATTCATTCATGTTCTAGCTTCAGAGAAAGCCAGAGGCACGGGTATAGCACAGTTACAGCAGTGGGATGATTATCTGTTGTCCATGGATGAGTTTCAAAGTCTATATATGGATGAATCTGCATGCCTATGTTCTCAGAGCAGGCTTTGTTCCCATATCCACCAATGAAATAAAGACACCTTTTACAAGTAGTTGCATGTTGCTCTAGCTAACATTTGCTTACTCCTCTCTTTATTGTGATTAGAGCAAACATCTGGCCACTCACCATGCTGTCCATTCCAAAAACCTCTCATGTCCTGGTGCAAGGTGCCTACCTTTATTAATTAATGCCTATTTATATTAGTTTCTAATGCTTAAGCCACATCAAAATATATTTGTAGTAAACCATCCATCCATCCATTATCCGACCCGCTATATCCTAACTACATGGTCACGGGGGTCTGCTGGAGCCAATCCCAGCCAACACAGGGTGCAAGACAGGAAACAAACCCCGGGCAGGGTGGCAGCCCATCGCAGGGCACATGCACAAACACCCCCACATACCAAGCACACACAAGGGACAATTTTGGATTGCCAATACACCTAACCTCATGTCTTTGGACTGTAGGAGGAATCCCACACAGACACGGGGGAGAACATGCAAACTCCACACAGGGAGGACCCCAGGAAGCAAACCCAGGTCTCCTCACTGCGAGGCAGCAGTTCTACCCACTGCACCATCGTGCCACCTGTAGTAAAACAATCATACACACATATATATAGGGTCATTATTGTTACATTACAGGCTGCAGTGAAATTCTTACTTGCATATGCTACTTAATAAACTATATATATTTTAGGAAACACTCAGACCTCAAAGACAGGTGGTTCATGCATTTTTTTCTTGCTTTCTATCACAGAGTTCTCCTGAAAGTTACCCTTTAAATTCATGCCATACACTCAGTACGGCAAGATGATGGGCCACAGTGTTAGCGAGCTGCTCAATTGCTTTATATCCAGGCTGACCTCTCACTTTGGTATGTGTGTAGCAGTGTCCTGTCATCTCATTGTTTCTTGTTCATTGTCAGTGAAATGGCTCCTGTCTTTCACTTGATGCAGAGCTTAGGTCATGGATCATGTTGTTTCTCATGACAATGTGGATGATTTGTTTTGCGAACCGATCATGGCTTTTAATTCTGATGTAAACAACAAGTCTGCTATAAAGACCCGAGCAGACATCAGCTTGTGCAGGCAGCTATCACACCTGCATTATGTATTCCATTGTTCTCTTAGAGGATGTTACCACTGTTCTTTTTCTGGCAGCCAAGGTGTGTGCTCACATGGCTGTTCTGTTCCTGTCAGGCATGGTGTGTGCTACACTGTCATTTGCCGTGAGAAGAACCTGTGGCCTAATTACTTTGCTGGGGTAACCACACTTCCTTCTTTTTTTCTACGGTAGCATGTATCATATCACAAGATCTTGATTAAGACCAAGATCAAGGTTCAATGTCCCTGAAAGACTCCCTGAAAGACACAGTTGTCCAAATGGGGTTGGTTTTGAGGATATGACTGTAGGTGAATGAAAAGATGTAACTCTGGAGAGGGCAACATACAATACAGCGTGTTACACATTGCATACAGTGATTTACACCCGCGACAAATATGCTTCTTCTTAGATGGTGCTGTCGCGTCCACCCTCGCTCTCGAAGCATACTCACCGCCTGGTCATGTGCCCGCTCGCAAGAGCAACTAACAGAGACCCGCCCACCAACTGTAAGACCATGGGATACCCCTCGCAAACTGTTCTACACGCCGCATACAGTGATTCACATCGGCGACAAACATGCTTCTTCTTATGGGGTGGGTTTGAGGATACGACTGTAAGGGAACTCTGGAGAGAGCAACATACAATTGTCCGTGACTGAAAACTGGAGGACTGCCGCCATGCCCCCACCTCCCAGAGCAAGGGACAGGGCTGGACAGCGGGCACGCGTGGAGGGCGGAACACATCTGCAACAGATATGATTCCTCTTAGATGGTGCTGTCGCGTCCACCCTCGCTCTCGAAGCATACACACTGCCTTGCCCGCTCGCAAGAGCAACTAACAGAGACCCGCCCACCAACTGTAAGACCATGGGATACCCCTCGCAAACTGTTCTACACGCCGCATACAACGATTCACATCTGCAACAAACAAACTGTTTTACACGCTGCATACAGCGATTCACATCCGCGAAAAACATACTTCTTCAGAGGTGCATGTGGAGTGTAGCAGAGACGAACGCGAATGATGCCCTGCTCTGTGAGTTGCTGCGTCCGAGTTGGTGGGCGTGGCTCTGCAAGTTGTCGTCATATCCAATGGTCTTAGAGTTGGTGGGCGTGGCTCCGTCCTGTGTGCTTCCATGGGTGTCTTGCTTGCTCTGGTGGCGGCTTAGTGAATGATATTATGTGGGTTGGAAGGAACAGGGCTTCCTTTGCCTCAGTGTACTCAGGAGACTGTCAGTGACACTGCCCCCTCTCATCCAGGTGTGGCACTACTTACTTGAGACTCTGGGAGATTTTCCTCTGGTGTGCATGCTGGATAGATAGATAGATAGATAGATAGATAGATAGATAGATAGATAGATAGATAGATAGATAGATAGATAGATAGATAGATAGATAGATAGATTAGATTAGGAGCATGCGCTGATACAGCACATTACCGCACCCACCACATGACAAATCAATTTAGGATCCCAGATTAGGACCTGAATGCAGCCAAGCAATGGGTGACACCTCAGCACCACACTAGTTCAGATGGAATGGAACAGTGTGAGGTTTTTTATGGTGGCTGGAGTGACAATTCTGCCACCAACCCCCAGGTTTTTCCCTTTCAGGTTGGAGGGTCTACATGCAGGACTGGATGCAGATTAACATCACACCCAGGATGAAGCAATTACAGGTTAAGGGCCTTGCTCAGGGGCACAATGAAGTAGAGTCACTTAGATAGATAGATAGATAGATAGATAGATAGATAGATAGATAGATAGATAGATAGATAGATAGATAGATAGATAGATAGATAGATAGATAGATAGACATATATGCATATACATACTGTGGAAGACGATCGGGGACCTTGCCCTACCGGGACGCCTGGAGAAGGGAAGGATGGGAGCTTGGAAGCTCAACCCTGTTGGGGTCCATGGCCACTGTCAGGGGGCACCTGGACAATCCCAGAGCTCTGGATGGCAGCACTTCTGCCACACCAGGAAGTGCTGCCGGAAGAGGAACCAAATGCACCTGGAGTGGTTCCGGGCGCCTATGCAGAACGTACACCACACCAGGAACTGCAGCAGGGTGTTCATCGGGGCGCACCTGGAGTACATCCCGATGCAACATAAAAGGGGCTGCTTCACTCCATTTGAGGAGCCAGAGTCGGGAGGAAAAAGACAGAGCTTGTGAAAGAGGAGTGGAGGCGGCAGAAGAAAAGAAATGAAAGGAAAGAAAAGGAAAGGACTGTGAGCATTATTGTGGTGCATTGTGTACTGTGTTGTGTTGAATAGAACTGTAATTACACATTTGACATACAACTATCAAAATGTTTAAAGCTACAATTTTATCAATGTGAAAAATACATTTCTATAGATGAGAAACCCATGAATTCAGGATTAGTAAAGTAAATAAAGAAATTGCTAGAATGATTTTTGCTCCATTAGCAACTCATTATATGTCTTTAGTCATTAATATGAAATAAGGATGAGTTCTAGGTTTGTTCTTAAAGGGTCAGATTAAATTACCACTTGACTGTGAACAATATCAGTCCAAGGATAACTCAATCACTCACCTAAATTTCAAGGCACAGGCCTCCCTCTTGAAGCAGACCAAATAAATAAATGACTCAGTCACAGTGTGATGTTCTGTGTTTAAAATTTGTGGTCTTGCATTTACCACTCTTAAGTTAGAATGAAAACATACTTGAGTCATTACACCCTTTGTGATGGGAAAAATGACCTTACCCATGATATCTGCTGAACCTCTTTCAGTTCCTTGTAGTGGTAAGGAGAAACAGCCATTCAAAATAAACCACTGCAGATAATTGCCTCCCGAATTCTCCTGATGGATCCAAATTAGCTAAGTTTAATTTCATCAAATAAACACATATTACTGTGTATATAATTTTTAATTAATATTTTAAAGAAAATATAAATGAAAAAAGCTTTGGCAACACTTAGTTTAGGTACTGCAAAGTTGCCTCTGTTACTCATTTACTGTTATGTAACAACACCTTAACAAAGGCTTCTATGCGTAGATAGGTTATTCATCTCTGCGCAGTGTTACATATTGACATGATGGTAAAATTACTTGTTAATATGAAGGAGTCACAATTTTTTATACTATTATGTAATATCAAGAGAAATGTGTCTCAGTCAAGCCACCTCAGATCACTCCAAAGTGAAGTTTTGTTTATAGGTCACAATGCAGAGATGAATAAACACTCTACTGATGCTCTGAAGTATTATGAACACCCAAAGAAGCTTTTGTTAAGGTCTTGTTGTATAATATTAAATAAGTAATAAATGCATTTTTGCAGAACCCAAACTAAAACTGGCTTTTTCTAGCAACTACATTTACTGTAATGCAGTGGTTCTCAAACTCAGTCCTAGGGACTCCATATGGCTGCAGGCTTTTGTTCTCACCATTTTCTGTTTTTCAAAAGACTCCTAGTCTAACTGAGCAAGCTGTTATTGCCCAGGTTCTATGCTTTGGGGATCAATGTTGAAATTACAAAACTAAGATTGGTAAATTTTTATAAGAATGTACTTTGTGGTTATGTATATTACATTGAGTTTTTTTGGCTTTTAGGATTTTTATCAACATCACATTTTTCCATCTGCTTTAACAGGTGTTCAGCGTATTTAATAAATGATATAACAATGGGTACATTAATGGGTCTTGTTGCTTATTCTACAATTAAATTTTCATTTATTAGCTTAACAGACACGTTTATCCAAAGCAACATACAAAAGAGATCAACATAATCGAGTAACATCATTCTAGGAGACTGTTTGGGAACAAGCGTTACAGGACAAGTGTACAAATTTGATTTTCACAAGTGCAAAGCCCTAACAGCTAATTAGATAGAAATTCACCAAACAAGAGAGTGTTTAAATGCTTCTTAAACACATTGAGGTAGTCAGAGTTTTGAATGGAGGTGGGCAGCTTGTTTCCTCCAGCCAGACGCTACACATGAAAAGAGTCTGACCTGAGATTAGATACCACATAGAGGTGGCATCACCAGACACAATTCATGAGCAGATCTGAGTGATCAAGAAGGACCATAGGACATCAGAAGTGTCTCCATCATCATACATATAGAATGAATGAATGAATGTCCACTGACTACTCCGTAGGCAAACATCAAGACATTGAATTTAATAATTTAATAAGAAGCCAGCGTAGTGATCTGTCAGTCAGTCATTTTTGCAACCCACTATATCCTAACACAGGGTCACTGGGGTCTGCTGGAGCCAATCCCATTCAGCACAGGGCGCAAGGCAGGAACAAACCCCGGCAGGGCACCAGCCTACCACAGGGCACACACACACCAAGCACAAACTAGGAACAATTTAGGATCGCCAATGCACCTACTTGCATGTCTGTGGGAGGAAACCCACGTAGATACGGGGAGAACATGCAAACTCCACGCAGGGAGGACCCGGGAAGTGAACCCAGGTCTCCTAACTGTGAGGCAGCAGCGCTACCACTGCGCCACTGTGCAGCCCGACATTATTAGTATTAGGCAAAATTAGTATGTCAAAAGAGTATGATGATATCCTGAAATCAATATGGAAATCAATATGGAAAATGACTTAACTTCATAAGCATCAATATTTGATTAGATTCACAGTCTCATTTAGAAGTGTGGTCTGAGAAAACCGAAAACTCTGAACTCTTCTGCGGCTATGATCTAGTGGTTCCCTTTTCACAAACACAGAAAACAATCAATTTCAAAATATTGAATGATGAGAAATAGCTGATTCTAAGTGCTTTGCAAAACAAGATGGTAAAATATGCATTCTGTTTGATTAATATGACTTAAATTGAATTGAAGTTATATTGTTAAAATTAAGAAAGATAAGGTTGCAAGCATGGAGAAATAAATTAATTGCAAGTCTGCTCCTTCATGTTCAGATTCTAAGTGTTGACAATACACACTAAGACAAATGATATTGAATGGGTTTAAATGGCATCAGGGTTCATTTAGAAACACTTAGTGCAGTGTACTGTGCAATCAGAATTCACAGAGTAAAAAAATTAATAAAAATGAGAATCAGAAGGCATGCTGATGAGGAGAAGAGATACAGCTGACTCAGAAGTGCACAGACATTAATATATTATCAACATGCATTTCATTATTATAAGACAGACAAATTCTTTCTTAACAGGTGGAATCAGAGAGTAGCGGATTCTGAATTGTGTATTCTTCAAAATATGGCTTAGCTTATTGATAAAAGAGTTTGCCACTCTGAATGCCAAAAAGTGTTGACAGTTCCTTAAAAATTTTTATTGTATATAACAAGAGAAGTTACTTATCTAGTAAAGGGATATAAAAGTGAAAAATAAAGGGGCTGGGAAATCTAGAGTGGGTATAAAAAAGTCTACACACCCTTGCCAAAATCACAGATTTTGTGTAAAAAAAAAATGAAACTAATTCCAAAATTGCAATCTATACAAAGAAGGAATAAACAAATCAGAAACTGCTTAGTGAAAAAAAGGAAGAGAAAAATCCTACAAAACCCTGGTTGCATTAGTGCACACACTCCCTAAACTAATACTAAGTTGAAGGATCTTTTGATTTTATTACAGCACTCAGTCTTTTTGGGCAAGACTCTATCAGTTTGGCACATCTGGACTTATTGATTTTTGCCCACTCCTCCTTGCAAAAATCTTCCAGATCTGTCAAATTATTAGGGCATCTTCTGTGTCCAGCTCTCTTCATGTCGTCTCAGAGATTTTCAATTGGATTAAGGTCTGGGCTTTGGCCAGGTTATTCCAGAGCATTGATCCTTCTTTGGTGAAGCCATTGCTTTGTTGATTTTGATGTACAGTATGCTTTGGGTCATTGTCATGCTGAAAGGCGAATATCCTCTTCATTGTCAGCTTCCAAGCAGATGCTTGAAAGTTTTGTCCCAACATAGACTGATACTTGGAGCTATTCATAATTCCATTCACCTTGACTAAAGCCCCATTTCCTTGTGAAGAAAAGCAGACCCAAATCATGCTGCTGCCTCCAGCATGCTTCACTCTGGGTATGGTATTGTTTTGATGATGTGCTGTTTATTTTTGTGCCAAACATACTTTTTTGGAATTATTCCCAAATAGTTCAACCTTGGTCTCATCAGACCATAATACATTTTTTACATGATTATGGGAGACTGGGTATGTTTTTCTTTGTGAAAAAAAGCTTTCATCTTGCTACAATACCCCACAACCCAGAGATATGAAGAATATGACTCATTGTTGTCACATGTAGGGAACAACCAGTACTTTCCAGGAAATCTATCAGCTCCTTCAGTGTTGTTGTAGGTTTCTTGCTGGACTCCATGACCAGTTTTCTCTTTGACTTCTTATTAATCTTGGAGGGACATCCTGATCTTGGGATCTTGAGTCATTGTTGAACTATATTTTCTCCACTTGTTAATGACTGTCTTCATTGTGCTCCATGGGATGTTTAATGCTTTGGATACTTTTTTGTACCCCTGTCCTGACTGATACCTTTCAATGATCAAATCCCATTCATGTTTTAAAAGCTCTTTGTGGACCATGGCTTTTGGAGTATGTTGCAACCAACAGGATATCAGAATAATCCTACAGGAACAGCAATACTTTATCTGAGATCAATCAGAGCTCCTTTAATTGATGGCAGGTGTACAGTATATTTACTATTATTTGAGATGAGACTTATTGTGATTGGTTGATTCATCCTTGTTTATTAAAGGGTGTGCACACTAATGCAACGAGGTGTTTGTATGATATTTTTCTTCCTCTTTTCACTAAACAGTTTCTGATTTGTTTTCGCCTTCTCTGCATAGATTGCAATTTTGCAATAAAGAGGCAATGAGAAATCAAGCAAAATGACACATTTTATTAGCTAATTAAAAAGATTAACATATGCAAGCTTTCAAGGCAGCTTAGTCCCCTTCTTCAGGCATTTTGCTTGACTTCTCACTGCATCCATAATGGCTAACATGGTACAACACCCTAGTACTGCAATAAAGGTGGAAAAATCTGACAGGATTTATCTTGGTTTAATTTTTTATTACAAAAAATCTGTGATTTTGGCAAATTGTTTTCATCCATTGGCAGACTTTTTATATACACTGTGGATTTTCCAGCCACTTGGCATGTGTCCTGTCTCTTTAGTTCCCATTTTTCACTCTTGTTTATACTGTATGTTAGGTAAGAGTTGCACGCATTAATGAAAAGCAAGGCCCTCCAAATGGCAGTGTGTGTACACTAGGACTGCCAGAGGGCAGTAACCCTTTTACCAGTACGGGAAGGCTGAAATATTCTGCCTTGAGCCACAGAAGGCAAACACTGGAACTTTGCTTTTTTATGGTGGTAGAGCTTAGCTTAGAACCATTTGGGAGCGCTTGACCCTTTAAATGCTGATTGAGGCTCCAGAGTTTGGTGAAATTGAGGCTGTCAGAAAGCTCTATGCTAACATGCCCAAAGCCCTTGAAAAGAATCTCTTGACTGCACAAGTGGGTTGTTAAACCTTGAATGGGAAATAAATGTGGGCTTACTGCCAGGAGCCATTAAGGCTACAGCTAAGAAGTGTGGTGGAGTCAAGGTTCAACTGGAGGAACTGCAACCTAACCTGTTCATTTGAAGACAGACTAAAAAATGAAAGAAGACTTAAAGAGTGACTAAAGATTGACTGGGTGCATATACATGTTTAATTCTGTTTACCCATTACTTATAGAAAATTGTTCAAAAAATTATTTTTTAACTAGCGTCTTGAACACTGCAAAACTACCATAAAGTCACAAATGCTTTGCTGACATAAAGGTGACTGTTCTCTAACATGTTAAGAAAGCACAGAATGTTGTTGTGCTAGCCATGGGTAAAGATATGTACACTGTCTAATTAATGTAAATGATGTGAACTTTTATCATAAAAAGCTGTAAATATTCCCCAGTGCCCAGGTAATCAGATACAAAGTGTTTTGCATAGGTTCTGCTTAATTTAAATTAACACCCTTCACCTTCATATGTGGAATCTGAAAAAATTCAAGAACAAGAGTATTATTTCCATTTCTATTTTGTACAGCTTTAAGGAGGAAAAGTGTATGGCCTCCTTACAGGATACATGTGGCAAAAGACCTATGCCTAGGCACTTCAGGAATGTCTGCTCCTAGAATGAAATATTCCCTTATGTGCATGTTGGTTGAATAAATACATCACAATATTTTTAGACTCATTTAGCTTTCTATTCTGAGTCAAATTCATAGTCTGGTGATGGACATCTTGTCATTAGCTACAGTATGTCCCACCATGGTTTCAAACTAGCTTTGCCTGAAGGAAGCTCAGTCGATAAGACTTAATGAGATTGACCACAGTACAGGCATTGATTCCACATCCATAAGCTTCCGTTTGATTAGGTTTAATTAACAAAGTACTTTTCTTAAATGAACTCTAGTGTGAGGTGCATGCATATCAATTTATCAGCCTGTCAATTCTGACTGCCAATGAAGGCAAACTAGAAGTCCTAAAATAGCACATCTTGGACAAACAATACTCACTAAAAGGCATGTCAAAGCAGTACAAATATCCAATATTGTGAAAATGCCAAATAGGAGTGCATAAGATAAAACTGAAACAGACAAATTTTAATAACTAGAATTCTAATATGTACTAGAACACTCTTTTCATAAGCTCAAAAGAGCCTATTTGAGGGCATTTGAACTGTCATTTGAGATATTGTACATATATTAAGTAAAATATTATACAGAATGTGCTATTGGAGTGTTACACAAGCCTGAGTCATTGTAGATGAGGCACATACCATCCATAAAAGGAGTGTCCATTGCAAAACACACACCTACATAAGGTCAGTTTTAGATTTGCAAACCAAACCAACCTAAACATCTTCAGGATGTGAGGAATTTGGAGTAACCAGAAAAAAAGCAGAAAGACACCAGAAAAATGTACAAATGGAATGTAAACGGGGAACTGTATGAAGCCAAGTTAATGGAGCTGTGTTCTAGTACAAGAACTACTGTGCCACCACACTACCTTCCATTATAGAGAAAAAATCGAAAGTAATAAATTCCATTAATATATCATATTTATTATAGAGACACTATTGGTACAATTTGCAGCCATGCCTTTTTAAAGATAAAACTATCTACTACAGTTTTTGTCCATTCTTTTTTACAAATTGCTTAAATTCCCACAAATGGGATGGCAGGCTATTGGTAAGAAAAATTGCAATCAGACATTGTATTCTTTATTCAACTGAGTTATTGGCTTCAGGATTTCAGAACATTATTCGTATTTACGATGCTTCATTGTGGCTTTGGCTGAATGCTCTGGCATACTGCATTGGGGCAAGATGAATCTAATAACAATAATAAATTTTTTTTAAATATTACATTTCCTACTGTATAAGACTCAAGTTTCTTATAAAGTGCAATTTGTTTCCCCTTCTAAATTTTCTCTACTTTTTTCTGCATCAATTTTACCTTCTGAATACACAAGTCTTAACAAAGAAAAGCTAAATATGCAATGATGCTATCATTACCATTATGCTTCATGGTAGATGGAATTATTCACTGAGCTGTGACATCATAAAGTTCATTTTTGGTTATTACAAACAATAAAACATTCTCCCTCATGCCTTCTAGAAAACTATAGTTGTAATTTCAAGTAATTCCTTTAAGGTTGACATAGACCTCTTGATGGCCTCCATGACTGCTTCTGTTCTAAGATGGTTAATCATTTCTGGAGGATAATGTTCAGCATTTTAGGCATTTCTTTACGTTAAATTTTGGCATTCTTTGGTAATTTGCCTTTGGAATTCCCTTACGTCCATTCCATGATTAGTGTTCTCAGTAATCTTGGTCTGAATATCTTGTGAATCTTCATGAGGTAGTGCTTGGCAAGAGCTGTAATAAACAATGGGGAGTATTTAATCTGTCTTCATACATACAAGTATACTCTAGCCAACTATGTATATGACTTTCACAGACTGGAATGAGTAAAACTGTTGTAATGTACCATTAAAGCACATTAGGAGTGTATTCTATATGGGAGAATGCTATACAAAAGAGATTTATTTGTCCATTTTTCTGTTCACTTTTCTGCATGTCATGGTGTGTTATTTACTAAATACTAGGGGGCTCCTGCTCGCTTTGCTTGCCACCCCCCCAGCCTGCGCTTGCCACTTGCGTATGTGGATTTCACTTTCACCAAACAACAAATCTTTTCATTCTCGCAGATACGCCTCTTCATTGGGAAGAAATACTACTTTTCCCTGATGGCAACATGAATTAGATTATCTAGAAGTCTCTGACTTAACGTTTAAATCCAAACAATACATTCGATCACTTTTCGCTGTTCCGTTATTTCACCAAGTAATAATTTCCATTTGTTTGCACTAATGCAATCTTTACTATCATTTTTTTGAGACTTTTGAATTTTAGTACTTTCACTATATCTAATCAGCTCTGCACGTGTATCACGCCAACATTTTTTAATTCTTTACGACATTCTACTTTGTCATCTAATCTTTGTCTTTTATTTCCTGCCCCAGATGTGATTATTCCCTTGGCACAAAGTCTCATCTCACGAAACGTGAAAGTATCTCTCTGAAAAAGTCACGTCTTGTCCCAGGCGAAAAAGTCTTGTCTCGTTCCAGGATTTGTTTATTATAATAGAGAGATATTGTATTACTAATTTCAGTATAGCATGCAGGGCTTTCAGGGGAAGTGCATTTCATAAGAATAAATTGAACTGATGACTGCCTCCAGCAATGGTATGGTTCACTGTCCATGGTCAGTTTCCATCTTGCACCAGTTTGTGCCAGAATAGGCACTGGCTTCCCATGACCCTGAGCTTGAGAAGATGTTTACAAAAACAGTACAAAGAAGACTGGATGGGTGAATTTAGGCTCCATACCAAAAATCCTTTGTAGCCTACAGGACCCTGCATGATTATACTCCTCACTACCTCAGACATCAAGTCTCTTCACAGATCCACTGGGAACGATACCAGCAGTCTTCATCTAAAAATACATGCTATTAGTTCTTTCTCCCATGCCATAGAACTTTCCTTTCACCTTACAAACTGCATTGATTCTGTGGAGAGTCAAGCACCTCATAAAGATACAACTCTTTGCAAAGCACCTCAACAGTCATGATACTTAAACTTTCTATACTTCTGCTTACCTTACCCTGACCTAATCAGCCATCCACTGTTACAGTGCTGCTTTATTATGTACAGTAGGTCTAGGATGATTTGCCTTAAAATTCTTTCTCTAATCATTGTTATCCTTGCATGTACGCAAAAAACTCTCATGTATCAAATACATATTCATTTTCTGTAAAATGCATTGGATAATAACAGCATTCTCAGACCCACTTAATCAAGTTCAGGGATCCAAGGGGAACAGAGTCTATACTAGGAATATTGGTTGCAAGGCAGGAACCAACCTTGGATGAGGCAAACTCATTAATCTTGAGCAGGGTCATGCGAAAACTGGAGCCTTTTCCAGTAAGTACTGGGGGGCAAGGCACGAACTGGCACTAGGGCCTGTTTAACAATGCCAAGTTACCTAACCTGCATTGTCTTTGGACTGTGGGAGGAAACTGCTGTAAATATATTAAAGCAAAGTTTTTAATTATTTTAATAATACCAAAATTTGGCTTCTAAATAAAAAAGGACTTGACCCATGTCTATTGATCTGGAAAAATGACTGAATTTTAAAGAGTTCTAATTAATATTACACAACCTACTAACTCCCATTTTTACTTAAATAAGTAAAATACATAAATAGCTTTCAAGTACTAAATGGTAGCGCATAAACCTATGTTTATATAAGTTTATGTATGTTATGTTTAAGTACTCGTACTTTAAGTTAAGTGCACAATAAGTTAAATTTAATCAAGGGTTGCACAATTGGTAGCACTGCCCCACAGCTCTAGGTGCCTGGGTTTGATCACTGTCACCATTCGGAGGAGACATGCAAGTAAAAATGTAATTTTACTGTGCACAGATGACTGTAAACATGAACTTAATTTCATTTCTGGCTCGATCGTTACACATGTATACACTGAAAAAATTGTTTTTTATAACTTATTATTTGGCTGATGCCTTTATCCAAGGTGACTTACAAGATTTGTTTTCTTTTGTTTTTCCAATAATCACACAGAAAGGTAAAGTGACTTTCTCATAGTCACACAGTGTCAGCAGCAGGATTTAAACCCACAACATTGGAGTTTGAAGTCCAAAGTCTTACTCACTATGCCACACTGCTTGCTTTCTTAACAATGATGCTGTGTAAAGAACTGTGCCAATGACTGACATCCTGTACTGTACATTTGTAATTTATAAGTATGTGTAATTCTAATCACTTTACACTTAGTAAATACATACACTTTGTTAATTTACTTAAGTAAATCTTATGTTAATTACTTATGAACATTTTGAATTCACTGCAGTTTTTTTTGTCCAGCACCTCCTGATTCACGGGTACGAGAAAACTCCCACTTATGATACACTCTCTGACTCAATTTGATGTCTAGTCATGCAAGACATCATGCTTTTTGGGGTTCACAACTATTTTTGGCAATGTAGAAACAAAAAAGCCTAATTTGTTAGGTTATTTTTATACCATATTTTGTGTTGGAAAATACACCCTTATGGTAAAAAGTTCTTCAGCAAAAATGATCACAAGGGCTTAAAATTGTGCATGCTACATCAATCGACCCCAGGGGTTCACCCCCCCAATGGTACAGGTAGACTCAAAGTTACTTGTTTTCATAAGACTTCAAAAAAATAGGGTTTGGTAGTATAGACATGTGAAGTGTCATTTGATGCTATTTTAAGGTGGCTGATCACAATTAAGATATCTTTAATGTTTGATTCTTTAAAGGTAGATCTAGCCTAGTCAGACTACGAAAAGTTTAAAAATAACAAACTTCAAACATAAGCATGTTGGGGGGGTCACAAGGCCATCTTAACATATGGGCACTGGTTGGGGGCCCCAGTAGCATAGGGGTCCATGATGTTTCTGATGCCCTTTGCTGTCAAAACAGGGTCTCCACCACACTACTTTGCCTGGGGATCTATGATGCTTGTAAGATGGCCCTGTATATAGGGGTTTCATTTTAGACTGTTTCAAGGTCGGTGCTTACAACGTTCTTTTTGATTTTTGATCCTTTGCTAGGGATCTAGTCCACATTGGACCTTTATCAGAGGGTGAAAAATTTATATTACGATCGAGAATATTTACATTTTAAACAACTAAACTGAAGCACACATTTTACACACAAATATTTGATGCAGCTATTTTTAATTATTATGCACTTCTACCTCATGAAGTAAATCATTTCATTTCATATAACACCCCAAATCAGGGTAATTTAAGTTAATCTGCATATGTGTATTTGTGCGTTTTCTGAACGCTGCTGTAACCTTGCAATTTGCTTCGAGATTAATAGTTTCTATATATCTAATTGTAGGTACAGAATGATAGATTTCAGCAAAGAACTGCTCTCCGTGAAAACTGCTGCATGCCCGAATATGCCACCCGTCAAACAAACACGCTAATTTCAAATAACACGAAGTTTGACTTTAAAGGTTTAAAGGCGCATTCTGGTTCAGTACATGAGACGAAACCATTCGCACATCCAAACGCTTCAGCTGGAGTAACGGCGGAGGGCGGAGTGACAACAGCAAAACGTGTGGGACTCGCTGAAAGGAGAGGCTTGGCTCATGGACATGCGCACAGCACAGTGGAACATGGCGGCCTGCTGCTGCATCAGTACTCGAGTGAGCTAGCGAAACCAAGGTAAGTTTACACTGGTATCGTTCCTCTTGCTTTTTAAGCGAATATTTATAGTTTTTCGAAGTTACCTGATTGCTTACCTGAAAGCTGCCACACAGCCTTAAGGCGATGAGAATAAAAGGGAATGAGAAATATTAACGAGAGCGGAGAAATGCGCTGCGCCTGGGCAGTTGCAGAGCGACGATGGGGAGATGAACTCTCAACTGGAGCGTTTTATTCTACGTTTACTTACGACAGGATCGGACAGCACCGCACCCTGCTGCAACAGTTTATTTTCTATAACTAAACATACAAGGAAGGAGAAAAAGACCAAACAAACAAATAAAAACACTCTATGCAAGAGAGTGGGGTGAACCATAGGCTACAGACTTTATTGCTGTAATGATAGAGCAGGGCGGGAGCCGGCGGTGAAATCGCACCCGATACTGTTGACTGGAGCTGCAGCTTACATTGCACACCGGGACCCCTGAAGGAATAAACAAAACTGCTCGCATTTGTTTGGTTAACTTAAGGCTGCCAGGCTTCGTCGGACCTATTTTTTTCCTTGCGAGTGCGTCAACACAGAAATTCCATTACGATACGTATTTCTTTTCCGTTAATTGAGCGTGTGCTGCATCAATGATAAGACCAATGTACACAGAACGGGATCATTTTTTTTATTTCTCGGAGGCGTGCGTGTGTTTAGACACGGATTGTCGAGTGCGACACGCCCCCTCCCGCCTCTGAAGTATTGAGATGTAGTCGAGTTGCTTTACTAATACTCACTCACGTGCTTAGGTTGAGGGACTGTCGATTACCTCGCAATCGATCCACCTTCAACCTTTTCCAGCAGAGTTTACTTATAGTGTCCCTTTACATACGCTCCGATTCCAAGAGGTGGGGTTGCACCCTCCATCACGTTTTACACGCTCCAAGCGTGGCCTAAATAAACGAAAAACACAAATACAGTAACGCAACCGGGCATCCTACAGAGATTCTCTTGTTTATCGCCGTTGTTAGCGCGTGGCTCCCATGGTACAGAATTGTGGCTTTAATATTCGGGGCAAGTGATGCTTAGACTGGAGCGAACGTTTGAATTTGCCTCTTGTTATCCGGCGGCGCGTATTTGTACTTGGGCAGGTCCTTTGCCAAAAGTGCGAAATTATGAAACGTCGGATGGTGCGCAGCTACTTTTTATTTGCGATGACAAATTGATCTGGCATTGTGGTGAAATTGGATCCGGTGATGGACTGTAAAAGTTGGCTCCTGCCTTGAGTGAGGTGCTGCAGTGCTGGGCTAGGGTCCGGCCCTCCGCTAGCCTGAAATGCATTACCGGTATTGTTGGTCCCACTTAGATGAGAAGGTAACGTTAATTGAATTAACGATTGGCAGTACGAAAACTTAAGTAACTGTATTTTTGTAATGCAACAGAAGTGGGAAATTCTCCAAGTTTTGCGCATGTGGCGTTTTTTTTTCATTTTTTGCAGTCTTTACGGGTGTGAATCTAATTTTGAGACTGTTTTGGGTGGTTTTTCAAATGGTGCGGTGATAAAACTTGGGTGATTATCAGGAAGTACTGGTCTAACAACGACTCCTAAGCATTTCCCATTGTTTTGTTCAAGTGGTTTGTTAGGATTTGCTGACCTTTGTGACGACAGATATTCATGGCTTGGACAATGACAAAGTCGATCAGTTTGTTTTTAAAGTAAATTTTGGCAGAGTGCCCCCCTTGTTGAAAACAAATATAATAACTAGACTAAAGATTTGATTCATTTTTCTTTCACACCAGAATCCTAAAGGAACAGTTAGTCATAATTAACTGTATCAAATGTAAGTTACTTTTATTATTACTTATTTAGCTGATGCCTTCATCGAAGGTGACCTGCAACTTTTGTGATAAAATCGGCTACAATGATTTTGTTTTTTTGGGGTTGCGGGCGGGTGAAGTGCCTTGCTCTTGGTCAGTCTGTGCCAGTAGTGGTATTTGAATGCACATCCTCAAGGTTTAAAGTCCAAAGCCTTAACCACTATGTCCCACTGCCAAAGGGTAGATATGAATGAACTTACACATGTGGAAGACATGAAGGAAATTAATGTGATGCTATTTATTATGAAGGAAGTAAAATAATTAGTTTGTTCTTGTCACAGCCCCCAGTATTTTTTTCCTATTTTGTTTGAAATCCCTACAGTATATCAAGTACTTCCTTGTTATCAATGCAATGTATTGGTCACATTGTATACTCTTGTTGGCTCAAATTGCTGGTGTTTGCATTTCCTGTGATCCTTTAGTTTTGTTGTATGTAAAATCCAGTCAGAAAAGCAATCATATCTATGAAGGCAATAGTTTGTGTGATGACATGGGCCACTAATTGGTGACTGTGGCATCATCTTGGCCCCTTTAAAAGCTTTCCTATTGACCCAGGTTCAGCTATAGTTGCTGTGATTGTAGCTGCTGATAGATTCATTTAACATTTCACACAGTCGGGAGTTAAACTGGCAAACTTGGGGTTTAAAGGTGACTTGAGCCTTTACACCACACTGTCTACCTAATGTAACATCCTGGATGGGACTGGGCATAATAAAGTTAAAATACCAAGTCTTTGGAAAAATTTGGTTGTAACAGGACAGGAGTCTTTCACCATATTAAACACTCGGACTTTAAATGTGTAGATGTACAGTATTGGAAAGATCTTATTTTCTGTCAGGGTTTAATGTCTTTAGCGGAATTTAATGGAGGGAAATTATTCAGCAAATGGAAAAGGGGGAAAAAAACCCCCACCTGGTTCAGAAACAATAGTGCTTAAAGACTGTTCAAATTTTGGGGGGGGGGGGGGTAGGTAAATATGGATCTCACAACTACAAAAATCTACACATTCCTGATGCAGAAAGTACTGGAGAATGACAACTACAGTATGTGCCCTGTAAATTGTGTGCCAGAATTGGATAAATAAATATAGCGCTTTTCTCACTGCTCAAAGCACTCAGCAATTGCAGGTTAAGGGCCTTGCTCAAGGGCCCGACAGAGCAGAGTCCCTATTGGCATTTACGAGATTCGAACCGGCAGCCTTCCGATTGCCAGTGCAGATCCCTAGCCTCAGATACTGGTGTTTGCACATATATGGTAGTTATTTAATAGTTATATAAAGCAAAATATATTTCATGGGCAGCATTATGTAAGACACTGGAAATATTTACAGAGCAACCTCTTAAACATTCTGCATGGGACCTGAAAATAAACATTTACTGGTTGTTGTCAATACATCTAAAAGTGATCTTCTGTCTCAGTAATGGTTAGTTGATTTGGTTCCAGAAGTACAGTATATTAATATACAATTAGACTCCAGAATAAAGTTGGATTTTTGCTCTGAATGCTTTGTTTCCACCCTGATCTCTGCAGGTGCCTGCAGTGTTGTTTTTTTTTTTTTGTATATCAATGCTGGTTGACTCTCTTTCAACCTGGGCAGAAGGGGGCTTTCATGCTGTATGGAATACACAGTATCTTGAAATGTCAGTAGGTAGGAATGCTCAGACTTCTCCAAAAATTCCAGAAATAATAGGAATGTGGCTTTGGCGTTTCATATGTGTTATGTAATTGTCTAGGTAAAAACCTACCACTAAACCATCTAGAAGTGGTTTACAAAGTATCCTTTTCAAATTATATAAATATTTCTGAATTCTTAAATAACTCTTATTCAGTTGTCAACATTTTTTGTCTGTTTTGAAGGTGACACATTTCATGTTTCATTGTTTAAACATTACTAAAATAAAAACGTTAAGTCCTGTGAAAGTATCTAAAGTTTTAAACTGATTTAAGCACTCATTTTCTGAAGCCCCTGTAGGACCATCTTGCACTTGAGCAATGGTTGTAACTCTTGCCTTTTCCATCTATGTAATGATTTCTATTGGTGCTTCATTTTTGGAGACTTGTAACACTGTTTTTGTAATAGTATGTAAAATTTTGTAATTGTGTGAAATTAACTAAACATTTGGCAAATCATATGAAATAGTTAGATCCATAAATATTTGGACAGAGACAACTTTTTTCTAATTTTGGTTCTGTACATGACCACAATGAATTTTAAATGAAACAACTCAGATGCAGTTGAAGTGCAGACTTTCAGCTTTAATTCAGTGGGGTGAACAAAACGATTGCATAAAAATGTGAGGCAACTAAAGCATATTTTAACACAATCCCTTCATTTCAGGGACTCAAAAGTAATTGGACAATTGACTCAAAGGCTATTTCATGGGCAGGTGTGGGCAAGTCCGTCGTTATGTCATCAATTAAGCAGATGAAAGGCCTGGAGTTGATTTGAGGTGTGGTGCTTGCATGTGGAAGATTTTGCTGTGAACAGACAACATGCTGTCAAAGGAGCTCTCCATGCAGGTGAAAGAAGCCATCCTTAAGCTGCGAAAACAGAAAAACCCATCTGAGAAATTGCTCCAATATTACGAGTGGCAAAATCTACAGTTTGGCACATCCTGAGAAAGAAAGCAAGCACTGGTGAACTCAGCAATGCAAAAAGACCTGGACGTCCACGGAAGACAACAGTGGTGGATGATTGCAGAATCATTTCCATGGTGAAGAGAAACCCCTTCACAACAGCCAACCAAGTGAACAACACTCTCCAAGGGGTAGGCGTATCGATATCCAAGTCTACCATAAAGAGAAGACTGCATGAAAGTAAATACAGAGGGTGCACTGCAAGGTGCAAGCCACTCATAAGCCTGAAGAATAGAAAGGCTAGATTGGACTTTGCTAAAGAACATCTAAAAAAGCCAGCACAGTTCTGGAAAAACATTCTTTGGACAGATGAAACCAAGATCAACCTTTACAAGAATGATGGCAAGAAAAAAGTATGGAGAAGGCGTGGAACAGCTCATTATCTAAAGCATACCACCTCATCTGTAAAACATGGTGGACGCAGTGTGATGAGGTGTTCAGAGACATACTGTCTGCTCAAATCCAGCTAAATGCAGTCAAATTGATTGTGCGGCGTTTCATGATACAAATGGACAATGACCCAAAACATACAGCCAAAGCAATCCAGGAGTTTATTAAAGCAAAGAAGTGGAAAATTCTTGAATGGCCAAGTCAGTCACCTGATCTTAACCCAATTGAGCATGAATTTCACTTGTTGAAGACTGAACTTCAGACAGAAAGGCCCACAAACAAACAGCAACTGAAAGCCGCTGCAGTAAAGGCCTGGCAGAGCATTAAAAAGGAGGAAACCCAGCATCTGGTTATGTCCATGAGTTCAAGACTTCAGGCTGTCATTGCCAGCAAAGGGTTTTCAACCAAGTATTAGAAATGAACATTTTATTTCCAGTTATTTAATTTGTCCAATTACTTTTGAGCCCCTCAAATGAAGGGATTGTGTTAAAAAATGCTTTAGTTGCCTCACATTTTTATGCAATCGTTTTGTTCACCCCACTGAATTAAAGCTGAAAGTCTGCACTTCAACTGCATCTGAGTTGTTTCATTTAAAATTCATTGTGGTAATGTACAGAACCAAAATTAGAAACAAGTTGTCTCTGTCCAAATATTTATGGACCTAACTGTATATTTTACATGTTACTTGGTTTTTATTTATTTGCTTTTGCAGTGTTGTAAATTCTGGTCATTGTAGTGCATGCTGTTTATATTTTGAATGGTGAATTCTTCATTTATGATTGGATATGCCATTTTATTGCTTCTAAGTTTAATGTGTATTAGGGCTGCACGATTAATCTTTTTTTTCTCATGATAACGATATTTATGACCCACGATCAGTTAATAAATATCGTTGCGATTTTACAGTATAAAGACCAAACTGTTTTTTATGGGCTGAGTTTACGGATTGGACTGCGTCACTATGACGTTACTGCGTCTAGATTGCAAGTGCTTTCTGAAGCAGTAGAAGTCAATAGCAGCAATAACAGTCAGTCAGAATAAACATATGATGGCGGAGCAACGTGCAGAAGTGCGATCGTTAGTTTCTAAAAAGGGGTCATACTCAGTTGTCTGGAACTATTTCGATTTCGAGGAATGTGATGTTGATCAGGTACGAGTCTTGTGCAAACTTTGCTCCTGTTCCGTCCAAATGTCCCAAGGTAACACAACAAACCTCATCAACCACCTTAAAAGCCACCACAAAGTACACTATCAAGAATTTCAACGACTGAAGGCACAAACAGCAACAACAAAAAACTACCAGCCATCCACAACACAGACAACAATATCAGGGACATTGTTCAACGCAATACCATATCTGCCTAGCCAGTACCGCCGCTCCCTATACGCAGAGTACGCAGTCTGCGTAGGGCACCAACTCCCAGGGGGGCACCATCCCAGCTGCTCAAAAAAATCGTTTTTATATATTATAATAATAAATTAATATTAATAATATACATATACAAATAAACAAAAATATAAACGTATATATTGCATTTTACGGTGAACGCAGAGTAGGCTAAGCACACGTGATGACGCGCGCGCCCTCACCTCTGTACCCAAATCTCTGGATTGCTCTGCGCATAGCAGTGACACTCCCTGTAACTTGCCTCTGCTGAGCGAAGTTTTTCTAAAATGAAGCTCATCAAAACGTACTTGCGCTCATCTATGGCAAAAGAGCGCATGAGTGGTCTGGCAATTGTCAGCATCAACTCTGAAGTAGCAAAGGCTTTATCATATGAAGAGCTCATTTACGACTTTGCCTCAAGAAAAAGCAGAAGTGTGCCTTTGTAAATTTTGAACTTTGGAAAGCTCCAGCAGATGACAGTGTTGATTTTATTTCAGTTTATTATTGTTTATTTTATTTATTATAAATGTTTTATTTAAAGTGTAATTTTAGTTTGTATTTTTTGCTGTAGAGCTACAATTGTAATTTATAAATGATACAATTTATTTATGTATTTACTTTTATTTGAATAAAGTTCTATTTTGGCCCCTATAGTAGGTGTTTTTTTATTATTTTATTTTTACTTCCGTAATATGTGGGGGAGGGGGCACAAAAGTAAATTTCTGCTTAGGGCACCCATTTGGCCAGCAGCGGCCCTGTGCCTAGCTCGCAAAGACACCGGGAAATAACAGAGGCGATCACGTACCATATAGCCAAGGGTATGTGTCCAATAACCACCGTGAGCAGTGAGGGGTTTAACAAAATGATCGCAACACTTGATAAAAGATATAGCATTCCCTCACGCAACCATTTTTCCAATGTTGCGCTGCCCTCGCTGTATGCGAAATGCCGAAAAGAAATAGAAAGAGAAATTCTCAGGCTCAGCCTTGAATATTTTGCTGCCACGACCGACTTATGGTCAAGCAGAACTGCGGAACCGTATTTGAGCTTGACAGTTCATTTTATTGACAGCGAGTTTGAGATGAAAAGCAAGTTTTTGCAAACTTCGTTTTTTCCCACAAGACCATACAGCGGAGTTTATTGCAGTGGGCCTCAAAGAAGTGATGTCCGCTTGGGGCTTGGTGGAAGAAAGACTTGTGTGCATCACAACGGACAACGCAGCTAATATGATTAGGGCAGCATCTGTGAATAACTGGCCGAGGCTACACTGCTTTGGTCACAGACTTCATTTACCAAAGGAATAATCGTCATTATTAATCGTGATAAAAATTTTGAGCAAAATAATCGTGATAATCATTTTTTCTGTTATCGTGCAGCCCTAATGTGTATATGTAGAAACCTTTAGTTCAAGATTGTTTTACTTTTCAAAGGTATTTAGCAAATATATTTGTTCTAGCTATGTTACCTGGCTCAGTTATAGTGCCATTGGATAGTCGGATGTATCAAAAGTACCATGTAACCAATCAAGTACTTTTCAGTGTACAAGTTTGTTTTGTTTTTTTTAATTATTATTATAAACCAGGGTCTAATATTATTAGTTGCTTACTGTTGATCTTGCTATATACAGGCCTTGGTGGTGGTGGTGTTGTGAAAGAGATTGCAGCATAACTCCGTGTTAAAAGCGATATTTGTGAATGTTTATGAAGGTGATTTAAAGTCGATTCTTTCAAGGTAAAACGCTTGACTTTCGATTAGCTTCAAAGTCTAAAATTAGTACTTCTTCAGTATTTAGTGGTTTTGAATAAGTCTACCAACAAAAAAAGTTACAAATTACTTTTACTCAAAGGAAACAACTTATTCACTTGTTATCATGGTCTGACAAACATCTCTTAATTTTGTTTCCTTTTTTTTTTCTTTCTTTAAAAAGCAGGTTTATTTTAGGTTACATCGTCAAAGTTTACACTGTTATAATTTACTTTAATGTGTATATGCCATTTTTATTTCAAGTTACAGAATAGTGTTCTGAAAGCAGCTTTCATTTATTGAAGTTGAAGTTGTTCCTTCACAGTTGTTATATATTAATTTGCCACATGAATTGTTCTAAAGTGAAGCATATTTATGAATTTTGAGAAATAACTAGCCCTCTCTTGCTTTTTATAATGGAGGTAGGGGAATTCCCAGACCCAGTATTAAGAAATGACTTAAAATGTTTAAAAAAACGTCAATTTTTTCAAGCCAAAAATGTTATCAAGTATTGATCCATGTCTTTAGGTTGCATACATATTGGAAAACGGCATATCCATGTTGTTCTAAGAAGGGGGAAAAAAGCAAAATATTGTTGTGACATTCACCCATTTTTAAAGGAGACTGGCTGAGGACTTTACTCCACTTCTTGTCTTCCTCCACGGTTACCTTTTAGCGCCTTACCTTTTATCCTCAGAAAATTAACACCAAGTGGTATTACTGATACTGTTAAATGTTGATGCCCAGATGTTTGGTGATGTCACTTGCTTCTAGCTGCTTTCGCCTTTTTCCCGCTCATGCATGCCACCCTTTTCCACCAGCTCTATGAGCTGACTCAAGGTTAGAGTCCACACCCATCAGAGTTGTAGCATCAGGGCTGATCGACTCTAACAGCTGGGAGACGTATCTGAAGTGCTCTATAATTTTGTTTTCTCTGTCCATTCCTCTATTCCCTCCCTCTGCTGCTCTTGCCATTTTTTCCTGGTAGAAAAAGACAGAGCTGTCCTAAGTTCTTTTATTACCATATTTTCAGCAAGAGTGGCACATTGTTCCTTTAAAAAAAAAGTTGATAATTTGTTTGTGGCACTTCAGTCACATACTCTGCCTTTTTTCATTTTCTGAGGTTTTTTTCTTTCTTTCTTTATTTTTTTTAATTGTACATATGCTGAAAGTGCCTTGTATAATGTGATATGCAGGTGGCCTGATTTATTAAAAGAACAATCTCTAAGGCTTTTATGAAAAATACAATGTAGTTAACTTCAGATTAATTACTTGTACAGTGAAATTCTTATGTACTCTTTTCACTGTGCTGCCATGTGTGCCATCTTCATGTGTATACTATGTACAATAACAGTACAGATTGGAGTGGGTGAACAGTAAGCACTGTTTATGGAAAAAATAATCATGATTTGAGCATGGATTTACAGTCGGGTCCGTAAATATTTGGAAAGTGACACAATTTTTATAATTTTGGCTCTGTACACCACCACAATGGATTTGAAGCAAAGCAATCAAGATGTGATTGAAGTATTGTATAGACTTTCAGCTTTAATTAAAGACATTTAACAAAAATATTGTGTGAGCTATTTAGAAAAGACAGACATTTTTATACATGGACCCCATATTTTCAGGGGCTGAAAAGTATTTGGACAAATTAATCATAAATATAATGATCATTTTTGATATTTGGTTGAAAATCCTTTACAATCAATGACTGCCTGAAGTTTGGAACCCTTGGCCATCCCGAAGTACTAGGTGTCCACCCTAGTGATACTTTGCCTGGCCTTTCCTGCTTCTCTTTTCAGTTGCTGCATGTTTGTTGGACTTTACAGTCCTGGCCAAAAGTTTTGAGAGTGACACAGATATTAATTTTTACAAAGTTTTCTGCCTCAGATTTTATGATGGCAATTTACATATACTCCAGAATGTTATGAAGAGTAATCAGATCAATTGCAATTAATTGCAAAGTCCCTATTTGCCATGAAAATTAACTTACTCCCAAAAAACTCATTTCCATTGCTTGTTGTGAAGAAGGCCTCGGGGCACCCAAGAAAGTCCAGCAAGGGCCAGGACGTCCCCTAAAGTTGATTCAGCTGTGGGATTGGGCCATCACCAGTGCAGAGCTTGCTTAGGAATGACAGCAGGCAGGTGTGAGTGAATCTGCATGCACAGTGACGCAAAGACTTTTGGAGGATGACCTGGTGTCAAGAAGGGTAGGAAAAAAACCACTTCTCTCCAAGAAAAACATCAGGGACAAACTGATGTTCTGCAAAAGGTACAGGGTTTGGTCTGCTGAGGACTAGGGTAAAGTCATTTTCTCTGATAAATCCCCTTTCCGATTGTTTGGGGCATCCGGAAAAAAGGTTGTCTGGAGAAGAAAAGGCGAGTGCTACCATCAGTCCTATATCATGCCAACAGTAAAGCAGCCTGAGACCATTCATGTGTGTGGTTACTTCTCAGCCAGGGAACTGGGCTCACTCACAATTTTGTCTAAGAACACAGCCATGAATAAAGAATGGTACTAAAACATCCTCTGAGAGCAACTTCTCCCAACCATCCAAGAACAGTTTGGTGACGAACAATTCCCTTTCCGGCATGATGGAGCACCGTGCTATAAGGCAAAAGTGATAACGAAGTGGCTTGGGGAACAAAACATTGGAATTTTTGATCCATTGACTGGAAACTCAAAACTCAACCCAAACCTTAAACTCATTGAGAACTTGTGGTCAGTCCTCAAGAGGCGGGTGGACAAACAAAAACCACAAATTCTGACAAACTCCAAGCATTGATTATGCAAGGATGGGCTACCATTCAGTCTGGATTTGGCCCAGAAGTTGATGTACAGCATGCTAGGGCAATTTGCAAAGACCTTGAAAAAGAAGGGCCAACACTGCAAATATTGACTGTTTGCATAAACTTAATGTAATTGTCAATAAATGCCTTTGAAACATATGACATTCTTGTAATTATACTTCAGTACACCATAGAAACATCTGACAAAAAGATCTAAAAACACTGAAGCAGCAAACTTTGTGAAAACCATTATTTGTGTCATTCTCAAAACTTTTGGCCACAACTGTATGCCATCAGTTTTGTCTACAGCAAATGAAAAGCCTGTCCGATAGGTTTGAGGTCAGTTGATTGACTTAGCCATTGAAGAATGTTCCACTATTTTTGCATTGAAAAGCACTTGGTTTGCTTTCACAGTATGTTTTGGCTTATTGTCCATCAGTACTGTGAAGTGTTGTCCTATCATTTTGCATCAATTGGCAGAATCTGAGCAGATAATATAGCCCTGTACATTTCAGAGTTCATTCTACAACTTTTGTCGGTAGTCATGTTGTCAATAAATACCAGTGACTGACTTCCATGCATGATCTATAATAATAAAAGGCAAAGCCCTCACTCACTGACTGACTGACTCACTCACTGACTGACTCATCACTAATTCTCCAACTTCCCGTGTAGGTGGAAGGCTGAAATTTGGCAGGCTGATTCCTTACAGCTTACTTACAAAAGTTAGGCTGGTTTCATTTCGAAATTCAACGCGTAATGGTCATAACTGGAACCTGTTTTTTGACAATATACTGTAATGGACGGCAGCTCGATGGCCGTGGGAGGCGGAGTTGAGTGTGACGTCATCACGCCTCACACGTAATCACGTGAAAATACTGTGAACGCAGTAGGGAGAAATGAAGGAAGAGCCGCAAACAGTGAAGAACAAAAAATTCATTAAACAATTGAGAAGGGAGCGAAACAATAAGAAGCGAGCGAGTGAAGCATGCAAGCATCTTCATAAGGGAAACAAAGCACGGTGTAAAACGTAAGTTTTAATTAAGTTTATAGAAACGCTCCCGCTGCGGATTGCAATAACTTTCGCGAGATAAAAGTTTAATGAGAAGACACGAGGTATAAACGAACCACACGCCGTAGCGCAACGTTAGGGGCTTCACCTCTGGTGCTGACGTCCGAGATTCGATTCCCGAGAGGGGATGCAATGAGTGTGTACGCATGAAGAGCACAGAATTAGGGCGAAACACGTGTCGCGTACTCTTTGCATAATTTGAAAGTAAAAAATTTCAACCATTCTATGATCTGCTTCTCGCAACTGAAAGACGGCACATGGCGGATGTTAGCCGACTTGCTGACCGCAATGTTAGGGGCTTCAACTCTGGCGCTGACGATAGAGATTCGATTCCCGAGAGGGAATGCAGTGAGTGTGTACGCTTGATGAGCCCAGAATTAGGGAGAAACACGTGTCGCGTACTCTTTGCATTATTTGAAAGTAAACTATTAAAACCATTCTATGATCTGCTTCTGGGAACAGAGAGAGGGCACGTGGCGGACGTAAGGCGACTTCCTGACCAACCACAAGCGTAACCTGGCAGGTAACCACTCATACAATCAGATTGTGATTCAGAAAATGAATGCCATGAATGTAATTACCACGATCTACATACTGTCAAATAAACGAAACACACGCCGTAGCGCGACAGCTGTGAAAAGGGAGGTTCACAAAAAAACAGATCCTTAACAAATTGTTATTGGTATATTTTTGATCCGTTTAAAAAGGTTTTCTTCTTAATAAAAAATTAAAAGCAGTACTTAGCCACAACGAAGCGCGAGAATTTGGCTATATATATCTGCTTCTCGCAATTAAAAGAGGGCACGTGGCGGATGTTAGACGACTTGATGACCAAGCATAAGCGTTACCTGCCAGGTAACCACCCATACAATCAGGTTGTGATTCAGACTAGGAATGCAATGAATGTAATTACCCCGATCTACATACAAGGCAAAAGTCTTGCAACATTCAAAGATGATGGTTTGGGATAAGTACACCATGGAACATAAAAGAGCTTATGAAGCCTTCAACCGAAGAAAGCAAGATCTCGGAGATCGTAAAAAAAAAAAAAAAAAAAAAAAAAGGAGGTAATGTCGTTTTACTCGCTGTAGATTTTAGTCAAGCATTACCAGTTATTCCACGAGGTAGACCAGCAGATGAACTCAACGCGTGTTTAAAATCCATGCTTCTCCCACGGTCGGTTATATGTCGCGAGTTCTCGGGTAGGTACATCAAAAAATGTATACATGTAGCTCTTTTAGGGCGGATGTCGACTTTTGTCGACAGGAGGGGTTGAAGGCGAATGTCGACAAAAGTCGACATCCAGGGATAAAGGGCGACAATCAGCTGTTAATGGCGACAAATCTCACTGTCACGTCACAGGCATTCCCTCTGTGCTTGGAGGAATGCTAGACTCGTTGACTCGGCAAATAAACATTGCGTGTGCGTGAGTTGCGAAATGTAAACAATGGCAAGATGGCACCGACATGTGAAAAGGCAGCGAAGCAAGTGCAGAAAAGAAAACACTTGGCAGACGTTGTTTTGCGCATTACCGCGGAGTCGGACTCTTGATTTTTCAGAATCGGACTTTATTGGCAGTGATCAGAAGATCGAGCAAGAGAGTTAGAAGCAGGCATCAACTGATCAGACATCAGCCGATGCCGCGCGAGCGGATCTGCTGCCAGTTGAGTGCCTTCGCGCAGCCGATGCATCTACGGCAAGGTTCGCATGGGATAAATACACATACATTGATCCGTTGAGAGCCGATATGGCTACCGGAGTTTACAAGACGGCATGGCTTGCTTTTGGACACGACAGATCACCAGCTGCTGTACTTCAGGTTGCTCTCTCCTGATGCTGCTTTTCAGCTACTGTCAGACGAGACAAACAGGTAGGCAGAGATTTTTTTTGAATCGCGGGCTGCGTTTGCATCGCATTCTCGTTATTCAAAGTGGAAACCCACAACGAAAGACGAGATGAAGCGCGCTGTGGCATTATAAATAGAGATGGGACAGAACTGGTGAGATAACTTCAGGGAGCATTGGTCCAAACGTGTTTTGTCCCCTGGTGGCTTAGGTACGTGCTGCTGCAAAGTTTTATTCACTTCTGTAATAAACAGAAGCAAATCCCATGGGGTGAGCCAGGCTATAATGCCATACATAAAGTTCATAAAGTTTCAGAAGATGAAAAGAGGTGACAATACGGTTTTCATGCAGGCAGAAAACTTGGTGGCAGTGGCATGGCACGATGGCAAATGGGTGACTTGTCTCTCTACAGTACACACTAACAATATATGTTAGAAAATGCAGCAACAGACAATTGAAAAATAGGCATCAAAACAACACATAGAGAATTCAGGCTCATACAACATGCAAGACAGTAACATTTGTCAAAAGTAAATATTTTTTGTTGATTTGATATGTTAAACAATTGCTTTGTGTTCTTTTTTAAAAAATGTTAGTTTTTGGAAAAATATTCAGCCCTGGGAGAAAAGAAACAAAAAAAAAATTAGCCCTAAAAGAGTTAAGCATGTAATGGGCAAACAAAAAATGAGGTATACCTGAAGGCACTGCAGTAGTACTCAATGTAACTTTACTTCTTAAATGTTAATGTTTTACTGTTTAATAATTTATACGCTTCTTATATGTTGTTCAAATTCTTTTATCAAAATACCAGTGACAGCGCAATGCACGATAACATGGAGTGAATACACCATACGCATCCGCCCACGGCCACCCTGGTGTGCGCAGATAGGAGTTGATTCTACAATAAAATAAAATAAAGATAAAAAGAGTAATACAACCATCACCCATAAAGCGGATAGTAGACGTGACGTACTATATGTGTACCAGATTTCAAGTCAATAGGTGAAACGTTTTGCGAGCTACAGGTGATTTAAAATCCTGGACAGACAAACGAATAGCCACGGTAGCAAATTATAGAAGAAGATTTTACTGTTTAATAATTTATATTTATATGAAATGTGCTTCTTATATATTACTTCATATTCTCATATGATAATGATGTTAATGTTGTTTATATTGATTTCTATGTTATTGTAAGTGCATGTATGTGTGTATATGTATGTATGTGTGTATATATATATATATATATATATATATATATATATATATATATATATATATATATATATATATATAATATATGTGTATATGTGTATATATATATATATATATATATATGTAAAATATGTGTATATGTATATATATGTAAAATATATGTGTATATGTATATATATATATGAAATATATGTGTATATGTGTATATATATATATATATATATATATGTAAAATATGTGTATATGTATATATATGTAAAATATATGTGTATATGTATATATATATATGAAATATATGTGTATATGTGTGTGTATGTATATATATATATATATATATATATATATATATATATATATATATATGAAATGTGTGTGTGTATATATATATATATATATAGTGTGTATATATATATATATATATATGTATATATGTATATGTGTGTATATATATATATGACAGCAACACTCATAACAATTACAACACAATTACATTGACAATCATGTTACGTTATTTTTAAAATGTTTCCTTTACTTTTTCATAACCTCTTTAACATACTACTTCTCCGCTGCGAAGCGCGGGTATTTTGCTAGTCATGACATAAAACTGCCTCTACCATGTTTCAGAATTAATGTGGTATTTATTGGATCATGAGCTGTTTCTTCTTCATTCCAACATTCTGGTATATAGACGACCCCCAAAATTCACGGGAGTTACGTTCGTAGAGCACCCGCGATTTGTGAAAAACCGCGAATTTTGGATGTGGTCAAAAAATGCCTATTTTTATAGTTTTAAACCCTAAATGTGCCCCCAAAACACTTTAATTTAATTTCAAACTCGGCTTAATACATTACCCTAAAAAAAGAATGTAAAGGTAAACCAGTATACTGTATATTACTATACTGCTATGTCTCCTGCAGTACTAGAATGTAAAATACCCCTATATGTACTGTAATTCATGGAAGCACGTTTTCTTTGGTATGTGCTGTTTTCTTTGGTATAAGTAGGGCCATAAAAAAATTACGGAGGATATTTGCAGTTTCTGCTAACGATTATTAGTTAGGTTCTAAGAAAAACTCGGAGAAATTATGTCATTTGACTATATGCAATAGATTTTGAAAATTCTTTCCATCCCTTTTGAGTTGAATGTTTCTCATTTGAAAATTATCCGCATTTTTTTTTTTCACTTAAAAATCTTCCTTTTTTTTTTTTAATAGGTACAGTAACAGTGTAATTTCCTAAAAAATGTTATCTGAGCTGTGATTTCACGGGGGTCTGCTGTATACTAATCTTTGTTTCCTTTGACCAAAGAAAACTGTTCCCAAACTGGACAGGTTTTAAAAAATGTTTTTTGGCAAAGACTAATCTGTTCTTCCTATACAGTGGAACCTTGGTTCACGACCATAATTCGTTCCAAAACTCTGGTCGTGAACCGAAGCAATTTCCCCCCCATAGGATTGTATGTAAATACAATTAATCCGTTCCAGACCATACAAACTGTATGTAAATATATATATATATATATATTTTTTAAGCACAAATATAGTTAATTAAACCATAGAATGCACAGCTTAATAGTAAACTAAATATAAAAACATTGAATAACACTGAGAAAACCTTGAACAACAGAGAAAACTAACATTGCAAGAGTTCACGCTATACTGTAGCCTTATGACCCGATTGCTGTAAACACTCTTTTTACATGAGTTTTAAGCACAGGGGGAAAAAAAGGAACATTTGAACAAATCCAAATTTTATTTATAAGCCAAGCATAAACAACCAAGAAAGTAACATTGCAGGAGTTCACGCTAATAGCCTTACAACCTGATTGCTGTGTAAACTTTTTTTTAATGAGTTTTAAGCACAGGGAAAAAAATGAACATTTGAAAAATCAGAAATTTAATAAACAGCCAAGAAAAGTAACATTGCAACAATTCACGCTACGAACTGAAAAATGAACATTTGAAAAATCTGTAATACAAAAACTAACCATAAACCACCAAGAAAACTAACCTTGCATTAGTCGAGTTCTGGCATGAAGTGAGGAGTAACTGGGTGGAGAACAATCCGGTCTCGTCGCAGTTGAAGACTTGTTGCGGGATGTAGCCTTCGTCCTCCACTAATTTTGTGGAATTTTTCACGAATTCTTTCGCAGCTTCAGCGTCGGAACTAGCAGCCTCTCCATGCCTTACCACACTATGAATGCCACTTCTCTTGCAAAACTTTTCAAACCATCCTCTACTGGCTTTAAATTCCTCACTTTCGCCACTCGTAGAAGGATAGTTTTGCAGCAAATCACCATGAATCTTCCTGGCTTTCTCACATAACATTGCCTCGCTTACGCTGTCCCCTGCAAGTTGCTTCTCATTCAGCCACACTAGCAACAGTTTTTCCACCTCTTCCATCACTTGAGGCCTCTGCCTGGTTAACGCTGTAACTCCTTTTGCAACATCAAGTACTTTAATAGATTCTTTCTGCTTTAGAATAGCCGAAATCGTAGATTTTGACTTCTTGTACTCGGCGGCAAGATCAGTAACACGAACGCCACGCTCATACTTTTCAATAATTTCTTTCTTTACTTCAATTTCAATTTTCTGCAAAACTTTCTTCTCACCACTCTTCACTTATTTAGAAGCCATGGTTAACTGCAAAAGCACACGAAATACTGTAGAGCACAGAGTTCACAGGTAAAGCACGCATGTCTGAGTGAGAACAATGAACAGGGAGAGGCTGAACACGTGCTTAAATACAGTAATTGGTGCGTCCAAACCGGAAGGGGAAATGTAATAGAGCACAAAGCACACACGCATGTGCATACACGCACGTCTGACCGAGAACAATGCAACATGTGAGGAAATCATTGGCGAGCACAAACTGAAAGGGAAACTGGCTTGTTCGTATACCGAGTGTGTGGTCGTGAACCGAGGCAAAAGTTTGGCGAACTTTTTGGTCGTAAACAGATTTGTACGTGTACCGAGACGTTCATGAACCGAGGTTCCACTGTACTTGGTTTACCACTGGTTTGCACCTTTTAGTAAACCCCGTCTTTACTTTTCAGAAGTCATCTTTTGATTGTAGTCTTGGGCAATGATAGGTTTACCTCCCGGAGAGTGTGTTTGGCTTGGCTAAATGTTGTGAAGAGGTTCTTTTTCACCAAAGACATAATTCTGCAATCATCCAGCACAGTTGTCTTCTGTTGTTTTCCAGACCTTATGGTGTTGCTGAATTCACTAGTGTGTTTCTTCTTCTTAAGAATGTACCAAATGGTTGATTTGATCACTCCTGGTGTTTCTGCCATCACTCTGAAGGGTTTTCTCAGCCAAATGATAGACTGTTGTTACTTGCATTGACAGCTCATTGGACCTCATATTGAGAGTTCACAGTGACACCTTCCAAATGCAAATCCCATACTTGAAGTCAATTTTACACCTTTACCCTGCTTAATAGTTAACAAAATAATGAGGGAACTGCTCCCACCTGGCTATGGAACAGTCAGTTAAGTCCATATACTTTTTAGCTGTCGTCAGAGGTGTATGCAGAAAAATGGCTGTCTCCTAAACTGCTCATACAATATTTTTGATAAAACCTTTAAATTAAAGCAGAATGTCTACAATTCAATCACATAATGATTGCTTTATTTCAAATCCATTGTGGTGGCATACAGAGCCAAAATTATGAAATTGAGTTACTGTTAAAATTTTTATGGACCTGATTGTAAATGAAGAAACAACTACAGGAACAAAAAAAGGATTAAAAACAGAGTATAGCTGGATGCTGGGGGCTTGCTAGGATTGTCATAACTGCACCCTCCATGGCAGCTTTCAACAGAAAAGAGAGCAAGCAGTGTATGTTTCACTCATTAAAAATAGTTCCAGTAAACACTGATGAAAGGAAACTAGAAATAATATTTTTGTTATCAAAATTATACCTTATAATTGTACAAGACATTTTTTCTTAAATCAAAATGCTTGCTGTTTCAGAGTAGACATTTTGGTAAGTTTTTAAGGTTTTTCATTCATCTGTGGATCCTTGTACCTTTTAGGCTTATTGTAAGCTGCAAGAACAAACAAGGTACTTTTTATATTGTATTAGGGGTGGGCGGTATGACCAAAATTCTATATCACGGTATTTTTCTAAATTATCCCGGTTTCACGGTATTCGACGGTATTTTTTTCCCCATGCATGAGTGGATGTTAACCAGTAATTGCAGTGGAAAATGTGGTTAAGAATAACCTATTCCACTGTCAAGAGCACTGTACATTGTACAGTAATCCCTCCTCTATCGCGGGGGTTGCGTTCCAGACCCCCCCGCGAAAGGTGAAAATCCGCGAAGTAGAAACCATATGTTTATATGGTTATTTTTATATTGTCATGCTTGGGTCACAGATTTGCAAAGAAACACAGGAGGTTGTAGAGAGACAGGAACGTTATTCAAACACTGCAAACAAACATTTGTCTCTTTTTCAAAAGTTTAAACTGTGCTCCATAACAAGACAGAGATGACAGTTCCGTCTCACAATTAAAGGAATACAAACATATCTTCCTCTTCAAAGGAGTGTGTGTCAGGAGGAGATAATGTCAGAGAGAGAGAGAGAAAAAAAGCAAACAATCAGAAATCAATAGGGCTGTTTGGCTTTTAAGTATGCGAAGCACCGGCGGACAACGCAGCTGCAAGGAAGGGAGCAATGTAAAGGTAGCCTTTCAGCATTTTTTTAGAGGAGCGTCCGTATCGTCTAGTGGTGCGAACAGCCCCCCCTACTCACACCCCCTCCGTCAGGAGCACATAATGTCAGAGAGAGTGAGAGAGAAGACAGAGAAAAACAAACAATTAAAAATTAATACGTGCCGTTCGAGCTTTTAAGTATGCGAAGCACCATGCAGGAAGCATATCGCTTGACAAAACAGCCACATTTAAGCCCAGCAAGGAAGAGAGCAATGTGAAGGTAATCTTTCAGTGTTTTTTGAGGAGTGGCCGTATCTTCTAGGGGTGCGAACAGCCCCTGTGCTCACAATATATTTGAGGAGTTTTATTTAATACATAATACATGCTCTGATTGGGTAACTTCTCAGCCATCTGCCAATAGCGTCCCTTGTATGAAATCAACTGGGCAAACCAACTGAGGAAGCATGTACCAGAAATTAAAAGACCCATGTCCGCAGAAATCTGCGAACCAACAAAAAATCCGCGATATATATTTAAATATGCTTGCATATAAAATCCGCGATAGAGTGAAGCCGCGAAAGTCGAAGCGCGATATAGCGAGGGATTACTGTACAAAAAAAACGTTTTAATGTGCACACAAGTATTAATACAGGTGTGCATGGCCCCATAAAGTGATAATTTTCAAGGGGGTGGCACTAATGAAGAGAAGGAATCACGTTGCATGACAGATGCAGTCAAAATATAGAACCTTTTTAGTGAACAAATTTTGCAAACAACTTAAACTATAATTTTGACAACATATTTTCAACCATCCAAAGAGGCATAAGCTGAAAATGAAGCGGCTTGCGAGAAAGTGGTGTTTTAAGCCTTCGGTGCCTTCTGTTATTCTGGGGAATGTGAACTCAATCTCAAATAAGATCGACGAACTGGCTGCGCTGGTGAAAAATGTCAGAACCTACAGAGAATGCAGTTTGTTGTGTTTCTGTGAAACGTGGCTAACTAACACCATCCCAGATGCTAATGTGGAGCTACCCGGGTTTAGCACAGTTAGAGCGGACAGAGACGCAAGTACCTGTGGGAAGCACAAAGGAGGAGGACTCGCTCTCTATGTTAATACAAGGTGGTGTAACTCTGGACATGTTAAAGTCAAAATCTCCACTTGCTGCAGGGACATCGAACTGTTGGCCGTAAGTCTGCGTTCCTATTACTTGCCCAGAGAGTTTGGACACGTCATTGTTGTCATCGTGTATATTCCTCCTTGGGCGGACGTGGAGATAGCGAGTGACATCATCCATTCTGCTGTTGCTAAGTTACAAACGCAGCACCCCGAGGCACTTGTGCTAATCGCTGGAGACTTTAACCATGTGACGCTGGACAAAACATTACCTGCATTCTCCCAGTATGTGGACTGCAACACCCGGGGAAATAAGACTATTGATTTACTGTATGCAAACGTTAAAGACGCATACAGTGCCACCCCGCTGCCTGCGCTTGGGAAAGGAGATCATAACCTGGTTCTGCTTCAGCCTCACTACAAACCAAAAGTGAGAGTCCTACCAGTAACCACACGATCATTCAGGAAGTGGACCCCGGAGGCTGAGAATGCTCTGAGACAATGTTTTGGAACTACAGACTGGGATATCCTGCAGGGATGACATAGTGAGAACATTGAGGAGGTTGTTGACTGTACTACTGACTACATCAACTTCTGTATGGACACTGTAGTTCCAGTAAGAACTGTACGCTGCTATGCTAACAACAAGCCATGGATTACAAGTGACATCAAGGGCCTTTTGAACCAGAAGAAAAGGGCCTTTAAAGACGGTGATCAGCATGAGCTCAAGCGCGTGCAGAAGGAACTCCGAGTCCAGCTCAGGGCGGCGAAGGAGCAGTACAGGAGAAAGCTGGAGCAGAAGTTGCAGAACAGCAGCATGAAGGAAGTGTGGGATGGGATGAAGATCATCACTGGCTGCAGCTCGAAGTGGGGTACCACCATCGAGAGAGACGTGAAGAGAGCAAACCAAATGAACATCTTCTTTACATTTACATTTACATCATTTAGCAGACGCTCTTATCCAGAGCGACTTACAACAGTGTTTGTTAGTTTTTTTTTCGCATACCCCTTGGGGTCAGAGCGCAGGGTCAGCCATTGTACAGCGCCCCCTGGAGCAATTACAGGTTAAGGGCCTTGCTTAAGGGCCCAGCATAGTAGGATCTCTTTTGGCACTGACGGGGATTCGAACTGGCAACCTTCGGGATACCAGCACAGATCCTTAGCCTCAGAGCCACCACTCCGCCCCAGGTTTGACCACCCTAACCCACTCTCACCTCGGAGTACTGCACTCTCTACACATCCTTCTGCTGATACCAACATAGGAGAGACATCCCCACCCACAATTACAGCAGCGCAAGTGAGCAGAGAGCTGAGGAAACTTCGTGCCAGCAAAGCAGCAGGTCCAGATGGAGTATCGCCACGACTGCTGAAGGTCTGTGCATCAGAGCTGGGGGGTCCTCGACAGCGCATCATCAACCTGAGCCTGGAACAGGGCAAAGTCCCGAGGCTTGGGAAAACATCTTGCATCACCCCAGTCCCAAAGGTATCACGTCCTGGTGAGCTGAATGACTTCCGGCCTGTCGCTCTAACATCACACGTGATGAAGACCATGGAGCGGCTGCTGCTTCACCACCTGAGGCCACAGGTCCAACACGCCCTTGACCCTCTGCAGTTCGCATACCAGGAGAAGGTGGGAGCGGAAGATGCCATCATCTATATGCTACATCGATCCCTCTCCCACTTGGACAGAGGCAGTGGCGCTGTAAGAATTATGTTTCTAGACTTCTCTAGCGCCTTCAACACCATCCAACCTCTGCTCCTTAGGGACAAGCTGACAGAGATGGGAGTAGATTCATACCTGGTGGCATGAATCGTGGACTATCTTACAAACAGACCTCAGTATGTGCGTCTCGGGAATTGCAGATCTGACATTGTGGTCAGCAACACAGGAGCGCCGCAGGGGACTGTACTTTCTCCGGTCCTGTTCAGCCTATATACACCGGACTTCCAATATAACTCGGAGTCCTGCCACGTGCAAAAGTTTGCTGACGACACTGCTATCGTGGGCTGCATCAGGAGTGGGCAGGAGGAGGAGTATAGAAACCTCATCAAGGACTTTGTTAAATGGTGCGACTTAAACCACCTACAACTGAACACCAGCAAAACCAAGGAACTGGTGGTGGATTTTAGGAGACCCAGGCCCCTCATGGACCCAGTGATCATCAGAGGTGACTGTGTGCAGAGGGTGCAGACCTATAATACCTGGGAGTGCAGCTGGACGATAAATTGGACTGGACTGCCAATACCGATTCTCTGTGCAAGAAAGGACAGAGCCGCCTGTACTTACTTAGAAGACTGGCATCCTTCAACATCTGCAGTAAGATGCTGCAGATGTTCTATCAGACAGTTGTGGCGAGCACCCTCTTCTACGCAGTGGTGTGCTGGGGAGGCAGCATTAAGAAGAAGGATGCCTCACGCCTGGACAAACTGGTGAGGAAGGCAGGGCTCTATTGTTGGCATAGAGCTGGACGGTTTTGACATCCGTAGCAGAGCAACGGGCACTCAGCAGGCTCCTATCAATTATGGAGAATCCACTACATCCATTAAACAGTGTCATCTCCAGACAGAAGAGCAGTTTCAGCGATAGACTGCTGTCACTGTCCTGCTCCACTGACAGACTGAGAAGATCATTCCTCCCCAAACTATGCGACTCTTCAATTCCACCAGAAGGGGGGTAAACGTTGTGGAACATTATTCAAGTTTTTGTCTGTTTTCTATCTGCATTTTTTATTACTCTTTAACATTTTTTGCTGCTGGAGTATGTGAATTTTCCCCTGGGATTAATAAAGTCTCTCTCTCTCTCTCTCTCTCTCTCTCTCTCTCTCTCGAAGTCCTTGTCAAAAGTTGTATTGCACTGAACATTTCTTAGAAAAGGAATAAATAGTAAACATTTTTTGTAAATCAACTACACTTTCTGTTAATGTTAACAATCTCTGTCCACTGACACGTTAAAGCACGGGTGTCGAACTCCGGTCCTGGAGGGCCGCAGTGGCTGCAGGTTTTCATTCTAACCATCTTCTTCATTCGTGACCAATTTGTGCTGTTAATTCACTTCTTTTGCCTTAATTAACATGACTCAGACCCCTTAGTTGTCTCTTTTTCCTTAATTAGCAGCCAAACAAAAATGAGACACAAAATGAGTCGCCACATGACCAGCTCACCTGTGTCATTCACACAATATCTGAAAATAAAGAAAGGTGAAAGTCTCAGTAAGGCTGATCTGCTCAGGTCACCAAAACATCTTGACGGTGTTCTTAGAAAAAAATAGAAAAATCAACAGTTTGGGAACTGTCTGCTGTGGCAGTATGAGAGCAGCAACAAGCCATGGAATTAAATAACCGGTTTAATTAACAGCAGGAATCAGCTTCTCATTAAGGGACTGGTTGGAGTTTGACGCCCCAGTTTAGCTGCTCATCTGTCGGCTCGTTTCACGTCTTATTTCTGTTGGCTGCCATTTAATGAAGGAAGGACCCTGTGTTCGGATTCAGTGGGTTGGAAAATGGATGGATGGAGGAAGGAAGGAAGTAAGGCATCAATTCAGCGGACTGAATCCTTAGACACAGGGCTAGTAAAATGAAGGGAAAAGAAGTTAATTAGCAGTGAAAACTGGTCACTGATTAGGGGTGAGAATGAAAACCTGCAGCCACTGCGGCCCTCCAGGACTGGAGTTTGACACGCTTGCGTGACTTTTTAAACAACTTCACCATCATTAAACTGCATAATATTTAAACTAATAAATAATAACAACTAGCAAAATACCCGCGCTTCGCAGCGGAGAAGTAGTGTTGTTAAAGAGGTTATGTAAACATATATATACATATATATATACAGATCTACATATACACATATCTACATATACATATATATACACATCCACATATATATACATATATATATATATATACATATCAACATATATATATACACATACATATACACACATACATAAACACACACATATACATACATACATAGTGCGTTGTAACACGGGCTGTGATTGTTACATGGGAGGGAGACGACAAATCACAGCTTCCCGCTTTCTAATCGGGCCTGTGATTGGTGCTTTGACGGATGCCCAGATCCCACAGTATGTCCCCTTAGGAGAGGCGTTAGGCAAGTGTAATTGAATAGCGGTGCTGCAAGTTTAGCTTTACACCTGTTTTTAAGGCTTATTGACTGAAAGGGGTTTTCATGAATAAACTTAGGGCTTTGCTACAGGATACACCCTCCACAAGTTAAGGAAGTAAAAATAAAGGTACAGTAATCCCACGCTATATCGTGCTTCGCCTTTCGCGGCTTCACTCCATCGCGGATTTTATATGTAAGCATATTTAAATATATATCGCGGATTTTTCGCTGCTTCGCGGGTTTCTGCGGACAATGGGTCTTTTAATTTCTGGTACATGCTTCCTCAGTTGGTTTGCCCAGTTGATTTCATACAAGGGACGCTATTGGCAGATGGCTGAGAAGCTACCCAACTTACTTTCTCTCTCTCTCTCTCTTGGCGTGACGTAGGGGGGTGTGAGCAGGGGGGCTGTTCGCACACCTAGATGATACGGATGCTCGTCTAAAAATGCTGAAAGATTATCTTCACGTTGCTATCTTTTGTGCAGCTGCAGCTGCTTCCTGAAATGACATGCTGAACGGTGCTTCGCATACTTAAAAGCACGAAGGGCACGTATTGATTTTTTTATCTCTCTCTCTCTCTCTGCTCCTGACGGAGGGGGTGTGAGCTGCCGCCTTCAACAGCTTTGTGCCGTGGTGCTTCGCATACTTAAAAGCCAAACAGCCACTATTGATTTGTTTGCTCCTTTGAAGAGGAAGATATGTTTGCATTCTTTTAATTGTGAGACTGAACTGTCATCTCTGTCTTGTCATGGAGCACAGTTTAAACTTTTGAAAAAAGAGACAAATGTTTGTTTGCAGTGTTTGAATAACGTTCCTGTCTCTCTACAACCTCCTGTGTTTCTGCGCAAATCTGTGACCCCAAGCATGACAATATAAAAATAACCATATAAACATATGGTTTCTACTTCGCGGATTTTCTATATTTCGCGGGTGGCTCTGGAACGCAACCCCCGCGATGGAGGAGGGATTACTGTATATATTTCTGTTTTATTTAAACCTTTTAAGTTGTATGCGGGCAGTATGGTGGTGCAGTGAAAGGTGCCAGTTAGCGAGACCGGGTTCGCTCCCTGCGTGGAGTTTGAATGTTCTCACTACCGTGTCTGTCTGGGTTTCCTCGCGGTACTCCGGTTTCCTCCCACAGTCCAAAGACATGCAGGTTAGGTGCATTGGCGATTCTAAATTGTCCCTGGTGTGTGCGGGTTGGATAATGGATGGATGGACATTTGTATGCATAGCCCCATTTGGCCCGTTTTCGTTTTTTTTCATTCTTCAGTTAATATTCAGCAAACCCGGAGCTTGTCAGTTCAAATCCTGGTACTGACACCACTGTGTGACCCTGAGGAAGTCACTTCACCTGCTGTGCTGCAAGAAACAAAGTAATGTAACAAATTGTACCTTAGATGTTGCAAGTTGCTGGAATAAAGGCATAAGTCAAATAGATAAATATGTATTATACACATAGGAACTATTCATTATTTTCTGTTAAGTCATCTGCAGCAAACCTTTATAAATGAGGGTTTCTCCTTTTTAGAATTCTCTTTTCATTGAGGTTTTCTCTTGGAGAGCTTTTTTCATTTCATCGAAAATTAAAGCATCAGCTTCCAAAATATGTAGCTTTCTTATTAATTTTTCAACATTGTGTAAAAATAACTTTATAAAGTAACATAAAAGGTTTAAATACTCGTTATCCTTTTACACTAAAATATTACTAAAGAGATACAAAAAAAGTAAAATGCATATGTTGTTTTTCTTTAAGGAGATTAAATATTACTGAGAGAAAAAAAAAAACCTAAAACAGCCAAATGGGGCTATGCATACGAACTTAAAAGGTTTAAATAAAACAGAAAATAATACCTTTTATTTTTAACTTCCTTAACTTGTGGAGGGTGTATCTTGTAGCAAAGCCCTAAGTTTTTTCATGAGAAGCCCGTTTCAGTCAATAAGTCTTAAAAAGAGGTGTAAAGATGTGACAATAAGCTATGCAAACCCACCAAGACATGCAATCGTTTAAATTCAAGGCCGCGAGTCGAAAAACACCATCCCATACTATTAGTTAACGATTAACACATTTCAATATGTATTGTAAGCATACAATACAACTGATATATGTTTGCGCTTATTTATCTGGCGTACCGATCATTTTTGCGCGTTTAACGGCTGAAATATCTAACGTGGTTTGTGCCCTTCAGAATGAAAACAGTATGCATTTAGCCTTTTTTAATAAAAGGCCGAGCTTTTAAGCCTGAGAAATCACTCCATAAATGCACACGCTTAATTCTTTATCACTTCAAACAACTGAACTATCCAGAACATTTCAGGCATACATCCAGCATTCAAACTATGTGTAAAAAGCACAACTGTTAAAGGAATTCAGCATTTTTCTTAATTGAAAATGTTCCTTTAATACTCAACATGTCTCAATGAGTCGTTCTGGTGGTTTTACTTGACATTTTGATATTCTGGTTAATTGTGTTTGCAGTTGAGATGTTCTTTCCTGATTTATACTTGTTTTCTCGTTAATATTTGTTTCGCTGGTGTTAGTGTTCTGATTAGAGGTTTATTGGTCCTTTGATAGTCTTGACGGTTTCTTCTTAGAACAGCTCCTATTACGCAATTCCGTCACATACTGGTCTTATGTTTCTCCACTTTTCTGGAAACATGTAAAAAACTTGTGCCGCTCAAACGTCACCATTGCGCTTTGGGTTGCAATACGTTTTGAATTTTTCAACTATTTTGTTCAATTTCATATTGTCTCCATCTTCTTCAAACTGAAATTGTTTATACACCTCTAGCTCCTCTTCGCCAATTACATGTAGAAGCATAGACGCTTTCATTTTTTCACTTTTCCTATCTGCTTCAATCGCAGCAAGATACAACTCGAATCTCTGTTTAAATCTTTTCCAATTTTCAGCTACATTTCCCTTTAACTGGAGATTTGGTGGGGGCTGTTAATCCTAACATATTTTTTTTCTCTTTGCCTAGAACGTCCTTAGCGCTTTCTTGATACACGTGTTTCGGGTTAATCACAGACACGCGACTCGTTCAAAAAGCTGAACCTCCTCTTCAGATTCCTCTTCCAATCCGCCACTTCTGACACCATGTAGTGATCTTGTTAGGTTCGTAGTTTAATCAATACACAGGATTGAAAGATATAAATAAACTTTTTAATAGACAGGACTTTAGAGACATTTACTGTACAAGTTACTATCGTTGTTTAGTTCGCGCCCATTCCTCCTACTTGCATCGGCATTCACAGGCATTACTAATCATTTGTAAGTATCCCTAAATAGACCTTACTAATCAACTATCATTACAAAAATCCAACGTGGTTTGTGCCCTTCAGAATGAAAACTAGTTAGCATTTACCTTTTTAATAAAAGGCGAGCTTTTAAGCTGAGAAATCACCCCGTAAATGCACACTTTTAATTGCACATGTGTTAATATGTATGCTTACACAGTATTTAAAAGACACTCAAAAAATTAACATCATTTACCTTCGTTCCCGCGTTTGACTCGTGCTGTAAATCTCTTCCTTGTTTTTAGTTCAAGTGATTACGTAGGAGGTGTGATGACGCGATACGTGACTCTCGCCTCTCCATTAGTGTATATGGACAAAAAACAGGTTCCAGTTATGGACCATTACACGTAGAATTTTCGAATGAAACCTGCCTAACTTTTGTAAGTAAGCTGTAAGGAATGAGCCCTGCCAAATTTCAGCCTTCCACCTACACGGGAAGTTCGAGAACTAGTGATGAGTGAGTCAGTGAGGGCTTTGCCTTTTATTAATTAGTATATACTAATTAATAAAAGGCAAAGCCCTCACTGACTCACTGACTGACTGACCGCTGCGAAGCACGGGTGTTTTGCTAGTGTATAATATATATATATTATTATATATATATATATATTAATATATATATATATATTATGTATATATATTATATATATATATGTATATATATAATATATATGTATATATATTATATATATATGTGTAGATATGTGTATATATACGTAGATGTGTATATATGTATATGTAAATATTTATGTATATATATGTGTCTGTGTGTGTGTATATATTATATATATAAAAAGACAGCAACACTCATAACAATGACAACACAATTACATTGACAATCATGTTACGTTATTTTTAAAATGTTTCCTTTTCTTTTTCATAACCTCTTTAACACACCCTACATCTCCGCTGCGAAGCACGGGTATTTTGCTAGTATGTACTAATAAAAGGCAAAGCCCTCACTGACTTACTCATCACTAATTCTCCAACTTCCCGTGTAGGTAGAAAGGCTGAAATTTGGCAGGATCATTCCTTACAGCTTACTTACAAAAGTTAAGCAGGTTTCATTTCGAAATTCCTACGTGTAACCGGTCGACAACGTCCGCCATGTTAATCTTTCTTATTTATGGCCCCATCTTCACGATATTTGGTAGGCGGCTTCCCTGTGCTAACTGAAACCGATGTACGTACTTATTTCGGTGGTATGACGCCACTGTCAGTCGCCATATTGAAACTTTCCAACGGTCTTTGTTACTTATGGGCCCATCTTCAAGAAATTTGGTACGCGGGGTTCCCAACACTAACTGAATCTACTTACAGTACGTACATGCATACGTCCATAGCACTGCAGTTCAGTCCGCCGTGTGAGACGGTGTTGGGTCCCCCCATCCCCCCACACCTCCCCACGTAGTTGGCTGCCTGCCTATATAGGCCGTCCGTCGCTCCGGTCTCTTCATTCCCCTTCCTTGCTTCGCCACGGTATTCACGTCTCCCTGCTGATAACTGCAGCCTTTTTATTTAACACTAGAATTACCAGAGCCTACGAAAAAACTCGTAAATCCGTCCCACCTTAAATCGCAGTCTGTAAATCGTTTACACCTCTCCGCCAGAGTCTTTTGTCATCTAAATGTGCTAATAAACACAAGCTACTAGCAGCCAGCTATTCCATCCCCCCCCACCGACTTAGAACGAACTTCTCCTAGCTCATGCCTTGCCTTGATTTGATTACAGTATCTGGGATTGAAGTGGAGTTTTAGAGTGGAAAATAATATAGCGTTATTTGGAATACACGCATTTCATGTGTGTTCCGTTTTCTATAGTAGTCTGTGCAAACACATTTTTAAAACAGAAACGTTTTTCATATTCTAATAGTAAATGAAAAAAATGTAGCATAAAACTATATAACGTATGAAGCCTGAAGACCATATATCAAAGAAACACTTTCACAAAAGGTACAAATAAGAGAACACGTGCGCTTTTATTCAAAAATATAACTGCACAAAAAAAAAAAAAGCCGCGTTAGCATTGCCACATTGATAATCTTACTACAACCGCCGCGGTGGCGTAATGGTATCAGCTCCTGACTGGGAATCAGAGGTGGCGAGTTCGATCCCGCACGGCTCCACTTCGAGTAAGTGAACTGCTCTTATTCTTACAATTTTAGAATAACAACATAAAATTTGATTTCAGTCTGTAACAGCCGGTTGTAACTTATGATACTGGTAAAGGTAGCTTTTTTTTTTTTTTAATTCACTTTTCAGTCGCATTCAGAATCAATCCATACAGCACAAGTACACGACGCAAACCAAGTGTAATCAAGAGTCCTGGTTCGACTCCCCCACTTACTCCTATATTTGCCGTTTTCAGTAGTAAGCTGCTCTTTTTTGTTAATATTATACAGTACACACATGCACTTGATTGTGGTCCTGTACTTGCGCTGTTACTTAGAGAGTCAGATCGGGGGAGGGGTGATGTTAGAGCGGGTGAGCTTATTCAGTGCTGCAGGAAACAACGCACATGTTGATTTTTTTTTCTTTCAGTACATGTGCCTTCCTGTTTTATTTGTATATCTCTGCCTGTCTGTCTCTGTATTACGCAGTGCTCTGTCTGTCTGTGTGTTATGGATCTTGAAAAATAAGTTATAAGGACGGTTGTTCATGTTAATTGCAGTCTCAATTGTTAAAAAAATATTTTAAAAGGAGCATCCCACATGAAAATATAACAATCTCACTTAACTGACAGTACATACCAATTTATAAATTTTATGTCCGTTTGAGGTTAAAAAAGAAAAAAACAAGTAACACTTTATCCCCCAGCGGGGGAATTGAATTCATGTTTGTGAGGCAGAGAAAAGCTACTCGCACCGAGAGGCAAATCTAGTAGCGCGCTGCGCCACCGAAAACTGTTGTGTGGTGCGTGTAGCTTTTGTGAAAGTGTTTATTTGATCTTAGGAACTCGGGCTTTACGCATTCTATAGTTTATGCCTACATTTTGTAACATTTATTACTAAAATATGAAAAAGTTTCTGTTTTAACAATGTGTTTACACAGATTACTGTAGAAACGGTACACACATGGAATGCGTGTGTTCCAAATAACGATGTATTATTTCAAGTCTAAAACTCCAGTTCACTCCCAGACAATCAATCAAGGCATGAGCTGGGAAAAGTGCTTTCACGTTCTAAGTCAGGGGGGATAGAATAGCTGGCTGCTGGCAGCTTGTCTTTTATCAGCACATTTAGAGGACAAAAGACGCTGGCGGAGAGGTGTGAACGGATTTAAGAAGCGATTTATGGTGGGCCGGATCTACGAGTTTTTTCGTAGACTCTGGTAATTCTAGTGTTAATCCATGCCGCCTCTGCTGTTTTATTGTTCGTTTATTACGATTATAGTTACGGTATTTTAGACTTAGTTTACATTGTTCAGGTACCCATTTCCTTTATCTTTCCAACTGTACCCCCATTAACATGTCTATCAAGGTGATCACCATCGATCAAAGAACTGTCACTTACTGAGTGGTTTACATGCCCGGAGATGGCGACTGCCTTTTCCATCCTCTGTGTTGAATATTGCACGGCCATCCATCCATCCATCCATCCATCCATCCATCCATCCATCCATTTTCCAACCTGCTGAATCTGAATACAGGGTCACGGGGGTCTGCTGGAGCCAATCCCAGCCAACACAGGGCACAAGGCAGGAACCAATCCTGGGCAGGGTTGCACGGCCATATCAGGCTCACTCTTGATATCCGTGAGGAACATTGTGTCTTATGTATTGAATGACTGGGACAGGTTCAAGATGTGGACTGATGACGGTACGGTAGATAATTATACTACACAGGAGCACTATAAGAGTGAAATGCTTAAGCCCTTCACCTATGGTTCTGCATGTGAGTTGATGACTGCTGCTGAATTGTTCGGTTGTCGCTTTCAAGTGTACCGAAATTACCAAATATTTTACACCTTTGGACAACCACCAATGCCTCTTAAACATGTTAGATTCACAGGTGACGATTTGAGTAGTGGACACTTTGATGTTTATGAATGTTTAAACTCTCAAAAGCTGGATGTGAAGTTATCGAATGAAACCCATTTCAATTCAAAACGCCTCCAATTCCAGTAAGGGCTCTGCTTTAGCAATGACAATAAGTCTCAGGGACAGACCCTACAAAAGGTTGGCATAGATTTGAGGCAAGATTGCTTTTCACATGGCCAACTATACGTTGCATGCTCAAGAGTAAGCTCAGCGCACCAGCTTGGTCATATTACAACCCGAGGGCCGAACTGACAACGTGGTATACAAAGAGGATCCTTAACAAATAATTATTGGTATATTTTCCCTCAGTTTAAAAAGGTTTACTTTTCTTAATAAAAATTTTAAGGCAGTTACTTCGCCGCTGCACAAGCGCGGGTATTTTGCTAGTCATGAATAATCAGAATGTTATTTTTATTTTATGCTATTTGTATTATGGGTAAATATTTTCTTTACATATTTAATTAAAGTATGTATTTTAAGGGAGTTTTATTTGCTAGTATTTTTTATGGTTACTGAACAATAAACCCTACAGAATTTCATTTTGTTATAAAAAATGAACACCTAACGCCTGATGTCTAAAATTTAATTATGAAACTACCAAAGCTAAGAGTTTAAATAGAACATATGGCTTCTGTGTGTCTGGTCTATGCAAGAACTTTGTGTAAAAAGTTTTTTAAAGGGAGAAAGAAGGAAGAAAATAAATCTGAATCTGCCAGTTCAGTAACATGAAATTGATGACTTGTATCAGCTATAAAAAAAAAAAAAAAAAAAAAAAACCCTGATCAGTGCATCCTTAGAGTGGATGTTCTATAACTTATATGATCAACTTAAGTTGATATTTATGTCCTTTTACTAATGACTAGTGAAACATTTAAGTTCACCACACCATTCACATCACAAGTGTCATTTGAACAATGGGATGCTGAGGCCTGGTTTGTCTCGACTGGCATCAGAGATCATCGTGAATACCCATTTAACATTGTCATCGTCAGACATAATACAGCCATATAAAATCCATTGGCTATGAACTGCTTGAATTGAAATGGCAACACCACAAATTTAGATTGAACAGCTTTGAAGTGAAAAGGAACATGCCTTAATAACATGGAACGAATGTGCAGAATGCTTGTACTAGCAAAACTTGAACTGCACAGTGTATGTCTGATATTTTACTGTTTACTTGTTTTCCACAAATAAGAAAGCATACACACACAGCCTTTCTTGGTGACTTTGTCAAATTTAGCACGGTCCTTCTCAGTGGTTGTGGAAATCAAAATGCAGTACCATGGCTGCTATTTAGGGAGCAAATGTTAGTACTCTTTAAAATCTTTGTTTGTTGGTTTTGTGCTGCATGATCTCAAGTGGGATAATTTTGAAGCAATGTTTAGATTGTCTGGGGTTGACCTTTAGACTCCATCGCTAAATTGTAAATTTCAAGTTGCATATAAGCACATACGTTGTACATCCCAAGGGTATGAGAGAACACTACGATGGCCAGTTGGTTAACATTTTAGCTGGAACTGGCTTCTCTAGCACTCCACCGGTGAAGGCACACACACTACAAGAAGCAATATTTTTCTCAATAAGTAATTACACTGAGTAAATTTTATTAGAAAAAAAAATAGAAATAAATCTTAAGAATATAAACCTGAGGGTTGTTATAAGCATTTTAATGAGTTATAAGTTACTGAGGGAAGCTTATGACTTACTTTACACAGCAGTCCCTTAATGCAGAAAATGGCCACTGATTTTGAGTGTAAATATTCCCACTTTGTTCCTTCTGCTGATTACTCAAATATGTTGTTGTATTCTGATATTTTTTCCACAGGGAAGTTCATAATTTTTATTGCTTATGTTAGTATTGGATTATTACTGAAATTTTGGACTTTGTTATTATCTGCTTTTGGACCTTAGTACAGCTACCAAACTGATACAAATAACAGAACTACCTTGGTCTCACAGATGCTGTTCCCCAATCCCGCACACATGTGCGCCTCCCTGCAACCACTGTGCTCTGCAAGCCAGTAACAAGGTGGGTGGGGGGAGAGTTGCATTCATTATAACTCAGCAAGAGGTGCATGAAAACTACCGTTTGCCTTCTGGTACCAAAATTAACAAAATGCTGCAGTTGTACCATTTTAAAATTCTGTTTTCCCGGATGCTTTTTTCAGTACCAGCATACCATGCATACCTACTTTGCATGAAATAAGTGGCAATCTGGGCTTTTTTTGTTTTCCCGACTTTTCAGAATTTTCTTGGCCTTCTGATTTTGTTTTGTTCTTCACGAATAGAATTCCTGACTGGATTTGCATAAAATCCTAAAAATGATCATTGGATTATATTTATTTGTTAGAACAATTATGACAGGAACAGGCATCATCATGTGAGTATTGTGGGCAGTACATTTTGAGGACTGTAGGGAGTTTGTGTACATGACACAGGTTGCATTGATAGAATCCACGTTTGGCATGTGACCTGAGTGAGAGGTGTTAGACTCTGGTTAGATCAGGGTTGTTCAACTCTGGTTCTAGTTAATGAGTGGTTTTGCTGCTGATTAACATGTTTTGCCTTAGTTTTAATTAACGTGACTCCGACCCCTTAGTCATTTTTTTTCCTTAATGAGCAGTCAAACAATAATGAGACTCAAAAAAAGCCACCACATGACCGCTAACCTGAAAATATAAAAGGTGAAGGTCTCGGTCATGTTGGTCTGCTCAGGTCACCAAAACATCTTGATGGTGGTCTTAGAAAAAACAGAAAATTAAGTCTGCTGTGGCAGAATGAGAGCAGCAACAAGTCATGATATTCAATAATGGCTTTAATTAACAGCAAGAATTGCCTTCTCATTAAGAAACTAATTGGAGTGAAATTGGCTGGAGTTTGATGTCCCAATTTAGCTGATCATGTTTTGGCTCGTTTCACATCTCATTTCTGTTTGGCTGCCCTTTAATGAAGAAACAAATCAATTCAGAGGACTGAATCCTTAAAAACAGGGTTATGAAAATGAACGGAAAAGGAGTTAATTAGGAGTAAAAACTCCTCGCTGATTAGGAAAAGGGTTAGATGAAAACCTGAAGTCACTGAGGCCCTAGGACTGGAGTTGGACACCCCTGGGTTAGATGAATTTAGTCTTAGGCTAGAAAACTGATAATTTCAGTATGTGGAGAAATTTGAGACTATGATGAGATGAGATTAATTCAGTTGTGGGTTTGGAGGAGAAGCCTGTATAGGTATCCTATTAAATCCTGGTATTCCATTTTAAGCTAATTAAATTCTTTCACCAGGATAGTTTGGGTCAATCTAGGTAGAATAGTTTCTCAACTGAGAACCTCCACCTGCGTCCTTGACCCAATACCAACAAGGTTTTCCAAAGTAGTATCTTTGAAGTATGCTAATTGATAGTGTGATTGACATAGTAAATTCATCATTCTATACGGGGGGTCTTCCCAGACTGTCTTAAGACTGCTGTTGTGAAACCCCTGCTCAAGAAAAATAATCTCGACAACTCTGTTTTTGACAATTTTAGACCTATTTCTAACCTGCCTTTCTTAAGTAAAATCCTAGAAAAGGCAGTTGTTACACAGCTAAATAGATAGAGGCTGTTTATCTGTTCTCATCCTCTTACATCTGAGAGCAGTATTTGATACCATTGACCACAATATTCTTATAAATCACCTTAGACAGTGGGTGGGCCTCTCTGGCAATGTCTTACATTGGTTTGAGTCTTACTTAACAGGTAGAAAATTCTTTGTTAGTTGTGGTAATTATACTTCAAAGATGCATGATATTCTATATGGTGTTCCAATAGGATCAATCCTGGGTCCACTGCTCTTTTCAATCTATATGCTTCCATTAGGTCAGATTATCTCAAGGCATAATTTGAGCTACCACAGCTATGCAGATGACGCACAACTGTATTTAACAATAGCACCTGATGACCCGGCTCTATTGTCTCACTGACCCAATGTCTTATTTGTGTTTCTGAATGGATGAAATAGTAATTTTCTCAAACTAAATAAGGAGAAAATAGAAATCTTAATGATTGGCAAAATGGATATAGTGGGGTATTACAAATAAACTTGATCCATTAGGCTTAAAAGTCAAGAGAGAGGTAAATAATTTAGGGGTAATTATTGTCTTGAATTTTAAATCACATATTAATCGGATTACCAGAAATAGCTTTGCAAGATGCTGAAAAAATTAGTTTTTTAGTTGACTAGATTACTATAATACACTTCTCTCAGGACTACCCAAAAAAGACATCAATCGGTTGCAACTAGTGCAGAATGCAGCTGCCAGAATCTTAACTAGGAAAAGAAAATCTGAGCACAATCTCTCCCGTTTTGATTTCACTACATTGGTTACTCATGCCATTTAGAACTGACTTTTTTTTTGATACTGCCTTTGGTTTACAAAGCCATAAATAATTTGCTCCATCCTGTATTTTGGAATGCTTTTCACCTTACACTCCAAATCGTAACCTTAGATCTTCAAATGAGTGTCTGCTTATAATTCCAAGAGCTAAACTTAAAAGAAGTGGTGAGGCGGCCTTCTGTTGTTATGCACCTAAAATCTGGAATAGCTTGCCAATAAGAATTCACCTGGCTAATACAGTGGAGCACTTTAAATAACTGCTAAAAATCCATTATTTTAGCATGGCTCCAGCCCTGTGGAGTTTTTGTTTTTCTGTCCTCCTGGCCATCAGACCTTTATTCTTTGTTACTTGCCTAATCTTATTTTTATATTTATTTTTTTTATAAACTTTTCTTTCTTCATTTTGTAAAGCACTTTGAGCTACATCACTTGTATGAAAACGTGCTATATAAATAAGTGTTGTAGTTGTCTTTAAGTGTGGAAGAGGTTAGAGCTGTTAAATGGTGACCTCTTGATGCTGAACTGGTAATCCTGTTTACCTTGTGCAAGCCAGAAGTAATTTGAGTGTAGGCGATATTTATTTTTGTTGAATTTTCTTGTGCTTTTTTCTCACCTAAAATTATTGAAGTGCACCTTTTTATTGTATTTACCTTTGCACAATAAATGCACTTTTTGGATTCTACACTTGCTGTTTCTCTTTCTGGTATTGCTCCCTTTGTCCCAGTTCAGTGTCCCTGAGATCCTACGAAAGAATGGGAACTTGGAAGCCACCATAGAGTGATGTGAACTTGCATGTGTGCCGGGTGCTGTACTATGGTATTAATCAGAGCTGTGAGTTATAGCCTGGTCAGAGTTGGGATATATATTCACTGAAAATGGTAAATGCCATTCAACCCTACAAATACCAGGGGCTTCTGACCTGATCTTAGAAATCAAGTAAGGCCAAGGAGTGTTGAAATGTGGCCAGAATCAATTTCTTTATTAAAATGACCTTATCCATATTTTAATATTATACAGTACATACCATAGTTTTAGGTCATTGGGGAGATTTGTTTTATTAACTTGTATGAACTGTATGTAAACATATTTTCCATTTATCCAGTACATTTTTCCAATTATTCCTCAAGTAAAAAAACAAAGTGTTTTTTTTTTTCTTCTTCTTCTTATGATCCAAATAGTATTGGGTTTAAAAAAAGCAGACAGGAAAGAAAATAAGCATCCAAAATCTGTTGGACTGCCTTGTGACTTTTAAATTAGAAGTATTTTAAGTTTGAAGTGAAATTGTTTTTTTCTTGGTTTATTATCTTTCTCTTAACTTCGCTGCCTTGGTTTTAATTTAGACTTGATGTAAGTTGTGGTCAGAGGGGCCTCCCTTTCTAACAGGTCTGTGGTTTCTGAAAATGTAAGTAGTGCTTTTGAAGATGCAAGTGTGATTAATTTGTAAGCCTGTTTGGTTAAGGATGTGTAATATGAACAAAGCCAGATGTTGATGTGAGGAGATTTATTTGCTGGATGTGCCAGTTGTAAACTTGGCTTAACAGATCCAGAAAAGGGTATAACAGGAGTTTCTTCAGATTTCCTAGAAAATATTGCTCTAATGTATTTTAATGAGTTTGGGTTAAAGTAGACAAGAAAACCTTTTTACTGTGCAGTATCACGTTACTGTTGGCTTATAATGCTATTTTTATTGGACTGGAATTTCTCTCATCTCCCTTTTATTTACAGTATATGTGCTAATGTATAACTTCAGAAGTGGTCTAAATCATTTAATGTGCTCAGTGTCCATGTTAAGTAACAAAGGATTAAAAACACAAGCAGTTTATTGTAGATTGCCTCACGGACTATTGATAACTGCAACTACTTTTCCCATGTACTTAACAAACATTGTCATCATGTACTTCAGAGTTTGTGCCTTAAAACGTTTAAAAAATTGTATTCAAAAAAACAAACTTTAAAAGCCTCAGCGGTTACCATTTTATCTTGTGGTCACGGGGTTATCATTGAGCCCCAAATATCAGCCAGAACTACACACACAGTCAGTCCTGGGTTCAAATAAAATAAGTTTGTTTTCCCAAATGTACATTTGATAGGCTTCTTTGTGCTCAACCCCATACCTCCAAGCAAGCATTGTCCACCACCTCCTGACTTTGACTCCTAGGCAAAGTGGAAGGCTGTTTTTTAAATGTGACCGGAGAGAACTTTCGGAGTTCAAACCATTGTCTCCAGGAAGCATTTCCAGGCCAGGTGGAATAGGAACAAGGCAGTCAACTCAAACAAACTCCACTGGCAGCCCCCGCGGAACCCAATGGGGGCCCTAATTCCAGTGCTGCACTGCCGGCATCTGTAAAGGCACTTGCCACAAGTGATGCTGCTACCCAGTCGTTTGGGGCAGGGTTGGGCTTGTGATAAGCTGTGTGTGGGAGGCTCCCACTGTCCTGCATGTCTTCAGCTCTCATACGGGGTTATTGTTGCTGGGATTTCAATCTCTCTGTCCTTCCATGCCCACCTCCTGGTGGATTGGGAATGTCATGCCTCCCTTCCTGACCATTTGTTATAGTGGCCTCCCAGCTAGGTAAGGGAATGAGGTCCATCCTGGCTGGGATGCTGGTCCATCCATTACAATCTCTAGAAAGCGTAGTGTATGTGAACGTAATACAAAGACATGCTCAAGCTTTCAGCATATCAAGTGCTTTGAAAACTCTTGTCATGAGTACCAGCTGTTCATCAGATTGCAAATTCTGTGGATCTTTGTCGACATTTTCTTGTGAATCCTCAGCATTTCTGTTTCAAGAGTGAGCGATATTCATATGATTTTCGGGTCTAGGTGGGCTGTATCTAGGTAGGTGCCTGTAAGAGATTCTTGCCCTCAGCCAGTTTTCCTTACTATGGAGGAATTGTAGTAGCAAATATACTATAGTAGCAAAAGTTGTGGTCATAAGTTCTCCTTGGGTACCAAGATCCTCAGCCAGTCAGAAAATATATTTTTACTTATGTATTGTAGCCATGATCTTATCTTTCTATCCCCCCCTTTTCTGACTATAAATAATACAATCAGCGTAAGCAAGTAATTAACGGATATTTGTGTCATGGAACTACTGTTACTAGGACTTGGTCCTACTTGCTTAGCTTTCATGTTGTCTTTTGGACAATGTCATTTAATTGCAGATGGTTATATAAATGAGTGCAATTCTCCCAACAGTATTCGTGTATTTTTTGGATCAATGTCATTGCTATTGGGGGAAAAAATCCATGTTATGTTGTATTCTCTTCATTTTGGAACTAAAACATCTTAAAGTATCAGGTGATCTACAGCACATTCAACATTTCTTTATACTTTTCAATTTTTCAGGTGGCTGCTACAGAAAAGGAAAGAATTTAACACATTTTAAAGTTGGTTGTTAGGGATCTGTTCATAAAAATGAGTTCTTCACTATTACCTGTAATTATTCACATTATGTTGGTGCCTCTAGTTCACAAATTACTTGTGCTCCATGAACGTGTTTGTGTTTGAATACAACACTTATTTGCTGTGTAGAACAGTATATATCTAGATCTATCTGACAGAGCAGGAGTGCTAAATGGAATGAAGTAATTGGCACTTTTCGCATTTAATATATTGCAGCAGTTATCATTGTAATCATGAAAAATATACAATTAATTGTAAAAAAAAAAAAAAAAAAAGCCACCACAGCCCTACCAGATATTCCTTCGGTTGTAGTTACATGGGAAATATCTCCTGCCTCTTTGAAAAAATGTATGTGGCTAACATGGCTTACCATGAACCAGCATATACAATTCCACCTCAGTTGGTAGTATTTCGCATCTGCTAGGTGAAAGCTTACCTAAAGGGCAAACAACATTCCATTGCGCTTTCTCAGTAATTCTTGCCTCATTTCCACAAGCAAGAGAAATAATTAAATGCATCAACAGATTTTCCTGTTTCATATGTTGCACAAATTGTCATGGGTAGAATTCTGCTGAAATTGGTTCCTCTTTTGAAGGTGCATAATAAATTGTTTTTTTTTTTAAGCCGATTCCTAATTTTCTTAATTGGCAATAGTGATATTTTTAGCCCTGACTCCTGGTTTGATTTAAAATGACATTAAGTAGATCACAGACTAAATATTGTGACTTATATCATGTAGTAACTACTGTACATCATCCTTTCCCTAACACAGCCCATTTTTTCTGAATTCTGAGGTCTGAATGAAATGTTGCTTAAACTTAATTCATTGTGTTAAATCTCTAGAGGCTTAATTCCTATAGTGTTGTAATTCCAAATGAAGAACAAATCCTTGCAGTGATAATGATGTAAGATCTTTATTTTAATTTAACCAGCTCTGTCTTGGTTTTTTCATGATTAAACTTAGTTTATTAAAATTGGAAACAATAAATTATATCCTAAGGCCAATTGAAAATTTTCTGTTTAACTATAAAGAATGCACACAAAACAAAATGAAATCTCGACTGTTATATGCAAGCATTATGGGATGGTACTGATGCTCGTGTCTAAGACTGATACTGATTACAGATTTTTTTCTGTAAATATTTGCCTATATTGCCAGTTCCATTTCAGAAATAAAGACAAATATTTAGTTGTAGCAACAAAAACCAATGCCGGACAACTGAATAAACTAGTATGCTAAACATTGGCTAATATTTTAAATGGCAATACATATTGTGGTAGACGGCTGAGGCCCTTGCCCAGTCGGGACGCCTCCATGCTGGGAGGACCAGGGGAGCCAGCCTATCCAGAGCGTTGCCTCCCCCGAAGTGCTAGATTGAAGCAAGGTTATTATAGTTTTGCCTTTTTATATTAGTTTTTATTTCTATATTTTTTCTGACCTTACTTGTAAATTCAGTTTAGTTTTCGTTTTCCTTCATCATGTATAATTAGTTTTAGTTTAGTTTTTATTTTGCAAAGACATTTCTATTTTATTTTTATATATATTTGTTTCAGTTTTAGTAATTATAGTATGGTTAAAGAGCTACTATGGAATTTAGTTTTTGTGTCACAATGAGACAGAACTGTATAATTAACGGGTTTGGATATAATATGAATTTAATGTTAGTGGAAGCTTGCTACACTACACAACACACTTTACTATTTGGTTTTGTTTTTGTCTTATAAAAACAAGCATAATCAAAACCAGGTACTGTGTACAATTTTACACAATTTTATTTGTGTCATTTGTGCTGAACAAATCTGCGCTGACTGTTGGCACTTTTTTCTTTTCCTTTTATTGCCCAGAATGGGCCAATTTGTAATGAACTTTAGGTGAATTTTTAAGGTTTGAGAGCTTTTTACTCTAAATGTCTACAGCACACAACATATCCCACTCCAACGACAATGTGCTTATAATGAATGCCTTTAATATTTCTTTTTGTTTTTTTTTTTTAATTTTTATTAATTTTTATTGTAATCATTCCATACAAATAGATCAATTTATAACCCAACAAAATTGAAGACAAATCAAACCCCACCCCTGAGAAGGAGAGCTTAGCCGAAGGAGAATTGCTTAGGGCTTCTTAATAAGGCAACAATAAACAAAAGAAAGGGAGAAATAAATATATATGTAAATAAGAGATGGAGAAGGGAATTAAATGTGGTAATAGTTATTTCTCTTACTCTAAAATAATATTGATTAAATCCTGCCAGGTTTTGAAAAAATTTTGTACAGATCCTCTAACTGAGAATTTGATTTTTTCCAATTTCAAATAATATAAAACATCGGTTTTCCATTGACTTATCAGAGGAGAATTAGGATTCTTCCAGTTTAACAGAATAAGTCTGCATGCCAAAAGTGTAGTGAATGCAATCACAGTTTGCTTGTCCTTCTCCACTTCAAGTCCGTCTGGAAGAACACCAAACATAGCTGTTAATGGGTTAGGAGGGATTGTGATACCTAGGCTGTCTGAAAGGCACTTAAAAATTTTGGTCCAAAATGATGTTAGTTGGGTGCAGGCCCAGAACATGTGAGGCAGGAGCTTGGTTGCAGCGTTCACAGGTTGGATCTTGCCCTGGAAACATTTTGGACAGTTTTAAGCGAGACAGATGAGCTCGATATATAATTTTTAGTTGAATAATTCTATGCTTTGCGCATATGGAACTCGAGTGAATTGTCTGCTTTGCTACCTTCCACTCCTTTTCTGATATATTAAGAGATCTTCTTCCCAATGTTCTCTTGGATCTTTGAAAGGTAGGGATTCTAATAAGATTTTATATAATGCGGAAATGGTGTTTAATTCCTCGAAATTGAGCATTATTTTTGCCAGCATTGTGGAGGGTGCGAGGTGGGGGAAATTGGATAATTTCTGTTTAACAAAATTTCTAATTTGAAGATAGTGAAAGAAATGTGTAGCTGGGAGGTTGAATTTTGAACGTAATTGTTCAAAAGATGTAAATATGTTGTCTATATAAAGATCTCTGAGCATTTTAATCCCAAAACTTTTCCAGGTATTAGAAACTGGATATACTTGCGAAGGTTGAAAAAGGTGGTTCTCTTGCAGAGGTGCCACTGATAAAAGATTTTCCATCTTAAAATGCTTTCTAATTTGGTTCCATATTCTGAGTGAGTAAAGCACAATTGGGTTATTAGTATATTTGCGATAACTTGCATTTATTGGAGAGCAGAGCAGGGAGTATAAAGAAGTACTACAAGATTTTACTTCTATTGCGGACCAAGCCTGTGTATGTTCATTTATTTGTGTCCAGGTTTTTATGGCTTGTATGTTTGCTGCCCAGTAATAAAACTGAAAACTAGGTAAAGCCATACCACCTTCTGCCTTAGGTCTTAGTAGGGTCGCTTTTGGGATACGTGGGTGTTTTGAGTTCCAAATGAATGAGGTTATTGTTGAATCTAACTGTTTAAAAAACGATTTATTGATATATATTGGAATGTTTTGAAATAAAAAGAGAGGTTTAGGAAGGATATTCATCTTAACAATGTTAATTCTTCCGGCTAGAGTGAGATGAAGGGTTGATCATCTATGCAAGTCTTGCTTAATTTTTTCCATACAGACGGCAAAATTTTGTTGATAAAGAGCTTTATGTTTACTTGTGATATTTACCCCATGGTATTTAAACTGATCTGCTATGGTAAAAGGTAGGGTGTCTAATCTAATATTATATGCTTGTGAATTCACTGGAAAGAGTATACTTTTATTCAGATTAATTCTAAGACCAGATATCTTTTGAAATTCTGTTAGTGCTGTTAAAACAGCAGGGACAGTGTTTTCTGGGTCTGATATATATAAGACCATATCATGTGCATATTAGGCTTGGGCGGTAATATGGTATCCCGCGGGATCTAAAAATAGCAACAGTATCAGTTTCAATACCGTTACACAGTCATAAAAACAATGCACTTATATGGGAGACAAGGATTAAATATTAAATATAATTTATTTAATGCCTAAAAATGCGTATGCGTGGTTGTCATCACGTGACAGCGTGGAGGAGAAAGAGAGAGGTGGGGAACCTGGTCTTGAAAAAGAACACAACTTCTGCAGTTTGGCATTATTTCGGGTTTCGACCGAATGAGAAGGGAGAGGCGGTAAATACGGACGAGGCAATTTGCAAATTGTGCAACAAAAAGGTGACCGTGAGAGATGGAAATACCTCGAACCTAAGGTCGCATATACGAAACTACCTCCCGATGCAGGACCAACAACATCTAGGTCCACCGCCAGTACGCAGCCGACGATAATGGGGGCCTTCGGGAAAGCAACAAAGTACAAAAGGGACAGTGTCCGTTGGAAAACCTGTACTGATGCAGTGACAAAATACTTGGCGAAGGAAATGGTCTCTTTCCACACAGTGGGAAAAAAAGTCCTTTACAGACATGGTAAAGGTCCTAGATGCCCAGTACGAGCTGCCTGGACGGAAATATTTCTCACAAACAGCCGTCCCACATTTATATAGTAAAGTTAGAGACAATGTTCAAGTGCTGCTGTCAGCGGCAGACAGTTATTCCGTAACAACTGACATGTGGTCATCAGTTAACATGACACCATATATGTCTCTGACTGTCCATACTATTACACCTGACTGGAAACTTGAATCCAAATGCCTCCAAACTACGTATTTTCCCGAGAGTCATACAGCGGACAATCTTGCTGCTGCGCTCAGAGCTGCACTTCAGGAATGGCAACTTGACGAGAAAAAACTTTCAGCCATAACCACAGACAACGCTGCCAACATTCATGCCGCAATCAGGTCTCTGCATTGGCCGTGGCTATACTGCTTCGGTCACAATCTAAACTTGGCTGTCACAAATGGATTGCATGACCAGAGGCAAAAAACCGAGTGCGCCCTTGGACTATACCGTAAAATAGTCGGGGCCTTTTCACACAGCTGGCAACGTAAGCATGAACTCCACAAGAAGCAAGTGGACTTGGGACTCCCAAAACATAGTCTCATAACGGTAAGCATAAAATGTGCAGAGAGTTCCTCATGGGCAGGGCCTCAAATATAAAAAAAGGGGCATATATATGCTTTGCATCACATAAATAAATTATATTGAAAAGCAGGCTATATTAAAATAGAAAACCATTTTTTAAATTGTAATTTTTTTCCTGTATTTTTTATCAAATAAATGCAGGCTTGATGCGCATAAGGGACTTATTTAGCCTAAAATAAATGTGCATGCAAATTTGACCAAATGGAATAATGTACATTAATGGACATTTATTTATGCATTCATTCGTTTATTTAGGCCTATTTATTCATTCATTTGTTTATTTAGGCCTATTCATTCATTTAATCGTTTATTCATCATTCATTAATTCATCCATCCATCCGTCGGCAGGACTGCGCAACTCGCTTGGGCTCCAAACTGGCAATGGTGGAGCGCATCCTCGAGCAGGCCCAAGCGATCAGACACGTCCTGTCTGATGACAGAAGGAGCAGCCTGTCCCTGACCTGGCAGGACATGGACGTCTTGAAAGCTGTTCACGAAGCACTGAAACCAGTCGGTGACTTCACTGATATTTTGTCAGGAGAAAATTATGTGACCAGTTCCTGTATCCTCCCCATACTACAGCTCTGCAGGGACAATGTGTTGGCTGCGTCAGAAAATGACCTCCAGCTAACAAAGTCAATCAAAACTGGAATTCTAACAAAGCTGGAGGCCAAGTATGAATCCAATTCAGTGCGCAAAATATTGCGAAAATGCACTTTCCTCGACCCTCGTTACCGTGGAGGATATGAGATGGATGACAACGCATTGGCTGAGACCAAGGCTGAATTACAGGCTGAGATCGTGAGCTTAGAGGCAGCAGGTCCAGTGGCCATCAGAGTGGAAGAGGGAGAGGCGCAACCTGCACCCTCACGAAAAAAGATGACTCTGGGAAGTATGCTGCAAAAAAAATCTGATGCAATGGCAGGTCCCGTCGGCATCGGCACCGTAGAGGACCGAGTCGCAGCTGAAATAACAGCCTACTGTTTGGAGCCAGTTACTCAAGGAGACGAGGACCCACTTCTCTGGTGGAAAAATGCTGCCGGGCGTTTTCCCCAGATGTCACGAGTGGCACGAAAGTACCTGTGCATCTGTGCCACAAGCATACCATCGGAGCGGGTTTTCAGCACCTCAGGTAAAGTTGTCGGTCCACAACGTGCCCTGTTAAAGCCGGACAAAGTAAACATGCTTGTTTTTCTAGCGAAAAATCTTGGCTAGATTGATGCCACTTGCCATTCGTTCCTATTCGCACTGTGTTTATTTTTATTTATTTAATTGATTCAAGTATTTTTATTTGGTTTACGTTAAAAACAATATTGGAAAGAAGACTGGAAAGAAGTTTTTGTTTAGGACTATTGCTTTGCAGTACTTTTTATAATATGGATGATGTTTATGTTAATTCAACTCTGGTTGACTGTTGTGGGTCTATTTGCACTTTTTTATAAGCTGCTCTTCTTTGTTATTAAAAGTTGTTCAGGCGGTGTGATTTAATTTAATTGATTTGTGTGCGCGTCTCCGCGTGAAAACTGTTCTGGATGTTTATGTTAATTTAATTCTGTTTGACTGTTGTACTTGCACTTTTTTATAAATTGCTATTTGTTGCTAATAAAAGTTGTTAATATTGTTCTGCATGTTATTTTGTTATTGTTTCAGTATCAGTTTCTGAACGGTTTAGGCACAAGCCAACAGTTTGGTGACGCTGTCTGAGCTTTACGTCACTTTTTTTTTTATTATTCACGGTAATACCGTATGCCGAGGTAAAATAGGGAGGAGGTTTGACGGTATCAAAATTTGGATACCGCCCAACCTTACTGCATATAGAGAAATTTTCTGTTCCAGTCCTTCTCTGACAATCCACTTTATCTGATAAGAATTTCGGCAGTGAACCGCCAGTGGTTCAATAGCGATTGCAAACAGTGGCGACAAGGGACATCCTTGTCTGGTACCACGTTCTAGCTTAAAGTAGTCTGAGCAAATGTTATTAATACAAACTGAAGGTTCTGGATTGGTATACAGTAGTTTGATCCATGCACAAATATTCGGGCCAAACCCAAATTTCTCCAATGCAGTGAAGAGGTAGTTCCATTCAATCATATCAAATGCTTTTTCTGCGTCTAATGATAGTAATATCTCTGGGGTGTTTGATTTTGCTGGTGAATATATAACATTAAACAAGTGTCGGAGATTGGAAGATAGGTGTCGGCCTTTAATAAATCCAGTTTAATCCTGTGATATTACCGAGGGCAGCACTTTCTCCATCCTTCTAGCTAGAATTTTTGAGAGTATCTTAACATCATTATTCAGGAGTGAAATTGGTCTGTATGATGCACATTGTAACAAGTCCTTATTTTGTTTAGGAAAGACAGTGATTAATGCTTGTTGAAATGTTTGAGGTAGTATTTGGTTGTCTCTAGCTTCTGTAAATGTTGCCAATAAGAGGGAAGCTAGCTGAGTGGAGAATTTCTTATAAAATTCTACGGGGTAACCATCAGGGCCTGCTGATTTCCCACTTTGTAGTGACTTTATAGCATCTAGTAATTCTGTTAGCGTTAGAGGTTTATCCAGTTCCTCAGCACTTAAAGCATCTATTTGTGGTGTCTGTAATGTATCCAGAAATACATTAGATTGTGTGTTGTCTTCTTTAAGGATTTATAATAATCTCTAAATGCGTGCATTATATTTTTATGGTCAATAATTTCTTCTCCATTCATGTTGGTGATTACTGGTATTGCATTGCGAACTTCTTGTTTGTGAATTTGTTGAGCTAAAAGCTTATTAGCTTTTTCTCCGTGTTCATAGTAATGATGTCTAGACTTATAAATAAGTTGTTCAGTATCTTTAGTTGTTAAGATGTTAAGTTCTGTATGCAGGGCCTGCCTTTTCCTGTGGAGAACTTCACTTGTTCTTCATCTATTCTAGTAATTTCGCTTCTTACCTCTGAGACTTTCTTGGTTTCTAATTTATTTCTGTGGGAAAGATATGAAATAATCTGTCCTCTTAAGAAGGCCTTTAGAGTTTCCCAGAGTGTTCCTGCAGAAACCTCTGTGGTCGTGTTTGTCTCTAGGAAGAAGCTGATTTGTTTGGATATAAATTCTGTGCAGTTCTCGTCTCCCAATAGAAGAGGGTTAAGGCGCCATCTGCGAGGTGAGTGTGAGGGGCTTAACACTAGAATTACCAGCGTCTACGAAAAAACTCGTAGATCCGGCCCACCTTAAAACCATTCGCAGCTCTCTTTTGTCTTCTAAATGTGCCGATTAAGATGAGCCAGCAAGCAGCTGGCTATTCCATCCCCCACCGTCGCAGAGCGTTCACTAAGTTTTCCCAGCTCATGCCTTGTTTGATTGTCTGGGAGTGACTGAACTGCTAGAGTTTTAGTGTGGAAATAATAGCTCGCTATTTGGAACACACACAGTTCACGTGTGTTCCATTTCTACAGCAATCTGTGTAAACACATTTTTAAAACAGAAACGTTTTTCATATTTTAGTAGTAAATGACAAAATGTAGGCATAAACTATATAATGTATGAAGCCTGAAGTCCAAATATCAAAGAAACACTTTCACAAAAGGTACAAAAAAAAAAAAAAAAAAGCCGCCAAAAAAAGCTGCCTTAGTGTGGGACATTGACACCTATTTACTATGATTGCCGCCGTGGCGCAACAGTATCAGTTGCTGACTGGTACTATCTAAGAGTGGATTTAGAACACAATTAAAGTCCCCTGCCATTATAATTTTATGAGTGTTCACATTGGGAATGGATGCAATTAGATTTTGCATGAATTCCTTATCATCAACATTGGGTGCATAAACATTTATCAAAATCATTTTACTGTTATATAAGTTGCCCATGACCATCACATATCTCCCTTCAGGGTCCGATACTACATCTGATGCTACAAATGGAACTGTTCTGTGTATGAGAATTCCCACCCCTCTAGTTTTCTTTATAAAGCTAGAATGGAACATTTGGCCAGTCCAGTCTTTTTGTAGTCTGAACTGTTCCTTGCTTAGTAAGTGGGTCTCCTGTAAAAATACTATTTTAGCATTTAAGCCTGTTAGGTGAGAGCATACTTTCTTTCTCTTTTATTCGTGATTCAGGCCTTTAACATTCCAGCTTACAAAGTTAACTGTCCCATCATGGAGACATTGATTCTGAGTTTTTAATGTCATTTTATAGTCTTAACTGGTAATGAGGCAGTTTTAATCTTAGTTTCAAAATTCCCCATGTGTTATTGCATTTTAGCCTATTGTTGCATTGATATTTATAGTTATAGGGCTTATAAGAATAGATTAGATGTAGCCTGCTCTCCTTCTCTCCCCCCTTTATCCCCCCACCCCCCCCATTTTGCCTCCCCACATGAGGCTTGATCCCACTTTGCGATGTCCCGGTCCTCTGATATACGAAGAGACGGAGCATGTCCAAAACAAAACAAACCCCACCCCGCAGCGGCGTTAGAGAATTAAAACACAGAGATATCTATTACAGCTGAATTCTTAATACTATCTGCCAAAAATATAATCATTAACAGTCTTTAAGCTTAAAATAATCTTCAGCACTTTTAAGATATTAAGATTTTAAGATTTAAAAAAAAGAAGAATCAGCCCTGGGAATGATTTTAAAAAGTAGTCTAGGATAAACATGGTAATTCCTACTGTAATAGTATAATGTAATAGTAGAAATAGTAGAAATAGCAATAAACCAAGGGTATGATGTTAAACAGTCTACTTTAAGGTAGTAAAAAAAAAAAAGAAAAAAAAATCCTACAAATTTCATAGGGCTTGAGCTTTCTCGTTTCTCAGGTATACCCTCAATTCTTATATTGTTTCTTCTGCACCCATCTTCCAGGGCCGCAAGTCTGTCTCCAAGTTTTTTACATTCGGAATTCGCAGCTGTGACTTTTTCATCGGCGTTAGGCACCAATTGTTCCGCTGTTTCAACTCGAGCCGTGAATGCCTGCTTAACGTCATCCAGCTGATCTGTAACATCATTGATCTGGTCGGCAAGTATTTTCAGTTTGGACCTAGTTTCTTCGATGTGTTCCTCTAATTTCTCCAACATGCCTTTAAAGTTCACGTCAAAACGTTTAAATAGACGCGTTTCCTTATCTTTGTTATCCTTCTTAAGCTCGTTCTTAAGCTCAATGTTCGCCTTCTTAAGATCATTCTTGTTATCTTTCTTAAGCTCATTTATGGCCGTAGCCATGGCGACAGCAAGTGTAGCGATCATCTCTTTCAGTTCGGACAGTTCGTTTCGGATTTCGTGCTCTGTGAGTGGAAGTGCAGCTCCTGTTACAGCAGGTGCTGCGGGCTCGCAATGAGTAGATGAGAGCACATCCTGCAGGGCCTTTTCTAGTCTCGAATGATCCTCAGAAATCGGCGATCCATTGCGACCTGTATCACTTGCACCTTTGCTCCCATTTTCACTCTCGACTGGTGACGATACAGTGGAGCAGGGTCCCAGGAAATCTGCTCATTCATCTGCCTGTTCCTGGTCAGTCTCCGAGAGGCCATACCTAGCACTCGGGCCGGATGTCTGTCCAGACTTTGATGCAGCTTTAAGTTTCTTTTCCGGTTCTTTCTGACTTTTCTTCTTGTTACTCATGCTTGTATATTGTAGTAGACGTTCCTTGGTCGGGTTAAATACAGGATACCTCTAAATAATATGAAATACGTGGGAAAATAAAGCCGCTTCTAGCGGAGCTCTGCTTCAGACGTCCATCTCCTATAAACGGACGAGATCACTTTAATATTTCATTCAAAAATCTCAAACATTGTGCTTTATTTTCTATTGATATTGATCTATTATTCCATCTCAGGCACAAACAATTTATAGACAGACTTTTGCACCCGCAGGCCTGGAAAGATATCAAAAAATAAGAAAAGAGTTTCTACTGTGTTCGGACAGGTGTGACCTTCAAAATCACGTGGGTTAAAGAAGAACAGGACTCTTAGGCTTGAATGAGTGTGCAGATCCCACCTAGCTGTATTAAGGGAAACAAAGAAAAACAAGCATGTAGTGTGAAGGTTAGGGGCAGTGAGACTTGAAAAGCCCACCATAAGAACAGTAAACCCATAATGAGCAGAGCAAGAGCAGGTAATAGGAGTATGGGCAGGCACAAAATGCCAGAGACAGCATCTGAGATTAAGAACAATATATACATTATCTAAACCTGTTTTTCCAGAGCAGGATCACAGGAACCTGGAGCCTAACCCAGCAGGTTTGGATGCAAGGCAGGAAAACTCCCTGGTATGCAATATATGATATGGCTGATGTTAAGAACAAAAAGAATGATATTTCAACTATCTGTTTTGAGAGAGAGAGGGAGAAACATTGAAAAAACAGATATTTTAAAGCATAATTCTGCTACTGGATTATTGTCACAATATCAGGTATTGTATTTTGAGCTGTGAATATGAACTAAAAAAGATAAATTAATAAATATAGAATAAATACAAAAACAAATTTGTATGTTTAGCTTTTCACCACTTGGCAGACTCGCCTCCTCCACGTACCTGTAGTTCAGTAGAGACATTGCCAACTCAGGGATTTTACAAGGTTTGCATTGCTTCATTGTTAAACAATGTTTTTAAAGCAAAAGTGATTGGCCAGCAACAATATGCTGATCTTGTATGATGACATTGTCAGTCTCTCGATCAGTGCCGTTTTATTTTCAAAAATTGGGAGTGGTCTCCCGTAGATTTTCTCGTGTACTCAGATATGGGGATGGATATTTGAGGAGTATACTGCAAGATAATGATTATATTATGTACAATAAAGAACCACCAACAACAAATCAAATCAAATTAATAATATATTGAACAATTATTATAAAAGTAAAGATGAATAAATTGGACTCTGCAGCTGTATGAATAAAAAAAAAAAAAATCAAATATGTGTTCAGGTAAAGTACCACTTCCGGTTAATGGATTCAGCCGAAAAGTTGTTACAGATCCACAATTCTGGTCTAACAACCACATGCCAAATTTCATCCATCTATCTAGTTCTGTTTTTGAGATCTCATGTTTATATATATATATATATATACACACACACACACAATTCCAAAAAACTGTATTTTGGGACTCGGGGAGTTCTAAAACGCCAAGATTCATCAAAATGTCAAGGTCGAATTTTTTTCATGATTAATATACTTTGTATACTTAGAGTGTGAAGTGGCAGGAGAATTACTGTCAACAAAAAGCAGGCACCTGAGAAATAAACTGAAACGTTACTCACTTGTGATTTTTCTGTCCATATGGTAAAGTTTTTGTTAAGCAGCACATTCCGATTTCAGGCGTTTGAATTGCATCTCGATATACAACAAATGCAAAGAAAGGCGACATGTAAATCACTTTCTATTCCACACGCTTTACACGTGTATTCAGCTTGCTCTGTCACCGCAAATGCTGTGTGAATGCCCGACCTCCATCACCAGCCTCCGTTCACTGGATGAATATGTGAGGGTGGCTCGTGGTGGATGGCTTTCAGTTTTAGAGTTAAAAGTTATAAGGATTAAAAACTAACGGCAAGAAAATTAATTCAAAAACAAAAACTAAAATTATGTTTAGTAAATTATTTTATTTCAGTTAGTCTTTCCAGCTACTTTAATAGTTTTGTTTAGTTTTAGTTTTTCAATTCAGGTTTGTTATTTTATTTCAGTTTACGAAAATGTTTTTTTAATAATAGTTTCAGTTTTGATTTTAGTTTTCATTAACTATAATAACCTTGGACGGCAGCCCCCCCGGGTTGCAATGGTGCCTAGGACTCACACAGGGCTTCATGGAAATTGGAGTTTGGTGCAGCCCTGTTGGGATCTGTGGGCACCGCCAGGGGGTGCTGTAGCTGCTGTTGAGCCCTACAGAGCAGCTCTTCTGCCACACCCGGAAATGCTGCCGGAAATAAGTCATCAAGCACCTGGAGCACTTCTGGGAGTGCCATAAAAGGAGCCAGCAGCCACTTCACCCAGAGCCAGAGTCGGGAGGAGGGAGACACGAAGCTTACTGTGGAGGAGAAGAGATAAGGAGGAAGAAAAGTATTATGTTGTGCTTGAGACTCTGTGTTACACTTGTGGGGAACGGGGAAGGCGTTTCCTACAGGGGAAAAAGAAAATAAAACTTGAGTCCTATGCCTGTCTCTGTCAGAGTTGGCCTTTACAATATTCAAAGGAGGTGATGAGGAGTTGTTGTTAGCAGTAGTAGTATTGTCACTAACCTGGCTGTTACAGACATTTAAGTTTTATTAAAAGGGCCATGTTATGACCTAACCAAAAATTAAAAAGTTTGAATAGTTTAAAAATGCAACTAATTGCTCATCTAAAATATTGGAGCATAAGGAAAAAATGGATGGCAGAATACATTTGTACTGATGAGGAAGGATCCAGGGGTCTCCAGTCAAAGGAGTTAGACTGCTTTCACTATTATCCTTTGACATTCAGAGGACCAAGGATGATGGATAAACATTTTTAACACATGTATTCTCATGACAAGATGTAATTTACATATTCTTGAATAAATATTACATTTTAAATATCTAAACTATCTTTTTTCAAATTAGAATATAATATTCACTTATTTTTTCAATTGTATAATATTGAATTGTAATAGTAAATGTAAAATTGCATTTTATCAGTACATTTTATGTCCTCAATTCAAAGGAATCACAGTAATACTGATTTTTGACTAGTCAAAATGTCCTTGGAATTTTTTTTTTTATCTCCTAAATGCTGGAATAGTTTATTCTCTTTTTAAATTTAGGTTATTCTTTGTAACTGGCGTGCCATCAACAAATCATTCCTACCTTGAATATGATCCTGCCAGCACACTCTGTTTGCTACAACACTGTAGTAAAGCAGGTTCAAAATGAAATGACAGTAAAATATGTAATTGGCTGAGCATTTATTTTCTTTCTTATATGTAAAATGTACTACCACAATCTCACTTTGTAGAGAGAAAAAATGAATTTTGAACTATACAGTGCTAAATGGTGATGCTTCTTTAAATGATGCATTGTTCTAGTGTTACTTGATATTCTTCTGAATCAATGTCTAATTTAAAAAATAATTGCTTGTCTTTTAAAATTTAGCTTTTCAAAATCAGTCTTTCTATAGTAGATGTACAGTATATCACTCTGAATGACAAAGCAGTTTAAAATTCCAGACCGGTTCAGAGACTTCACTGTAAACGCATGTACTGTTTATACATTGCAGATGTATGCATGTGTTCTTTGAAATAAACCATGAAAAGTGTTATCATCATGACTTTCAGTTCACAGGACATCTTGGTATGTACAATATGTATGTGTTTATTTTCTTTAACCTTTTGTGGTTAGCTCCATTGAAAAACTTAACATAATAAACTAGCCCACAGATGATCTTTTATTAAGTTTTGGGATGCTTTAGTTTCTGCAAATAATGATTAAACAAGCTTAGCTTCATATTTGTAGGCTTTTTTTGGTTGTTAGCATTATAGTTTTCTTTGGTTAAAGTATTCAGCATACAGTTTGTGCTATATATGTAATTGTACCTAAAATGTTAATTTTAAACTAAAATGTACTCTTGTAGCTTTCAAATGACTGACTATTTTAAAACTGAAAATATGCCTTACTTCATACTTCTATAACATAGTTGTGTAAATCTTCATCCTGAATGACAAGGCATAAATAAAACTTTATCAAACTTCCTTTTTACAACAATGACTTGTAATAAAACATATGTTAGACATGAATGTAATTATTAATGACGGGAAACAAAGTACATGAGAAGCATTAAAAATAGAAAAAATATTACTCTGACCTTGTGTTGCTAAAGGAAATACATGGGTTATTGCATTCTAGAAGATGCAAAGCAAGTTTTCAATTACCCTTTTTTCTGTCTTTGGTTCCCCAGGGTGTCATTTTTTTTTTTTTTTAAGTAATCTTTTAGATCTCAAATGTAAATGTTCTCTTAAACAATCTCTTGTAGTGTTATGCAATGAAAAGGCAGTTGGGCATTGCTGCCTAGATATCTAGTTGCACCTGTGTTTGTTTTGTGCATTGCTTAAAGAACTATATTACCATATACTGTACATCTTCACTTCTGATTACAGTGTCTGTGGAATAGTTGAACCAACATGGATTTGTTTTATGTTGGATTAAATTTGTGTTTTTGTTAAAAGAAAATCATGCAAGAAAATGTTATTTTCCATGTTCTTGAAGGTCCATCCTGTCAAAGAACAGAGACTTCGTAAGATCAGCCCCTGTACCATATTTGATAACTGGCAGCATCAGTTTTTGCTTGATATGATTGTTTTGAGCTAATACACAATCATGGTTTGTCATTGGTTTCAGGAACATTTTTGATTGCCAACGAGGGGGAGAAAAAAATGTCTCAAACTCTGACCAGCATGCCTAGTATCTAGTAGTATTCAAAGAAACCAATGCATTTTTTTTTGGGTTATAATTCTTTATTGGCATGTGTATGGGCAGGTGTAAAGACCCAAGTGTCCTTGATAAAGGCTAAATCCTTTTGGCCAGATGACTGGGTCAGAGCATTTTTGAAAAGACCAAGCTTATGGGGTGCTCATAGTCAGCCATGGTAGCCACTTAATGACAGTGGTCTGAGAAGCAAAAAAACATGAACCACAGATTGGGTGTCCGGTGGCCAAGACTCATTGATGTGAGGGGCCACTAAAACCAATCCCATCAGTAAGAACCAATTGAAGGGCTACCTTTGCACAGGTTGCAGATAATTTTAATGATGGTTATAGGATTAAGGTGTCACAGTGCATTAAACCCTGCTGTATATGGGTCTGTGTAACCTCAGGCCAGTCAAAATGCTCATGATAGCCCCCCCCCCCAATCCCCCACTGTTAAAAGTGCCTACAATGGGCATGCAAATGTAGGAACTGGACCTTGATCAATGGAAGAATTTTGCCTGGTCTGATGTGTCCTGTTTTCTGTTGCATTATGTGGATGACCAGGTATGTGTGTAATTTAGCTGGAGAAGAGATGGCACCAGAATGCACTGTGGGAAGTAGATAATCCAGAAGATGTAGTATAATGCTGTTGGGCAATGTTCTGCTGAGAAACACTGAGGCTGAGTATTCATGTGGTTGTTAATTTGGTGTATTCCACCTACGTAAATATCTTTGCAGGCCAGGTACATCCTTTCACGGCATTGGTATTCCCTGATGGATGTTGCATCTTTCAGCAGGGTAATGTTCTCTGCCTACTTTACAGATTATTTGGGAATGACTTAAGGAACATGATGAACAGGTCAGGGTGTTACTCTGGTATTCAAATTCTCCAGATCTTTAGTGGGTTAGAGCTGTTTTGGCAGCAAATGGAGGAGCAAAGGTATATTTTAGTTTATCAGTGTATTTGCTACTGTGAAGTCCCTGCATCAAACACAGTGAGCGTCTTAACACAATGTAACTTTTGTAGCAAATTGTTTCCCTTTCTTCCTCCCTCCCAACATTCCATTAACCACGGAATGTGTTTACATGCACACGCAAAACCTATGGAAATTTTAGTAATCCAATAAAGGGTAAAACCTGGTTTCATAAAAATCTCTGTGTACATGTGTAAATAATTTTCTGAAGTTCTCCTTTGGCATAACACTGTTATTAAACTGCACAAAAAAAAAGTTTAATTATCATTGGCCACCGTGAATCTGAAAACAAGCATAAAGCCTTTCATGACAATCTTGTGTTTTATAAATATTTTTAGTCCTTCATGTGCTGTGAAGTAAATGACACCTATTCTTGTTTTAGACACCCAACCGGAGCCAGTGATGATTTCACTACATGAACAGTGGCCACTGCATCATCAGACCACTCCGTTTCAACATATCTATGGCAAATAACTAGATGAAAACTAAATGATTGCACAGAGCACACTGTTTTCGGCTTGGCTATGTAGCGATTTCTAAAATACTGAGATTGTTACAACCAGGAGAAAGAATGATGTAATCAGCTGAGCATTTCCCTCAGTAAATATATCTTTATAATCTGTGAATAACAAGGGAATTAAAACATACTGATCGACACTTTAGAGATGGCTACTTCTTTAGTGCTGCTGTTCTTGAAATACTGGCAATGGTGGTACATTGAGAACCCAGAAAAAAGTGGTTGTGGGCAGCACAAATACAGGTAAAGTTCCGTTACAACGAACAGCCAGGGACCTAAAAAATATTTCATTGTAATGAAAATTTTGTTGTAATGAGATTCTGTATTGTTGCTATAGTGCTTTCTTTAATGTGCATCCAGACGTTTGCAATCATTTCAATAGCTTCTTTCATGTTAATTTTAATCTTCTCCTGTCTACAAGTTATGCTGATGGGAATTTTTCTCAGCATTTCCTTGCAGTAATACACTTTCAGGGTGCGAATGATGCCCAAATCCAATTGCTGAAGCACTGCTGTGCAATTGGGTGGGAGGAATTCAACACGAATATTATTTAAATGCGGAAGCATGTTGTGAGCAGCACAGTTATCAATCAGAAGCTGAATCAACCTTCTTCATATTGTGAGGTTTCTGAATTCTTTTGGGATCCCACCCACCAGGAACATCACACTGAAGTGCGTCCCGAAGCGCAATTGCCGCGTCTGTGTAAGATTGTTTGTCTGTTGCCGGGGCAGGGCAACAGCAGGCTTACAGCAGTGCAGTGAGGCGCCACAGAAGCGAATCCTAAAAGATCGTGGTTGCGCTGTAAGTCCCTGTCTTACACCCCAGAACTCGAGGCCGAGTCTCAGTACTTTAGCAAAACCAGCTTTATTCAGCTTGAAACAGGAACAGCAGGATTATTTATTGTAGTGTGATCTGCTATTCTCCTATACACAGACACTGCAGTCAGGCAGGGTTGTGGCCAGGTTAGTGGCCAAGTAATCCTGTTCCCTGCATTTACAATGTTCCTTGCATCACCCATTGAGATTTTTTCTGTTTGCTTCGGTGAAGAACCACAGCAGAGTTGTGAGCCTGCTGTTGCTCCGGCAACAGATAAACAGTCCTCCACAGACACGGTGATCGCACTTCGGAATGCTCTTCAGTGTGTTGTCCATTTGGGGAATGTCTGAAGAGAATTTCGAAACCTCACATTTTCTTGAATGAGTGCCATATTAATAGGAATGTTTCTTGAATGAGCATCACTGAACCACATAAAAACGGCTTTTTTGATGTCTTCAAATGCAGCAGTTCACATACATTTGCAACCCAAGATTTTTCTTCGTTTTTTGCTCATTATTTTAAGAAAGTTGACAGTGTCGATGGCGAAATTCCGAATTCACTGGCAACGTCTTTTTTTCTTTTTGCCACAATCGAGAGCTCCAATAAATGTAAAGTTTTTTTTTCCTAATATGAACAGTTATCGTTTTTTTTGTGTCTGTCGTTTCTATAGGAGGGTGACAATGAGTTAAAATCCAATGGAAATTCTTCAAAAAAGGTATTGCTGAAAACCACTGAAAACAAAAACAGCAAAAAAAAAACAGTATGAGGAAAGTTCGAAGAGAGAATTTATTTATTTATTTATTTTACAATGTTTCTGTTTGGGGATCACTGTGCACAACTGAGCTGTGACCACAGAACTAACTACTCTGTGGATGATTCATTCAAGCATTTCAAGTTCTTTTGGGCACTTAGTTGTAATGAAAGTATCTGCTGAATGTATAGTAACGAGATTTCTATAGACTCGTGTCATATGGGGAAACTGTAGGGACCATAAAAATAGTTGTAATAAAAAGTTTGTTGTAAAGAAATTCATTCTAATGGAATTTTACGTGTATATCTTAATTAGGCTGATGTTTAACCAGTCATGAGTGATTTTACCGACATTTCTTCTGTGCCGTAACTCAACTTTGAGTGATAGGTGGAAAGAGACTCATAGTTTAAATTGTGTACCTCTCCCCTTTGTCTTTGGTTATGTCAGTTTGAGTGCTCACTATCTGAACATAAACATTTCAATTCAGTTTTGAATGTTTAGTCTGTATTACATATTTGAGTTTATTCAAAATTTAATCCAGTATCATATGTTAAGTGATAAAAATGCTTTGTATTACATGCCTTTGAGTTTATAGAAATGGTTTTTGAGTATTACCTGTTGCTTCTTACTCAGTGTTAGCTCTTGTTTAGAGTATCTCTAAATTACAATTAAATCTGCCTCTGGGAAGTGTTTGCTAACCGGTTAACATCAAAGACTTTCAGCATGGATTATAAAATCTATTTATTCCTATTTTTGGTTTTAGTGACCCTTTTAAACACCTAAGGTCTATAATGCTTATTTTTTAAAATGTAAGATTTTTTTTTCTTGTTTTTGAGTAACAATTTGCATTTATTTATCTGCAGTTGATCCTGATAGCAAAGGCGGTTACCCTAGCTGTACCAGCCTACTACAGATCTATTTCAGATTGGATAACACCACAACTTTTGTAAAATTCGTAACAGATTAACAGAAAACCATCATCTGTTTTTAAATTGTTTGGCTTTTGTTAAGAATGTATTTGTTTAAGAAGCTAGAAGGTATCATGATGATATTTAATGGTTAGCGCTGCTGCTACCTCACAATTACAGAGCCTTGGGTTTGCATTCTATCCTGAGCATTGTCTGTGTGGATTTTGCACATTTTTTCCATGTCTGGTTGGTATTTCTGCTGGTACTCGCACATTTTCGGAATGTGTGAGAGAAAACAGGCCTAGGTTAATTGGTGACACTAAATTGTACCCTCTGCTGCTGGAATAGGCTGTGGTCCCTTACAAGTAAGCAATGGATGGAAATATAAAATCAATCGATTAGGCTAATTACAAAGCCTTTTTGGGAAAAAGTGTGTTTTATAGTCAGTTTCCTGTTTACCAAATTGTTATTGTCATACACTATAAGAGAAGATATCTCCTCATCCCGTGCACTTTCTCTCCTATTGTTTTGCCTTTTTTTAACCTATCTTTAGCTTACTTCAGTATACTGTGTAACATCAGTCTGTATGACACATCACAATTCTTTAACACCTGTATGTAAGGCTTACATTATAATGAGAAAATACATTTTTGTAATTTCAATGTATAAACATTATTTGTACTTTTGCACAGCTTCAAAAAAGAAGTAAAGACAAGTACAACTTGATATAAAGCACAACTAGAAGATTCTCATTCAACAGCAGTAAGCTATTGAAAAGCAGACTTTTTAAATTATCCTTCTTCAAATTTTTACGAGGTCTGGAGAAAATCAATCTTTAGGGCATACAAAGGCTTGTACTGTCCACCTCATCCATTATCAAGTTACAGCCTCTCCTTTATCCAACAGATACATTGTCAACTTATGGTGGATATGTTTGATGTTTTGCTTTTATAATACTGGTAATCATTTTTGTTTCTCAGTAGGCTAGCAGCATTGGTCTCTGTTTGTACTAAGACATTAAAGTGGTGGCTCCTGGAAAAGGAGAGAATAGAACCAAGCAGTCACTATGGGAAGACCATCAGCAAAAGGTGAGTGCAAGACATTTAGTGTTATGTATGGAAAATAATCAATTATTTAAGCTTTACTGTACTATTTTTACTAATTATTAGCATTCTTTCCAGGGATATCAGTGTTTTTTTTTTTTGGTTTTGTATGTGTCCATTATAACTGTTTTCTTTTGTTCATTGAAGAAATAGTTGTGAATTTGCTCAGCTAGCTAAATTTTCTAGTAGTTGTCCAGGTGATTCAAGTGAAAGCACTTTAATATGCATACATGTATTTGGTCATGAATACTGTAATTGAACAATAGAGATCCATATCCCAGCAACTGATGTTCATTTTGTTGCCTCTGGTTAGTTCATTAGGGAAAAGTATTATTGTTTGTTCGTAGCATTTCAAATGCAGACCCTGGGCACATCGTTAACATTTTACAATTTTATTTTATCAGAAGACACAAACATGTTACAAAAATAATTTGAAATTTTAATAATTAGAAATTTGAAGTTAGTTAGTTTGCCAGTTTGAAAACACTGAATGCAATAGCAACAAAGTTTTAAATGCTCAGTGGTTTGAAAGTATTATGTATTATGCAAAGTAAGTGCATCCAAAACAGGCTGAAGTTCATGATCTTGGAAAGGTCTGTAAAACAATAGACAAAGAATTTAGCTTGCAGCTGTCTACTGTAAAGCAAGTGGAATTTTCTCTATTTTTAGTGTTAGGAGGCCTAAAGTGCATGCCAGTGGGGCATACCCACACATTTCCATGTAAAATTTGGGAATATTAATATGCATTGTTTTAACCCTTGATAGCTAATACAGTGTGCTTTACAAAAACATGTTCCAGTTTTGTAAGAGCCTTATGTCATTGAACAAAGTGTTTTTTTGTTTTTCATTTAAGTTCTTTCTTATAAGCAGTTTTTATGGTTATTAGGAGCTATCTTCCTGTCTTTCCAAAGTAAAAAGCATCTTTTGATAGTACTAGTGTTTTGAAGTATTATTTTTTTTTGTCAGATAGTAATGTAACATCAGTGGTGTAAGTGAAATGCTATGACAGCACCAAGACTTGTATCTTCTAGCTGCACTTAACACATTTAGAATATACAGACAAAAAGCTGCAATGAATGTAGGATGAGTGTTTACTACTGGCATATGTAAATGTAAACAGCATATTTAATGGTCATGATTCTCTTGTGAGTAAATATGTATACGGGACATGGGGACTTCTCGCATTAAACTTTGGCAGTAACTTCTCTGAATTTGTTTTTCTTATA